>NC_086444.1:256780911-257133411 GCF_028390025.1 Pseudophryne corroboree | reverse complement strand
CTATTAATTATATCTCCACATTCACTTAATATAGATTTTAATTTTATTTTTTGATCTTGACTTCATTTCTTAATGACAGGAAGTGATGTTATCTTCTTATGGTATAAATACCCTGCTGGTGGTGTTCTCTCTCAGTTACACTCTGGACTCTGAGAGAACCACCAGCTGCTTATCTAGTGAGTACCGCTGTTACTATCTTGCCTCCATATATTGATACAAGGAATTTGCTGTGTTTTGTTATGTTAACTAATACTTACTGTGCTTATGATCAGTCATGAATTTAATTATATTATTATGATGGGAGAGTTAAAAAGTTTTTGACATGATTGACAATGAGCCCCCCATGTAAAATTATATACCTATTATTATAGGTTTCTTTCATTGTGAAGAAGTTATCATCTGAGTCTACGTACTAGTCTTCTCAACATAGAGTCAGAGTTTATTTAATTTGATTGAGTGGCCGGTATGTATTTGGACCTTTTTATTTTTATTTTCTTCTCGGAGTCTATAGTTTTTATTTATTTTATTAAATTTATTTAAAAAAAATACTGGTCCTTCTCTTTAGGTCATTAGATCATGCTATATATAAATATGGCTTCCTTGTAATCGCGGAATTCAATTAGCAGTTTATCCGCGTTTCACCAATTTTGGGTATGTACCCTTTTTTTCCCCCTTGTCCTCTCATCATTCCAATTCATTAGACCTCACACTGATAGTAATTTTGTTTTCACTCATTAGGTTTTATACCTTTTTATCGTTTTATCATGAGATACTTGTCCTTTCAGGATTTTTCCTAAACAAGTTGGCACTTGGTATGTATAGGCTTATTTGTTATAAACAATGATTAAGAGCCCTATACCTTCTATTAAGTTAGTATATATCTTTGTTTAGATTAGTACCCCTGAAGAAGTCCCAGACTGGTTTTCTTCAAGATCTGCCTCCACCTGTCGCCATATGCAGTTCAGCTAATAATATTGAACCAACATTGATTGTACACTGTTCATCGTATATTTGTACGAATTGTATTGCCTGAAAATCCAGAAAGAATTGTTTTTATGGGAAGGGTAAAAATCCCGTTTTTATGTATTAAACATTTGAATTTCTGAATTATTGTTTATATCTGTATGGTTGTGGATGACAGTTTCGGTATGTTCTAGCGCACCCAGAATCCCCCTTTTTTCTTTATCTTCATATTTGAACCACATCTAACAGGAGGTTCTTTCTGGTGTGCAGCTCAGTTCACTGATACACAGCGCCTTAGGGTCAAACCCCCTCTTTTTATACATTATATATATATATATATATATATATATATATATGCAGCGGTCAGGCTCGGCACTCCTTGAAAGGGAAAAAATACTTGCTGTGGTGCCATCTGAGGATGTATTCTGAATCCTTTATGTAGCCTTGGAAGCAGATGCACTCTACAGACTGGTAAAGTAAATGTACAGCCTTTATTACGGTCCTACGCCGTTTCGGGGCTATACCCCGTCTTCAGGTTTGTATTGCTTGTCCCTGAAGACGGGGTATAGCCCCGAAACGGCGTAGGACCGTAATAAAGGCTGTACATTTACTTTACCAGTCTGTAGAGTGCCTCTGCTTCCAAGGCTATATATATATATATATATATATATATATATATAAACAATAGGCAAGAACCCACAGCACTCATACATCCGCGGTGCCAGTGGTATTGTGACCACACTATTTAAATAAAAAATCATACAAATTCAGCACTCACCTAATATTAACACTTCAAACTGTAATTCATCTGAATTCAGGGAATGTTAGTTCCAAAATATTGCAATAGTTTGTTAAGCTGACCAGCCCCTTCACGGCCTTCCCATTTGGTCAGTCCCTACACTGACTTACACAAATCTGAGCAATGCTCACAGGCATCTTTTAGATTTTAAATGCACAGCATGCTTATATCATGTGTTTAGGCCCTATCCCACTCTTTTAAAGAGACAGGAACCACACCCAAGCATATCAGTAAAAACACCTGGGGAATTTCTTAACATTTAATTTACATATGGACAATAGGGGTGCAAGAAAGAGTGTGACCACAAAAATTTTATATAAACAATAGGCAAGAACCCACAGCACTCATACATCCGCGGTGCCAGTGGTATTGTGACCACACTATTTAAATAAAAAATCATACAAATTCAGCACTCACCTAATATTAACACTTCAAACTGTAATTCATCTGAATTCAGGGAATGTTAGTTCCAAAATATTGCAATAGTTTGTTAAGCTGACCAGCCCCTTCACGGCCTTCCCATTTGGTCAGTCCCTACACTGACTTACACAAATCTGAGCAATGCTCACAGGCATCTTTTAGATTTTAAATGCACAGCATGCTTATATCATGTGTTTAGGCCCTATCCCACTCTTTTAAAGAGACAGGAACCACACCCAAGCATATCAGTAAAAACACCTGGGGAATTTCTTAACATTTAATTTACATATGGACAATAGGGGTGCAAGAAAGAGTGTGACCACAAAAATTTTATATAAACAATAGGCAAGAACCCACAGCACTCATACATCCGCGGTGCCAGTGGTATTGTGACCACACTATTTAAATAAAAAATCATACAAATTCAGCACTCACCTAATATTAACACTTCAAACTGTAATTCATCTGAATTCAGGGAATGTTAGTTCCAAAATATTGCAATAGTTTGTTAAGCTGACCAGCCCCTTCACGGCCTTCCCATTTGGTCAGTCCCTACACTGACTTACACAAATCTGAGCAATGCTCACAGGCATCTTTTAGATTTTAAATGCACAGCATGCTTATATCATGTGTTTAGGCCCTATCCCACTCTTTTAAAGAGACAGGAACCACACCCAAGCATATCAGTAAAAACACCTGGGGAATTTCTTAACATTTAATTTACATATGGACAATAGGGGTGCAAGAAAGAGTGTGACCACAAAAATTTTATATAAACAATAGGCAAGAACCCACAGCACTCATACATCCGCGGTGCCAGTGGTATTGTGACCACACTATTTAAATAAAAAATCATACAAATTCAGCACTCACCTAATATTAACACTTCAAACTGTAATTCATCTGAATTCAGGGAATGTTAGTTCCAAAATATTGCAATAGTTTGTTAAGCTGACCAGCCCCTTCACGGCCTTCCCATTTGGTCAGTCCCTACACTGACTTACACAAATCTGAGCAATGCTCACAGGCATCTTTTAGATTTTAAATGCACAGCATGCTTATATCATGTGTTTAGGCCCTATCCCACTCTTTTAAAGAGACAGGAACCACACCCAAGCATATCAGTAAAAACACCTGGGGAATTTCTTAACATTTAATTTACATATGGACAATAGGGGTGCAAGAAAGAGTGTGACCACAAAAATTTTATATAAACAATAGGCAAGAACCCACAGCACTCATACATCCGCGGTGCCAGTGGTATTGTGACCACACTATTTAAATAAAAAATCATACAAATTCAGCACTCACCTAATATTAACACTTCAAACTGTAATTCATCTGAATTCAGGGAATGTTAGTTCCAAAATATTGCAATAGTTTGTTAAGCTGACCAGCCCCTTCACGGCCTTCCCATTTGGTCAGTCCCTACACTGACTTACACAAATCTGAGCAATGCTCACAGGCATCTTTTAGATTTTAAATGCACAGCATGCTTATATCATGTGTTTAGGCCCTAGGGGCTGGTCAGCTTAACAAACTATTGCAATATTTTGGAACTAACATTCCCTGAATTCAGATGAATTACAGTTTGAAGTGTTAATATTAGGTGAGTGCTGAATTTGTATGATTTTTTATTTAAATAGTGTGGTCACAATACCACTGGCACCGCGGATGTATGAGTGCTGTGGGTTCTTGCCTATTGTTTATATAAAATTTTTGTGGTCACACTCTTTCTTGCACCCCTATTGTCCATATGTAAATTAAATGTTAAGAAATTCCCCAGGTGTTTTTACTGATATGCTTGGGTGTGGTTCCTGTCTCTTTAAAAGAGTGGGATAGGGCCTAAACACATGATATAAGCATGCTGTGCATTTAAAATCTAAAAGATGCCTGTGAGCATTGCTCAGATTTGTGTAAGTCAGTGTAGGGACTGACCAAATGGGAAGGCCGTGAAGGGGCTGGTCAGCTTAACAAACTATTGCAATATTTTGGAACTAACATTCCCTGAATTCAGATGAATTACAGTTTGAAGTGTTAATATTAGGTGAGTGCTGAATTTGTATGATTTTTTATATATATATATATATATATATATAATGGACCGGCATGTAGCACCCCAAAACATTGGTATTTTGGGTGTAAAATACACTTGATGTTTTTTTAGAAGATTCTGAGTGCCGCTGCTTTGTATTATATGGACAGCATATATACTGTGTATATATATATATATATATATATATATATATAAAATTGTGTGTGTGTTTCATAACAGAATAATGTAATAGACTAGCACAAATGTTTTATACTGATACTTACACTGTACTTGCTGAAGAGAATGTAGCCAATCTGGAACATTCTTTCATATATTGTGCTATTGCCTGGTGAGCTTTACCTTCCATCTTCTGTCTGTTGTTGTGCCATCACATGCCATTAAGGACCCTTGGTCCTGTTTGAAATGCTTTCTCATAGAGGCTAGATGCTAAAATACATATTCTTTATAGTCAAATTCTAGAAACTTTCAGACCCACCACCATTTCTCATATTTCTTATGGATCATTGCCCACATAGGAAAACATTATCTTTCACATGGATTAATCTAGAATCTAGAAACCTACCACAATTTTTATCCCACATGGAAAAAAATATGCATCAGCTCTCCATGATAAATAAAATGTTTTGACCGAGTTTCGGCCACATGGTAATTTTACCAAAGCAGTTTGCTTGTCCACATCATTATAATCCTCTCTCTAAACCTAAGACCTGTCCTTAAATATAAAATTTCCCCAACTAGTTATATTGGGTCATTCTCAGGGGTTAATCTAATTAGGAATTTGCTTCATGAAACTTGCATGCATTGTGTGAATGCGGACCCAAAAATTGCAAGATCCAATTAGAAATGCAGATTTCCTGTAGTTGCTCGAGGTCGCGCAGCTTTTCAACAAAATGCTGCCTGGGAGAAGTGTATGAAAAAGTGGGGAAACCATCCTGGACCTCAAAAATGTAACAACTGAGATAGCTGTACCATATAGAAGGCTGTTAGTGGTCATAAGGAAAGTACTGGAGGTTTTTAAAAGGTGTAAAATGGTAATTATTGCACTTTTTATGAATGGTTGAAAAATTATAGCAAGTAAGTGTTTTCATCAAATTAAAGTCTTTCCAGTTACTAGTGTGATGCCTTGGGATAGTTGGGTTGTGCTGGCCATGGGTAATACCGTGTTCTGGACATGAACCTTAGAGACATCTGATGAGATCCCCCGGCTGTGGTAGGTGAGCCCATATTTTTGGTCAAACATTATGCCAAGAACCTCAGTTTTACTCCATGTTAAATTGCAGAATTTATAATAATTGTTATGATTATTAGTGTTTTTCATGCTTAGAGTATAAACCTTCATTTTCTTTTTTTGCTTTTTTTTTTAAACAGCATGTATTATAATTCATCTTAATTCTACTTTTAAAATTAGAAATAAGGTTTATGTAATCTTTTGATAAACATTTTCTTTCTACATTGAAAATTTGAAAATGTGCATTATTTGTGATTCAGCTTGTACTGTACTTACAATTATTTTGCACTTACAATTGAAATGTTGTTGAATAAAAATACAAATATTGTTAAATAAGATCTGCCAGTTTTTCTAGCACAATATCCACCTTAATAAATATTCCATTCTTAGTGGCAATGAATAGCATGAAAAGCAATAATATCACAAACAACTTCCAGTGCATACATATGGGCTTATTTAGACAGATAAAGACAAGGAAAATATACTTTGAAAATGTGAAATGTTTGTTCAGAGATGTTTCTGGGCACCCAATTTGGTAATTTTTTTGTGATTTGTCGCTTTGTGGCTGGATTCGAAAATTGAGTGAGGAGCCATGTTTGGAGAGGGTATGTACTGTCTCCTGCAAGAAGAACAAACACATTTTATTAAGAAAAACCTATGAGTGATTGAATGTTATTATACTGCAGTCCTTTAAAGTCTGTGAAATGTGTTGCTTTAGAGCTGAAATTATTATGGAAAGATCTCTGAAAAATGTAACCTTCAGTATTAATCTTAAATTAAAATAAGTGGATAATTGTGTCAACTATAGTGCTCTATATACAGTAGGTCCAAAATGATTTACACTAAATTCTAAAATAAAGAATATTTTACATAGTAACAATTCATGTTCACATGCCCTCTTTGATAATGTACTGTACATCATAATGCTGATTACCTCATTATAAAGAAACCATGGTGATCCCCTAAAATTTAACAACAGCCTAGCAATTAGGAGACACGTATGTCCTGGAAGTTGATAGAATACTCCAGATCTAAAAAAAAATATATAATTTCTTCCTTGTATCCAGGGCTACTGGATTATTCTCCAATACCTTAATGACATGAGGAAATTAAGCAATAGATTGAAAATGCTACTTTTCAGGGATTACTCATTGAAAGACAAATCAGTACATTACATTATGTCCTTGTTACCAATTTTAGTTCCCGACTAAAATCAGACTCAAGTTATGCTATCACATGGACTGAGGTCTAGAATGAGCAAGATACGCAGAAATGTAACAGGCAGAAATTTAGTTAGTTGGAGTATTGCTGTGCACAGACAATAAAAGCCTCAAGATCACTGTGTATTATTGTCAGATTTACAAGGATGGCATTAAAACATGATTACTTGGAACTTGTACGTGTGATCCTATGCCTTTGTTGTTGTTGTGGATGTTGCTGGTGGCAGCTGACCCAGCAATATTAAACTAAAATCTGTCTTTGGGCTAAAAATATTCTACATCAGTAACAGGAAAATAATTGTATTAAAAATATTTATAAGCTTAAATCATAAATTGTGCAGAGTAATGTAACAAATTACATCTTTAATCTGATTTTAAGTAGTGTAAATAAAAAATAGATATGTCAATACGAATAAATTATATGTTTGCAAATATTAAATACACTAAGTTTAATACTGCAACTATAATAATAGAAAAACATTACTTACATTAGGAATCCTGGCACTGAATTTATTTTCCCAAACAATGAAAGATCTGAGGAGATACAAAAATAGAGTGCTGATGACTGTGTTTACAGTAATAACTTTAAAAGCCTTAACTGCAGTTCAGTAAGTAGACACAATCACATAAGCCTAGGCAAACTGTTATATAAATGTCATTAGAAGAAACGTTTTTAACATCTGTTTTGAATGCATTATATGCATTTGATTTTCACTTTGTTTAAATAAATAAATATAAACCTACCTTTATAGAACATCACTGTCAATTTTATGTATTCTACTGCTATGACTGCAAATAGCAAAAACATCACAAATAAATGATCTAATATAGCAATAAAGGGAAATGCTATCAGGTGGAGAGGTCAGTTTGCAATGATGCAATAAGAAGCAACTAGCTGGTGGTGCAGATTGGTTATTATCACTGGATATACAGTATTAGCACCAACTCTCAGGTACCTGCAAGTTAAAGAGGTCCAAAGAGATGTTAAAAATGTATTATTTCCTCAAAATAAATTTCCTGAGAGATGTTGATCTTCAGCTTCCAAATTTGATAAATTTAATGTAAACTGGTACCTAAATGTTTTTGTCATTTCACAGATGATAAATAAGATCACTATTAGCTTGCTGTTACTTATACATTTGAGATTTCTACTGTCTTTCACAAGTTTCATTTTATTTTGCCAATTCTCCTTATGTAAATATAGGAGCTTCAAAAATCTCAGAAATCTAATTGTACATTTATATTATTGTGACTCCATATAATATCTGCGGCATTGGCAATGGCCTATCCACTGGTATAAAGTAAAGCCATCTATGGTCATTTTTTTCTTAAAAATGTTGATACTCGTTTCAATAGACTCTGTAGAATTCAACATTTCTCTATATGCGGATGACATCTTACTTACTCTCTCAAATCCCCTTATTTCCCTTCCCAATCTTTTTAAAATTTTACAAGATTTCGGGACTCTTTCAACCTTCAAAATTAATGCTTCTAAAACTGAGGTCTTAGATCTTCACCTTGATCCTTCCTTAAAAACCTCCCTGGCAAATACTGTAGCTTTAAATTTGATTGGAATAAAATCACATATGAAATATTTAGACATTTATCTTGCCAGACAATACTACCAGCTATACGCAACTAATTATCCTAGTTTACCTGACATTATTTCTTTGGATATCCGTAAGTGGTATGATCAATTCATTTCATGGATGGGTCAGGCCAATGCTCTAAAAATTTATATTTTACCACGTCTGCTGGTCCTCTTCCAAGATCTTCCCGCAATGATTCCCTCACACATTTTTCTACATTTGCATAGAAAATTCTCACGCTTTCTGTGGTCTGGTAAACGACCGCGGGTGCGACTTAAGTCTCTATATAGTGGAACCAAGGAAGGGGGATTGAGCGTACCGAATATTAAATTGTATTTCTTTGTGGCTCATCTCTCCCAAGTGGTCCTCTGGATTTCTAATGCATCCGCACACCGGTGGGTTCAGTTAGAGACAGAAGTGGTTCACATGCTTTCTATTTCCTCTCTTCTTTGGATACCCTGTAACCAGAGACCGGTAGGCTAGTCTGCCTCTCTCGCCCCTGTGGGACAACCCAGTCTTCCCTGAAGGTAGAGACAGACAAACTTTCAAACATTGGCCTTGTAAAGATTTAATTTTCATAACTGACATTGGGCCTAATTCTGACCTGATCGCTAGGCTGCATTTTCATACAGCGGGCTATCAGGTCTAAACTGCGCATGTGTATGCACCGCAATACGCAGGTGCATCGCACAGGTACAAAGTGGATCGCCACTCAGTGGGTTTGTGCGAAGGATCCATTCGCACTGGTGTTCACAAGGAGATTGACAGGAAGAAGGCATATGTGGGTGGTAAATGTCCATTTTCTGGGAGTGTTTGGAAAAATGAAGGCGTGTTCATGTGTTTGCAGGGAGGGTTCCTGACGTCAATTCCATTCCTGGACAGGCTGAAGTGTTCGCAGCGGCTGAGTAAGTCCTGGGCTACTCAGAGACTGCACAAAATCTGTTTGTACAGCTCTGCTACACGAGTTTGCGCACTTGCAATGCGAAAATACACTACCCTATGGGCGGCGACTATGCGAACACATAACTGCAAAAAAACCATAGTGAGCTAACAGGTCTGAATTAGCTCCATTCCTGTCTTTTGCAGATTTACAGGATAGATATAGTCTACCTTCTCATTGCTTTTTTAATGTCTTCAGCTCCGTAGCTTTCATTTATCATCACTCCATTCACGTAGCCCCACGGTAAGACCACCATAGAATCACTGTGCTACCTTCGCTCCTCCTCTAAGGGTCTTATCTATACAATTTATCGCCTTCTCCTACGTTATAACCTTCCCCCATTGGCCTCCCACAAAATGTCCTGGGAAACAGATTTACAGGAACAAATGGGACCTGACATCTGGGATCAGATAAGGCAGAATTTGATCTCCTCAACTACTTCAATTAGGCATAGAGAAAACTAATTTAAAATTTTTGTATGTTGGTACTTAGTCCCAACTCGCCTAAATTGTGCGTTCCCTACCACTTCAGACCTCTGCTGGACAGGCACTCTGCTCCATACATTCTGGGACTGTCCTAAATTAGTTCCTATCTGGAAAGTCATCCGTAGACTGATATTGCAAGTTATTGGGGTCCATATACCTTTCTCCCCCTCTTGCTTCCTATTTCCCCAGAACATTCCTGGGATAGAAAAACCCTCTCAGAAGCTAACTTAACATTAATAATCTGCCGCTAAATGCAAAATTGCTCGCCATTGGAAATCCCACACTATCCCCTCTATGGGACACATATCACATGGAATTCCTGTCCAGTAAAGATGATTGTAATGCATCACCTTTTACTGAATCAAGGGCCCCCTGGTTAGCTCATCATAGAGCCCCTCCTCCTCTGACATTTGGCTAATGAAACGGATTGATGTTTTGTTAATGATGTGTCTTCCATCTATAATTGTCACTTATTGTACTCAGAGTTATACCATTTGCTGTCTCCAGCTGTCTAGGTGTATTCTATGATGGTCTGATATTATCGCCAATTGATTGTGTTTTCATATTTCATTATTGTGTACTGCTGCAACTCCATCTGTTCCCCTTGTTCCCTTTTTCCCCTTCTGTTTTGTCCTTCCTTACCCCCACCTGTTTCTATATTGTAATTTACCTTACCCCCACCTGTTTCTATATTGTAATTTACTAAAATCTCAATAAACTGTCTTTAAAAAATAAATATATATATATATATATATATATATATATCTCTAGGACTCTAGGATTCACCATGATTCAAAAAAGTTTGGGAAACACTGCCCTGAACAATCTGGAGAAAGCGTGTGTGTGTGTGTGTGTGTGTGTGTGTGTGTGTGTGTGTGTGTGTGTGTGTGTGTGTGTGTGTGTGTGTCGTACTGTTTACATCATCTTATTAATAAATGAGCAAAAAAAATCTAACTTATGGATTGAGTGAGAAATGTGACACTTTGGTACTTTGGCTGTACAGTAGTTGCAGGTAGCCACAGATGCCTGATTTACTCCCCTATGCTAATGTAAGATTCTAATTCTTCCCACACTTAACACCCCTGGAAATGAGCATTCACCCCTAGCAATGAGCATTAACCCTTGGCAACAAGCATGTCACCCAGCACATGAAACCCCTCTCAACAAGAATTCACCCCTGGCAGCAAGCATTCACCCCTGGCAATAAGCACTCACCCCAGGCAATGAGCATGACACCCAGTGCATGAAACCCCTGGCAATGAGCATGTAACCCAGAGCATGAAAACCCTGGCAATGAGCAGGTAATTTAAAAGCAATTAGAAGCCTTACTTTGGGGCATAATGTGTTAGGGACATTGCAGTGTGTGGCATAATCTATCACAGGCATAATAATGTGTGGAATAATTATCATGGGCATTGCGTTATGTGGCATAATGTGTCAGGGGCATTGTGTTGTGTGGCATAATGTGTCAGGGGCATTGTGGTGTGTGGCATAATGTGTCACTGGCATTATGGTGTGTGGCATATTGTATCTCAGGCATTGTGGTGTGTGGCATAATGTGTCAGGCATTGTGGTATATGGCATGTTGTGTAAGGGGCATTACAGTGCATGGCATAATGTGTCAGACATTTTGGTATGTGGCATAATGTGTCAGGGGCATTGTGTTGTGTGGCATAATGTGTCAGGGGAATTGTGGTGTGTGGCATAATGTGTCAGGCATTGTGGTATACAGCATAATGTGTAAGGGGCATTACAGTGCGTTGCATAATGTGTAATGGGCATTACTGTGTAGCATAATGTGTCATGGGCATTATGGTGTGTGGTATAATGTGTAATGGGCATTTCAGGGTGGCATAATGTGTAAGAGGCATTACTGCAAGAAGGAAATATTACAAATAATGATAGGGGCATGAATGAGTATTTTTTTTCCTGTAGTGGGCACTGTCTGGGTGTGCAGGTTGCAAAACTGGGGTATAAGATAGTCTTTTCCTGCAATGCCACTCCCCTACCAGTGAGACCATGCCCCTTTTTGGGCGTTGCATGCCCAAATTCTTTACTTTTTGAATGGCAGCTGGAAAGTTTTTTGGCTTAATGGGAGTAACATTTCTAGTTACACCACTGATGTTATATAGATGCAGAAAAATCTTTCAAAAGAGTTTAGTGGCCTTTTATGGCCCACACGCTACTTAGCTTGGGTTTTGAAGGTGAGTTTCTTCAGGTCATCAAGGCCCTCTATTATAATCCTCCACCTCAGTTACTGCAGGGGGTCTTCTTTAAGACTCCTTTAGCATCTTCAATGGTACTAGGGAAGGGTGCCTTCACTCCCTGCTCGTCTTTCCTTTAGTTATTGAACCCCTCACCTGTAAGGATCCAGGCTAACCCAGACATCTCGGGCATTTCTATTTTTGGCTCTCCCTTTAAACTTTCTTTTCACCAATGATGTTCTCTTTGCTATTAACAATCCTCTGATCTCCCTTAAAAACCTCTTTCAAGAATTATATCTATAAGGGCAGTTGTTAGTCTACAAGATCAACCATAATAAATCAAAAGCTTTTATTCTATTACAAGATCAGCTCAGGATCTTTTTCAACTTAATTTAGCTTTTTCATGGCAGAAGTACTTCATAAAATAACTCAGGATCCATCTCAGTAAAACCTACAGTATGTAAGTTTATACAGATGGAGCCACGCTTATCTTGGCTTTTCTGCTGCACCTAGGCACACCATGGTTTATTAGCATAAATCCTTCATCTATTGTTCTCAGCTACAATACAGAGAGAACAATACATCAGGGGATTAAGTCATTGCAGCAGGGGATTAAGTCTGACTGCCCTCGCTCAGTTAATCCTATTAAATGCCAAGATAAAGATGGCTCCATCTGTATAAGGCCAATTATACCTCCCCTATTCTCGGCCATTGACAAGGATATCTGTCATTGGCGAGATTACTTTCTTGTATAGATCATACAGTATAAATGTACTAAAAATGAATGTCCTTCCCAAATTACTGTACCTGTTCCAGACACTTCCCATCATTTCCATAGTGGATTTGCCCCACAAACTTTTGCAGATACTGTATACAGGAGAGATATCTCCTGCCATGCTCCTGCATCTACCAGTACTGTACTTCCAGATTCAGAGCTTTGTTAATTCATCACTCTCTCAGCAACCACATGGCAAAGGAATGCATTTGTATCTAACATCATGGACGGAGGCTTAATCTCTCACTTATACCATCCCATGTTAACTTTGGGTCTCTCTTGGAAGCTTCCCTCCCCTCCTTTTGATCCCTATTCTCTTCTACATTTCATCCCTAATCTTCCTGTCCTCCCTAGCTATGCTCAGCCTCTCTCTTTTTTAACAAGTCATACCTCGCTTCTCTCAACTCTTTCAGATTGCAGGGTGGAAGCATAAAATCCTTTGCCTCTATTGTTTTACTTCTCACATGTAACCCTCCTCATAAGTATCATTAGAGATCAGAGTCCACTAGGACTTCCCCGAAACGAGTGAATCCAAGCGGCAGCTCAGGTTTTCCCACCTTACTTGGATTCCAAAATGAGGCAAAATGTCATCATCCTTGCACTAAATTTTTGCAACTTTTAGATACTATATAAGACCCCCAGTGGTGACTCCACACCACTTCTTACTGTCCGCACTGCTAAGCTGACTGCTGGGCTAGGCTGTACTGTGTTGTGTCCATACACTCCAGTCAGTGGCTCCTACTGTGTTGTGCTGTGTCCACTGTCCATCCACTCCTGTAAGTGGCTGCTAGGATGTGCTGTCTCCATTGTGCTATGTCCACTATCCATCTACTCCAGTCAGTGGCTGATGAGCTGTGCGGTCTCCATTATGCTGTGTCCAATGTCTATGCACTCCAGTCAGTGGCTGCTGTTGTAATGTGCTGTGTCCACTATCCATTCACTCCAGTCCATAGCTACTGGTGTGCTATGCTGTGTCCATTCACTCAAAATATAAACAGGGTTACTCTGCCATGGTATTTGTGAAAAAAAGTTTTTAAAAGTGAATAAAAAGTAAAAAAAGTTTTACAATTTTGTTTTCTGGACAGATTGTTGTGTGTGGTGTATCCACTGTGCTTGTTAAAATGCATAGAAGCATTGTGATACCCCACAGTGTGAGTTGTCATTTGCAAAAAAAAGTATAATATATATATATAGATATATAGATATATATATATATATTTCTATTGTTTGTACTACTTCTTCTGTGTATTGCAATCTGCTGCATTTTGTTCACATACATATAAGCGCTGTGGTACCCCACAGTGTAATCTGTCATTTGCAATAAAAAAGTAGTAAAAAAAATATATTTTTCTTTTGTTTGTACTACTACTTCTGTGTATTGTACCCCACTGCATTTGTTTGCATATGAATAAGCACTGTCATACTGCCCAGAGTGGGCTGTCATTTGTTAAAAAAGTAGTAAAGCAAAAATATATGGTTCTATTGTGTGTGCTATGTCTGCGTTCTGTACTCCAGTGCATTTGTTCATGTACATATAAAAGCGCTGTGACTCCATGCAATGTGAGCTGAGATGTAAATTAAAAAAATAGAAATAAAATTATATTCTATTGCTTGTACTACTTCTGTGCATTCGTTAACATGGATAATGATCAGTTAAAAGAAGAGCAGGAGCACCAACCAACTACTAGCGCTGCAGCTGCTGCCAGTCATGATAGTACAGCATCTACTAAAGGTGATCCAGGAGGCAGAAAGTTTAGGAAGGGAACATGAAATCAAAATCTTTCACAATCTTAAAAACGGGGTAGAGGTCTCACCTTAAAAAAAAACTACAAATCAGTGCCCAAAATCAGTACCCAAAAAAAGAACACTAAGGGGTTTAAGAGTCAATATGGGTCGATTGTTATACATTTTTGGCTGATGTTTGGTCAATTATTGATCGATTTTGTGTTTCAGGGTCTAAATCACACATTTACTAATAGCTGATTTTTTACAACCTTTTAAAAAAATATGTCAAAATTCATTTGTTATAAAATGTGAGATTTAGGGGTATAAAAGTCGATCTGGGTCGATGTTTGATTGATATCAAACATCAGGGTCAAAATTCCACATTTACTAACATGATTTTTAACATTTTTTTAAATGATGTTAAAATTCATCTATTAGTAAATGTGTGATTTAGACCCTGTGAACAAATCATTCAAAAATTGACCAAGCATTGACCCAAATCGATTTTTAGTAAATATACCCCTAATGCTCAAACTGTGTATTCACAAATCCCTGAGAAGAGCCTAAGGGTGTCCAAGTTAGCTATGTGTGAGACTGACATTTCTGGATATCCACATAGTGATGCCTCTTTAGCATTCTTAGACTTCCTTCCACCATTTCTGTACCATCTGCACAAGTGGGGAGCAGTACAAGTAAAGATGTGGATGAGAACACAATAGAAATTCTGGATACTTCTGTGGAAGTGGAACAGGATGAGGGAGATAATTGTGTAGTACTACTACTATCTGACACTAAGGAGGCTGGGAATGTTGATGATGTTGTTTAAGTCAGCCACCAGTGGTTACAGTTCTTGACCATGATAAAAAAAGAAAGTGATTGTGATGTCTGGATATAACACTAATAAAGCCACCTTTTGAGTTTGATGTTATTTTTATCCAAATTCTGACATTTGGGAAGGCATCTGATCCATTTGTGAGGTCAAAGTTAGTAGAGGCAGGGATGTTAGCCATCTAGGCACCTCTGTGTTACATCATTTGCGGCAAGTTCATGAAATTTATTTTACTATTTTACAAGATTAAAGTGTAATTAATACTCTCATTATCAACTTCCTCATTACTGATTGGAGGTAGTGCTTCCAAAAAATAGTTTTTTGGGGGCCCAAATTAACCAAGCACTTCAGCCACAAAAGTGACAGTCCCTATCGCTGAAGTGCTTGGTTTGTTAAACTGTGCATGTTTTTCATAAAAACAGGTGGAAGGGTCCAAGGACAATTCAATCTTGCACCACTTTTCTTTTCATAATGGGCTGTATTTTGGAGGGCACTGAGGATGGTATTTGCATTACTAATATGCAAAACATTTTTAAACAGATATATACGTGCCGTGTGTTTAATAATACTGTAAGAAAAAAATTATATGATTTCAGCAGTTATTCAAAAAATTTTAAATAATAAATATCCAAAACCAAAATACGTGAGGGTGGTTTTGACAAAGTCAAAGCTAAAAACAAAAACCACAAAATTAGCACAGATCCAAAACCAAAACACGGGGTTTGGCGCACATCTGTAGTTACCATCCAGACCATCTGGGGATCTTACTTTCCCTGTCCCTACCCCCCACCCTTTACTTCTTTGGTGTTGCCCATGTGTCAGGCTTGGCCCCACTATGTTGTTTTTCCTCAAATGTACAAAATGTTCTTATTGGTTATTTCTTTTCCTGTCTGCTACAAAGCGTTTCATGTTTTTCGTACCTCACCTATGTTCCAACTCTACTGAATATTATCATTTACATGATGTTATTCTCATCTGATTGTCTACACCCATCTTTGTAATTTAAATGAAATGATAGAATGTAAAAAAAAAGAAAATATGTTATTCCTATCATCTGTGATTAGCGTAACAATAATTACGCTCCATATCATTTCCTATTAAGCTTATATACTGTAAGTTTACTGCACACAGATTATGATATAATATGTATAACTGATGTTATTTTTCAAAGAGTGTGTATATTTAACTGTTATATACTGTTGTATATGTTATGTATGTTATATCTTTTGTTATGTACTCAGAGAAAATTTACTTATCTCATAACATTTTCAGACAATATATGGGCTTAGTAGTGTCTTTCTATTATTAGTAATACTCAGTTACTTTTGAAGACAATCTGGAGTGTTCTTTTTAGCCTTTATATGCACAGATCAGTTTGCAGCTATGTAGTATATTAAATGTTACAAATAAATACAGAAAACAATTCTAGTTTGTAATTGAAAGATGTTTCAGCATTCCTTGTTAAATTATTATAAGATGGTGGTCAGATCTGTTTTACTTGAAGTGTCACTCAGGCCTTTGTTTAAATATGCATTTTAAATACAATGTGTTGATAGGCAAGGAGGCACAATTATTAATGAATTATTGGACAAGTAGAAAACCACTCTCCTCCACATTAATAAATATTATTATGACAATGTGAGTTGTACTATTAGAGGCATTTAGGGGATTTTCCTATATGAGACACAGTATTACATTTACATAAACTTATTGTGTATTGTAGCATTCACAACTTGTCTATTCTGTGTCTCTCAGGTAACACCTGCTCTATCTAAGCTAAACTAGCAGTCATTTACATATCAGCATTCTAACATAGCATTTGATTGGTTTTCATTAAAAATAAAGAATTACAATTTACCAGAAAATTTGGTCTGTTGCAGACTCAAACCTTGGCATGTGTTCACCCTCTATATTGAAGACTGCCAAGATAGGCATGACAGATGTTTTACACTGTGCAATGCATAAATGAGCATATAAGTAATGGCCTGTCATATATTTAGTGTTCATGACAAGTAAAAGTCTAACATGTTATTATCCATTGGGTGGCATTTTTGTACAGGATTTGTGTGTTTGACCCTGCGTGTTTCTGACCTTGCTTGCTTGCTTTAATTCCTGAACTTTAGCTTTGGACTTATTGATTACCCATAACCAGAGAATCCCACTGCCTGTTTATACTGTTTCTCTGAACCTGACACTGTCTATCAGGGGTGTACATAGGGGTCCGGGCACCCCTGGCAAAGTAAGGTACTTGTGCCCCCCATAAAAAAGGGACATGATCTTGTGGGAAAGGGTTACTACACAGTAGTAACCCTTATACACATCATGCCCACACAGTAGCAGTTCCCTTTACACAATATGCCCACACAGTAATTCTTATAACACTGAGGAGACATCAGCAGTGCCTGGCCTGGCTGAGGAGGCAATGCCACCCACGGCCAGGTAGTATAATCAAATAGTAGTGCAAAGAAGTGCAGCGCAGTGCACTACACAGTGGTGCAAGTAGAAAAGAATCCTTATGCGTGCATGCCAAAAAATGGGTGTGGCCACATGCCACATGGGGCATAGCCAATGAAAATGGGGGCATGATACATATATGACCCCAATAGTGCAGTGCCAGATACACATATGCCCCCAAAAGTGCTAGATACACATATGCCCCCACAGTGCCAGATATGCCCCAATGGTGTTAGATATGCCCCCATAGTGCCAGATACACATATGCCCCACAGTGCCAGATAAACATATGCACCCACAGTGCCAGATATGCCCCCACATTGCCAGATACACATGCACCCACAGTGCTAGATATGCCCACATAGTGCCAGATATGCCCCCATAGTGCTAGATATGCCCCCATGGTGCCAGATACACATATGCCCCACAGTGCCAGATAAGCCCCTACAGTCATATAGTCATAGTTCCCATCCCCCTCCCAGCACATAGCCATAGTCCCCTCCCAGTAAATAGCCATAGCTCCCACCTCCCCAAGCAATAGTCGTAGTCCCCCCAGCATATAGCCATAGTCTCCACCTCTCCCAACACAGTCACACAGTAGTCCCCACCCCCCTCCCATCACATTACAATAGTTCCCTGTCAGCATAGATAGCCATAGTCCCCCTCCCTGCACGTAGCCCCTCATCTCCCCAAGCACATAGCCATAGTCCCCATCCCCCTCCCAGCACATAGCTGTAGTCCACCCTTAGTAGATAGTAGTAGTCTGCCCCACTCCCAGTACATACATAGCCTCCCTACACAGCACATAGCCCTAGTCCCCACCCCACAACATTGCAGCAGATAGCTGTAGTGTCTGGCAATACCCGCTGTGCTAAGCTGCCTGGGATGGAGGATGGAGGATCACTCAGCAGGCAGGAGCTGGTGTCAGTGTCCGGCACCGCACCAAACTATGTGAAAAAACTAAAAATAAACTACAGCTAGCTCCCAGCAGCTCTTGCTGCCAGGAGCTCCCAACAGCAAGGGTTGCTGGGAGTTGTAGTTTATTTTCAGTTTCTTCCCTGTAGTGCATTGTGGTGTCAGACACTGGTGCCAGCTCCTGTCTGCTGAGCGATGCTCCACCCTCCATCCCAGGCAATGCACAGGCAGCTCTCACAGCAGGTAATGCCAGACACTACGGCTTAAGGGATTCCACCCATTGGCTGAGAGTGGCACCGTCGGGCAGCAGCCCCTGCTCTGCTGGTGCCTCAGGAGAGTGCCATCCTGGCCAATGGGTAGATACGCCCCTGCTGTCTATTTTCTCATTACCTGTTATACTTATTTTGAACTTGACTCTGCCTGTGTATTAATTACTGTATGTTATAAAGTCTAAAGCTATTCTGTTGTCTGATAAACCTTTCTCCTTATTATTGGCTTAGGGTCTTGCACAAGTACTTGGTGCAACCAAATATTGGTAAGCATACCAAGCTTAAAGGAATTAGGGTGTGCTATAGGTTATGCTATATATAAACATACTGTGACCCAGTTCTAAAGCAAGTCCTTTACCATTTATTAGATTTAAAAAAAGATAAGATAAAAAAAATAGATTCCCCCCCAATGGTTTTCTGACAGTTTTAATCACAGCAAATGTACAATCTCTTGATGATTGGCAAAGCTAGCAAACATATAGTAGTTGAACCATCCATGCCTCTAGCGAAGCAAGAACTACATTTATAGAGTGTTTCAGTAAAATGTTAGTCTATCAATTTGCTGTTAAGGATTAAAATTTGGCTAGAATCATCTAAAGCAGGGGTGGGGAACTTGTGGCCCTCCAGCTGTTGTTGAACTACACATCCCAGCATGCCCTGCAACAGTTTTAGCATGGTCAAATAGCAAAACTGTAGCCGGGCATGCTGGTATGTGTAGTTCAACAACAGCTGGAGGGCCAAAGGTTTCCCATCCCTGATCTAAAGAAAAGTGAATTTTCAAACATGGTACAGTATTGTAGAATGAGCCATTAGATATGGTAAAAACAATTTATAATGTTCATATGAACCATATAGGCAATTTAGAAACCTTTACCTCAATTGTTGAGCCAATTAAAGATTTAATATAAAATCTGTCCAGCAATAAATTATCCTTTCCCAAAAGATAGATCAATCAATAAATTATTCACAGTTATTTACAAGAGTAACTAAACTGAGCTTTCCATCTGATAACCTAATATCCCTCCTATCATAGCTAGCAAATCTGTGTTAATTATTGTGTCAAGACAAGGCTGTGTGAGTAATAGAGTAGAAAGGTTGGGCAATTAGCTTGGCTCCTAAAAAAACTACAGGAATCATTAAGATAAAGAAATAAACAAGTCTTATTATATCATGAGAAGAAAGGCTTGAGACCAGAACAGGGCAGCGCTTCAGGTAACTGTAGACATGTGCCTTAACAGTGACCCTGTTGCTGTTGTAGGAAACAGATTCCCAGCTAAAGTCACCAGAGTTAGCTGAGAGACACTTCCTGTCCCTAGTGGTCTGGTAAGGACACAGGGGGCCAAATGTAATAGAGTAAAAGTTTCAGAAAGTGAGAGATTTGGTAAGGTTTTTCAGTTTTTTTTTAAAGTGACAATCATTTACACTGCAAAACCTGGTTGATCTTGCTGTATAAATGATTGTCAATTTAAAAAAAATTGCAAAACCTTATAAAATGTCTTACTTTTTGAAACTCTCACTCTATTACATTTGACCCATGGTGTGGTGTAGATCACATCTGTTGGAATCTGCCTCTGGGAAACCGGTCTTGGTTTCCTTTGCTACAAGAAAATGCTACCACTGGTGGTCTTGTTATGATGCACCATGGGGTGTCAATTCAGTCTCCTACTGTCTGAGGAGATGACCTAGAGTGGTATAAAATGATCCCAATTGGATAACTGACCTAGACATACATATCTGCTCTGCCCTAGGCTAGAAGCTGTTTCCATGTTTTTCATTATTTGCCTAAGTTTCCATTATTTGCATAAGGCACAAATGTATTAAAAAACTCCTGTCCTGTCAGACCTACAAAATTTTTATATTAAATTTTTACTTGTAATGTTGGAAATGTGTGGAACTTTTTGTTATGTGGATACCAGAGTTTATACTCTGTAATTGCAGATACTAGATTTCAATGGTAAAAATATTTAATAGTCAGACTAAAATGCACTGCAATTAACTTCTAATTAAGTCTTTCACATGCTCACAAGGTTTTCTTGATTTAGAAATTCCACAGCAACATAAGGTGAGATTTTATTCAAACACCTCCGCAATTAGAGGTTAGACTTAAAAACAGTTACAGTAGTTGTACACTGATGTCTCAGACAAGCAGAAGGTTAGATAAAATAAGATCTGGTAGTCAAGTAAAATATATTACATATTAATGGTCAATACAGAGACAGGTTCAGGGACACTTTGAGGTCTACTAATGGGTATGCATGTGGTAGTAACGGGCAGAAACAGAGGCAGGTCAAGTATAATCTGGCGTCTGGTTATGGGTTTCCAAATAATAATTGGAAAAGACAGAGGCAGGTCAAGTTCAAATCGAGGTCTGGTAATAAGTGTTCAAGCATACTGTAAGCACTATTGTGGCAGAGGAGGTACAGTAGAAGTCAAATGTCTGTGAAAACCCTAATCATATAACAATTACTATTAGGTAAGGCACCCTAAAGACCCTTCAAACAGCGTGCTCTTTTATGTCAATCTGAGCTCACTACATATGTGCAGGAACCTGAGCTGAACAGGTAGGGTTAGACTGGCCCATAGGGGTTAAAACCCCTGATGGACCCCACTGCACGAGGACCCTCCCTCAATGGATTAGGTTCCAGAATGTGCACTTGAGTTATACATTTTACATATGTTACATTATAATGCACAGGACTATAGTGTATTTTCTACAGTGTATTGCTGTTATTAATCTGGTACATTGTCATGCATGCACTACCAGTATATACTATATACTGTATATAAAAGGGCGCAGACCATGCATTAACTAATGGTTGGCTAAGCCTCCATGGTAGTTGGCCACACCTCCTCTGAAGGTTTGCCACACCCCTAAGTATACCACTGCATTCCCCCAGTGGGCCCTTCATGCCCTAGTTTGACACTTTGTGTACAGGCACTCGAACTTTCAATTTCTGCTTTCCAGCAGCTGGAAACAATAATGCATCTGCACAGGTGCCCGACCTCCAGACACCAGAGTCACCCTGCATATGAAAAATGACAGTCCAGGAATAGCAGTCTATTTTTGGAAAGCAGACCGCTGATGTTGACATTTGGTATATTAGTCCTATTTTGTATAAAGAATTATTTTTGTGTGGTCAATCTTTTTGAAAAAATATGTTGAAATTCAATTTTAATATTGATATTAAACACACTGGACTAGACATAAAATAAAGTAACAAAACCAGAAATAAAGACAAGATTGCAAGAAAATTCTCCTCTATTATTTTGGTTGGAAGAGCTTCCAGGAATCAAATACAGTGTAGTCCTCAAAGGTAATAATTGGCACAAATTACAAAAAGAAGATTCCTTTGTGGTGCACTCTTTTGTCAGAAGAAATGATATGATCATTATTTTAAAACATAGCTTTCATTAAAGTTCTCCTTAAAAAACTGTGGTGTGAAGACTGTAAAACAGATTATGGCACAGTCTACCCCTCACATTATTTTTTATATTCCAAAAGATAACATTAAGAAAGAGTGCACTTTTTAAGACATACTGTATACCTATAAGTATTCAAAAGGATAATGCAGTCACATCAACAGATGTATGTCTAAGTGGATGAATTACAGACAGAAAAACTTGTGGTAACATATTTGATAATAAAATTGCCTTGAATTAGGAAAAGAAAAGGCAGGGTGGATAATTATTAACTGGAAAATCTTATGGTGGGGATGAATCAGCTCACCTACTGTATGTGTGAAATGAATCTCATAATTCTCAAGGTGTCAGAAAGCGCTGAAAAAATCTAAGTCATCCATGTTGTATACCAAGACTAATAAAGTATATATCATAGGGCACAAGGTGTAGGCAAATTGATGCATGCAGAGAGATCCTAATGATACTCTGCATGCACTATACTGTATGTAGGTATCGCTGTGCTTCTCAAGTGAAAAAAATATATATCATAGGGCCTCGCAGCCTGAAGCCCTTTGCGGAGTGCGCTCGCTGACCGGGAGCCCAGTGGGATGCTAACAGTATCTCAGGGCTGCGATCGCCTCTGCCTGATTGACAGGCAGTGGTGGTCGCTGGGCAGGAGGGGGCGTGCTAACGCCATTGGTGGGGTGCAGTCCGGACAATGCAGGCATGTCCGGACCACTACGGGGTCGGGCCACAGCAGCTGCGTGACGTCACACGCAGCTGCTGCGACCCAGGACATGGTGAGTAGCGGCCTGCGAGTGCAGCTAGGCTGCGCAAGGAGCTACTCACCAGATGCAAAAGCATCACTGCCCTGCAATGCTTTTGCACCCGTGCGGAGGTGCAGGGCCTGACATGCGGGGTGGACTAGCCCTGTGCTGGGAGTCCCCCCGCATGTCAGAGAAACTGATTGTAGATGTGCTAAATTTAGCACATCTTCAATCAGATCTGAATTACCCCCCATAGTGTAATAGAATCCTTCATAATTAGGTAAAAGTCTAATTCAGGGATTCAAAATTCTGCACAGTAGTTTATTTCTGAGCAGTAATACAACACAAACAACATAGCTGATGGATCCAAAATGGCACAGTTTTCCACTATATTAAAACTACAAGCATGTGGGTCCAACCTATTGTCAAAAATCCTGTTTAAGCAGACAGAGTCCCTTAAAGATTCAGTTTAAATATGGTAAACACACGGATTTGCCAAAAGGGACTGAAAACGTGTTTCATTATGTACTGTATATCACTGTGTAAATGAAGGTAAAGAATGCAGATCACAAGTCATTAACTGGTCACATTGGTTTTAAATAGTCACCTGAGTCATTAATAATCAGTTATTTAAACATTAATACCTGTCTAGTTCAAACAACAATATATGTCATAAAGGACCCCTATGTATTGAGGTTCAAATGTGCCTTGTTTATGATTATAGGTGAAAATAATACTTAATCAAATGGAAAGGTACATAAGGATACTATTTGTCCTTTACTGGAACATCAATGTCTGTAAAACATTGATATGTAATCCAATCAACCCCTATGTATAAAGATAATTATCTGGCTTTAAAATTGACAATAAAAAACAAAGAGATCATTATTGATTTTAGAAGACCAGTGAGGCCAAATCTGCAACCGTTAACTCTAAATAACTTAGAGGTAAAAAGGTTAACTAATTTTAAATTGTTTGGTGTCACCATATCGAAGGACACGTCATGAACCTCAAATATTGCTGCTATGGTTAAAAGGGCACAACAGCACCTATATTTCCTTAGGTATATTGCGGACAATAAATCTATCGACAAGTAACTTGGTATATTTTTATTGCTGTGTTATTGAAAATGTGGTAACATATTGCATCCCAGGTTGGTACGAGAACAGTTCTAAAGTAGATTGTAAGCTTTTGGAGAGGGTTCTGAGATTAGGTGAAAAAAGTTATTGTAATCATCAAATCACCAAGTGCTCTTTTTATTGCATTCAAAAAGATGGTTCAGGTGCATTAAATCATGACCATGGATGCTTAAAACAGTTTTTTTTTTCTTCCATCAATCATAGTTAGAATGAACCTGAGTAGCTGTATATAGGTCTATTGTTATGTTTGTACTCTGCTGTATCAAGGCTGTGGGAGTTTGGGAATGTACTGTATTTTTGTTTTGTACAATGACAATAAATTATCCCTGTGCATGCATGCGCCATAGGAGCATAGCAAGAGTGACGGGGGTGTGGTCTTGTGGCATGCCACCATCCGAGCAGATCGCTGGGAGGTCAGGCTCCCAGGGCCAGACTGGTCCATCAGGCTGTTGGTCCTTCTGGCATTTGCCATAAGTGCCAGATGACTATTCCAGCCCTGTACATAACTGTTGATGAAAAACATTGCTTGGAAGTGGTAAAATTCTTTTTTGCGTATGATATAAAATTACAACTCATGGATTTTTAAATACAATTATTAGAAACAATTATTTTAAAAGCAATGTTTTTTTTTAATATCAACATACCACTGTTTCAATAAAACCATACAATGGGTCCAAATTTGGCTACTTTCTTTCTAGCATACTGCCTGATTCAGACCCGCAATGTTAATGTTCACATACAGTAGTTGAGCCATTTTTTGCAACTACGCAAAATTCTAAAACACTCCATGACAAATACAGTATGTTATACAATGTGTATGCATAAAGACACTGTTGAGATCCAGATGTATGGTATCAGAAATTTTGTGGAAAGTGATGGGCGGTTACTGGGATGTGATTAGATATAAACTTAAAAATAGCATGTTCAGTGGCATGGTATAGGAGTATCATAAGGCATGTCACAAAAGCACCGCTGCCATAGTCAGATGGGGAAAGTGCACTTTCCATAGTGCTGGTGCAAGTTTCAGTGAGGCAACCAATGGTGGCATCCAAGGATGCACCAATCAATATTACTGCATCTACAATCACTGAAAGAGGGTGTTTCAGTCCTTGCCCATTCAGGTACATGGATGTACACAAGGGAAGGAGCTTATAGTGACTTTTGTATGATGGGTGACTACCAATACATGCTGTTGCATGCCCTTCTGTGCTCGACTCAGAATCAGACCCATGACGTGAATTATAGCACATATGGTATAATAATTCATATTTACTGAATATTTACACTTGATAGAAATATATTTTATAGGGTGGGGAGTGAATTTAATTTGAAAGCTTTTTTCAAAATACACAATATTAAAAACACATTGAAAACACAATAAGTATTTGTCAAATTTTATTCTGGATCTTGATATTTATCTCTCATGAAGGGAGATTGATAACAACAATGCATATTAAATGAGTAGATAATAATAGAGATCTTCATTCAACAATGCATATTAAATGAGTAGATAATAATACAGATCTTCTTTCTACTAGCAGTCATGCAAAACAGTAATAGATAAGAAGTCGTTTTAACAGTCAAGTCATACATATTAAAATAAATTATACACAAAATAAGTATTATAATGTGCAGGCTGACATATTCTTGAATATTTTACGGACAAAAGTTATAATTCTGAAATATTACAGTATACTAAACATATGCATAAAATTGATCAGATGTATTTATTGATAACTAAGAATAATAAAACAAATTATAGGGAAACAACACAAAAATATGGTATTGACTGAAGATTAGTTACCTTAAATAAATTTTAGAACAATAGAAACAATTATTAGGGAACACTGTAAAATTATTGATACGGATCTGATTTATTAACCTTTAAAATGAAACAAACTTTTTAAATATAATAGAACTGCAAATATTATAAGGATAATGGCTTGTAAAATGAAAATCGTCAAAATAAAGGATAATGTGAGAAATGCAGCATACTGTATGAAAATTTTGCATTAAACTACCAGCGTAATTAAATGTAAAATCATAGTGGAGTTTTTACAACGAAATGAGATGAGAAGCTGTGAATATATAATACATATTCTTAACAAATTATAAAGGAGTTTTGGTCTTAAAACTACAACTCAGAAAATAGAGACAATGGGGTATATTTACTAAGATTCGTAATTTCCGAAAATAGGTCAAAGTTCAATCACGAATGACATCGGCAGTGTAAAACTGCAACTTTTTGAATTGATTACGACTAATTTACTAAGCTGTCGTATTCGTATTTTTCTTTGCTTCCGATGTCGATGTCATTCGTGTTTTTTTACCTAATTTGACGGCAGTGATTAGCAAAACACTGCCGTTTTTTTTTACAATCAATCTCGGCCGGATCTGTGTGATCCGTGCTGGGGTTCGTATTTTTTTTTTTTTTTAAATTAAACAAAGTAAAATCCTAAAAAAAATTGCGTGGGGTCCCCCCTCCTAAGCATAACCAGCCTCGGGCTCTTTGAGCCGATCCTGGTTGCAGAAATATGGGGAAAAAAATGACAGGGGTTCCCCCATATTTAAGCAACCAGCATCGGGCTCTGCGCCTGGTCCTGGTCCCAAAAATACGGGGGACAAAAAGAGTAGGGGTCCCCCGTATTTTTAAAACCAGCACCGGGCTCCACTAGCTGGACAGATAATGCCACAGCCGGGGTCACTTTTATACAGCGCCCTGCGGCCGTGGCATCAAAAATCCAGCTAGTCACCCCTGGCCGGGGTACCCTGGGGGAGTGGGGACCCCTTCAATCAAGGGGTCCCCCCCCCCCAGCCACCCAAGGGCCAGGGGTGAAGCCCGAGGCTGTCCCCCCCCATCCAATGGGCTGCGGATGGGAGGGCTGATAGCCTTTGTTGTAAAATAAAAGATATTGTTTTTAGTAGCAGTACTACAAGTCCCAGCAAGCCTCCCCCGCATGCTTGTACTTGGAGAACCACAAGTACCAGCATGCGGCGGAAAAACGGGCCCGCTGGTACCTGTAGTACTACCACTAAAAAAATACCCAAAAAAACACAAGACACACACACCGTGAAAGTATAATTTTATTACATACATACACACATACATACATACTTACCTTATGTTCCCACGCAGGTCGGTCCTCTTCTCCAGTAGAATCCAAGGGGTACCTGTTGAAGAAATTCTACTCACCAGATCCAGTGGTCCAGGCTCCTCGGCAAATCCAGGGATAATCCACGTACTTGAATAAAACAAAAAAACGGCTGCCCGACCACGAACTGAAAGGTGACCCATGTTTGCACATGGGTCACCTTTCCACGAATGCCAGAAACCCACTTTGCCTTCTGGCTAAGTGGGTTTCTTCAGCCAATCAGGGAGTGCCACGTTGTAGCACTCTCCTGATCAGCTGTGTGCTGCTGTCCTCACTGACAGGCAGCACGCGGCAGTGTTACAATGTAGCGCCTATGCGCTACATTGTAACCAATGATGGGAACTTTCTGCTCAGCGGTGACGTCACTTTAGGTCAACCGCAGGGCAGAAAGTTCCCATCATTGGTTACAATGTAGCGCATAGGCGCTACATTGTAACACTGCCGTGTGCCGCCTGTCAGTGAGGACAGGAGCACACAGCTGATCAGGAGAGTGCTACAACGTGGCACTCCCTGATTGGCTGAAGAAACCCACTTAGCCAGAAGGCAAAGTGGGTTTCTGGCATTCGTGGAAAGGTGACCCATGTGCAAACATGGGTCACCTTTCAGTTCGTGGTCGGGCAGCCGTTTTTTTGTTTTATTCAAGTACGTGGATTATCCCTGGATTTGCCGAGGAGCCTGGACCACTGGATCTGGTGAGTAGAATTTCTTCAACAGGTACCCCTTGGATTCTACTGGAGAAGAGGACCGACCTGCGTGGGAACATAAGGTAAGTATGTATGTATGTGTGTATGTATGTAATAAAATTATACTTTCACGGTGTGTGTGTCTTGTGTTTTTTTGGGTATTTTTTTAGTGGTAGTACTACAGGTACCAGCGGGCCCGTTTTTCCGCCGCATGCTGGTACTTGTGGTTCTCCAAGTACAAGCATGCGGGGGAGGCTTGCTGGGACTTGTAGTACTGCTACTAAAAACAATATCTTTTATTTTACAACAAAGGCTATCAGCCCTCCCATCCGCAGCCCATTGGATGGGGGGGACAGCCTCGGGCTTCACCCCTGGCCCTTGGGTGGCTGGGGGGGGGGACCCCTTGATTGAAGGGGTCCCCATTCCCCCAGGGTACCCCGGCCAGGGGTGACTAGCTGGATTTTTGATGCCACGGCCGCAGGGCGCTGTATAAAAGTGACCCCCGGCTGTGGCATTATCTGTCCAGCTAGTGGAGCCCGGTGCTGGTTTTAAAAATACGGGGGACCCCTACTCTTTTTGTCCCCCGTATTTTTGGGACCAGGACCAGGCGCAGAGCCCGATGCTGGTTGCTTAAATATGGGGGAACCCCTGTCATTTTTTTTCCCATATTTCTGCAACCAGGATCGGCTCAAAGAGCCCGAGGCTGGTTATGCTTAGGAGGGGGGACCCCACGCAATTTTTTTTGGCAAAAAAAAGCACTTTCCAACCCCTTCCCACTGATATACATGCACGGATCTCATGGATCCCTGCATGCATCTCAAATCACGAATAAAAAAAGCAGGTCTGTTTTTTTTTAGGACTTTTTTACGAATTGTAATTTTTCACGGCAGTGTTTTGGGTTTTTTTGCTTTGCACTTCTTAGTAAATGACCGAGATTCATACTTAAACAGGCGTAATTTGACCGATGGTGTATTCATTCGTAATTTTTTACCTGAACTAGAAAAAAATTACGAATGCCCTCATCACTGCCGTGATTAGTGTTTAGTAAATGACCGAGATTGACCGAGATGACACTTTGATGAAAAAACGGCATCTCGGTCAAAATCGGGAGCTTAGTAAATATACCCCAATTTAGGGATATACACAATGGAAATTGGAATTTGCTTGGAAATACATCATTTTCCCTGCACTTTTCTTTAGAATAATTTATGTCCAGTTTGCTACAAACTTTGCTCTAGCCCATACATGTATTTTCCCATGTTTCTGATCATTTTTACTAATTAATGATGAAGAAACACAGAGGTCCTAACTGGTCAAAAAATGTTCACACTAATGGGCCCTACTCACTGGCAGATAAAACAGAATGATATTAACATTCTCATTCATAAATGAACGAGAACTCATTCATATTGTTCTGTGTGGAGGCACTAGCGATGAACGATGCGTGGCCCCGCGCTCGTTCATCGCTGATGCCCTGTCGCTTGTGCATGCAGGTCAATATGTATGATCTCATCTATATTTTCCTGCACTGCTATGGAGCTGAAACTTCACTCCCCTGTCACCTCCCCCATGCCGCCGGGTTGCCGTCGGCTGTATCCGCCGTTGGGCAGCTCGGCGGTGGATCGGTATGTGTGTAGGGCCCATAACAGGCAAATGTACTAAGCCTTGGAGATTGATAAAGTGTAGAGAGATAAAGTACCAGCCAAACAACTCCTAGCTGCCATGTTACAGGCTTTATATGAAAACTGACAGGAGCCAATTGTTTGGTAGTTTATCTCTCTCCACTTTATCTCTCTCCCAGGCTTAAGGGGGTACACACGGAGAGATCCCTGCTTAAAATCTTACTAGATTGCTTTGATTTTAAGCATGGATCTCTCGTGTGCATGCCCCCCAGCGATAGCGAAGCGCAGCAATGAACATCGCTATCGCCGGTGCTAGCGGGTCGCTCATTTCAGCACTTGAGCTGTGTGCTGAGCGTGGGGAGAGATGTGTGCTGAGCAGTCTGTGATAGATTGCTCAGCACACATCTCTCTAGTGTGTACCCCTCTTTAGTACATCTATCCTTAAGCCATTGTTTGTATACAGTATATATTCTTTGCTTTTATGATCTTCCAATGAATTGAGCATATAGACTACATATTTCCCTTTTTTCCTGTTTCAACAGGGATTTATGCTACATTAGATTCTCATACCATGATTATGAGCTGCACAAAATAAATACATACAATGTTATGTAAACCTAACATCAAAAGGTAATAAAACTGGCCACATGCACAAGAAACAGTGCTCATGCAAGAAACAACAGCACATGGACTCACTATGATGTGCAGAGGGGTCACATGGTTTCAGTAATCACTCTAAATTTTATCTACACACATTTTAACAATGATTCTGCTAACCATACAATTTTCACAAGAAATAACAAGATAAAGGTTGTTCTGTTGGTTGTTTATTTTGTTTGCTCTTTGTTTCTAATGGGATGGTTGCCTGCAAAGCACTTTCACTTGCTGAGAAAGTTTGGTCTAAACAAAATGCATTGGTGGTTCCTGTTCACCTTCTAAAGACACCTACCTACCAGGATACACTTCTGCTGCCAGTAGCCCCCACTGATTCCAGGTGGATCCTGAGAAAGTGGACACTCTTTTTCTCAGACATTTGGGTGATTCGTTTATGACAATTATGCTGATCTTCTATTACTTTTATGTATGTGATTTTATTACACATCTATAAATTTTAAAATCTGTAGACTTATGATCCACTGTACATTATGTTTAAATTGTATCAGCTAGCAAAATGTTTTGTATGTTCAGCTATAGAAAATTCCTAGAAGGCCAGAATGTTTACATTTATGAAAGAACTAACTAAGCTTCAGAAAATGTGGCTGATAGACTGTTATTACTAGTGATGAGCGGGTTCGGTTCCTCGGAATCCGAACCCCCCCGAACTTCACCCATTTTACACGGGTCCGAGGCAGACTCGGATTCTCCCGTATGGCTCGGTTAACCAGAGCGCGCCCGAACGTCATCATCCCGCTGTCGGATTCTCGCGAGATTCGGATTCTATATAAGGAGCCGCGCGTCGCCGCCATTTTCACTCGTGCATTGGAAATGTTAGGGAGAGGACGTGGCTGGCGTCCTCTCTGTTTGTGCTTATTGCTTAATTGTGGGGACTGGGGAGCAGCTGTATTATATAGGAGGAGTACAGTGCAGAGTTTTGCTGATCAGTGACCACCAGTTTTATCCGTTCTCTGCCTGAAAAATGCTCCATATCTGTGCTCAGTGTGCTGCATATATCTGTGCTCACACTGCTTTATTGTGGGGACTGGGGACCAGCAGTATTATATAGGAGGAGTACAGTGCAGAGTTTTGCTGACCAGTGACCACCAGTATACGTTGTCTGCCTGAAAAACGCTCCATATCTGTGCTCAGTGTGCTGCATATATCTGTGCTCACACTGCTTTATTGTGGGTACTGGGGACCACCAGTATATTATATAGGAGGAGTACAGTGCAGAGTTTTGCTGACCAGTGACCACCAGTATATATAGCAGTACGGTACGGAAGGCCACTGCTCTACCTACCTCTGTGTCGTCAAGTATACTATCCATCTAGATTTTATACCAGTGGTGCATTTTAGTTTTGCAGTTTGCTGACAGTGACCACCAGTATATAAAGCAGTACGGTACGGAAGGCCACTGCTCTACCTACCTCTGTGTCGTCAAGTATACTATCCATCTAGATTCTATACCTGTGGTGCATTTTAGTTTTGCAGTTTGCTGACAGTGACCACCAGTATATATAGCAGTACGGTACGGAAGGCCACTGCTCTACCTACCTCTGTGTCGTCAAGTATACTATCCATCTAGATTCTATACCTGTGGTGCATTTTAGTTTTGCAGTTTGCTGACAGTGGCCACCAGTATATATAGCAGTACGGTATGGAAGGCCACTGCTCTACCTACCTCTGTGTTGTCAAGTATACTATCCATCTAGATTCTATACCTGTGGTGCATTTTAGTTTTGCAGTTTGCTGACAGTGACCACCAGTATATATAGCAGTACGGTATGCCACTGCTCTATCTACCTCTGTGTCGTCAAGTATACTATCCATCTAGATTCTATACCTGTGGTGCATTTTAGTTTTGCAGTTTGCTGACAGTGACCACCAGTATATATAGCAGTACGGTACGGAAGGCCACTGCTCTACCTACCTCTGTGTCGTCAAGTATACTATCCATCTAGATTCTATACCTGTGGTGCATTTTAGTTTTGCAGTTTGCTGACAGTGACCACCAGTATATATAGCAGTACGGTACGGAAGGCCACTGCTCTACCTACCTCTGTGTCATCAAGTATACTATCCATCTAGATTCTATACCTGTGGTGCATTTTAGTTTTGCAGTTTGCTGACATTGACCACCAGTATATATAGCAGTACGGTATGGAAGGCCACTGCTCTACCTACCTCTGTGTCGTCAAGTATACTATCCATCTAGATTCTATACCTGTGGTGCATTTTAGTTTTGCAGTTTGCTGACAGTGACCACCAGTATATATAGCAGTACGGTACGGAAGGCCACTGCTCTACCTACCTTTGTGTCGTCAAGTATACTATCCATCTAGATTCTATACCTGTGGTGCATTTTAGTTTTGCAGTTTGCGGACAGTGACCACCAGTATATATAGCAGTACGGTACGGAAGGCCACTGCTCTACCTACCTTTGTGTCGTCAAGTATACTATCCATCCATACCTGTGGTGCATTTCAGTTGTGCGCAGTATATATAGTAGTAGGCCATTGCTATTGATACTGGCATATAATTCCACACATTAAAAAATGGAGAACAAAAATGTGGAGGTTAAAATAGGGAAAGATCAAGATCCACTTCCACCTCGTGCTGAAGCTGCTGCCACAAGTCATGGCCGAGATGATGAAATGCCATCAACGTCGTCTGCCAAGGCCGATGCCCAATGTCATAGTAGAGAGCATGTAAAATCCAAAAAACAAAAGTTCAGTAAAATGACCCAAAAATCAAAATTGAAAGCGTCTGATGAGAAGCGTAAACTTGCCAATATGCCATTTACGACACGGAGTGGCAAGGAATGGCTGAGGCCCTGGCCTATGTTCATGGCTTGTGGTTCAGATTCACATGAGGATGGAAGCACTCATCCGCTCGCTAGAAAAATGAAAAGACTTAAGCTGGCAAAAGCACAGCAAAGAACTGTGCGTTCTTCTAAATCACAAATCCCCAAGGAGAGTCCAATTGTGTCGGTTGCGATGCCTGACCTTAACGACACTGGACGGGAAGAGCTTGCGCCTTCCACCATTTGCACGCCCCTGCAAGTGCTGGAAGGAGCACCCGCAGTCCAGTTCCTGATAGTCAAATTGAAGATGTCACTGTTGAAGTACACCAGGATGAGGATATGGGTGTTGCTGGCGCTGGGGAGGAAATTGACAAGGAGGATTCTGCTGGTGAGGTGGTTTGTTTAAGTCAGGCACCTGGGGAGACACCTGTTGTCCGTGGGACGAATATGGCCATTGACATGCCTGGTCAAAATACAAAAAAAATCACCTCTTCGGTGTGGAATTATTTCAACACAAATGCGGACAACAGGTGTCAAGCCGTGTGTTGCCTTTGTCAAGCTGTAATAAGTAGGGGTAAGGACGTTAACCACCTAGGAACATCCTCCCTTATACGTCACCTGGACCGCATTCATCAGAAGTCAGTGACAAGTTCAAAAACTTTGGATGACAGCAGAAGCAGTCCACTGACCACTAAATCCCTTCCTCTTGTAACCAAGCTCCTGCAAACCACACCACCAACTCCCTCAGTGTCAATTTCCACATTACACAGGAAAGCCAATAGTCCTGCAGGCCATGTCACTGGCAAGTATGACGAGTCCTCTCCTGCATGGGATTCCTCCGATGCATCCTTGAGTGTAACGCCTACTGCTGCTGGCGCTGCTGTTGTTGCTGCTGGGAGTCGATCGTCATCCCAGAGGGGAAGTCGGAAGACCACTTGTACTACTTCCAGTAAGCAATTAGTCAACAGTCCACTTGTACTACTTCCAGTAAGCAATTAGTCATTAGTTCAACAGTCCTTTGCGAGGAAGATGAAATATCACAGCAGTCATCCTGCTGCAAAGCGGATAACTCAGGTCTTGTCAGCCTGGGTGGTGAGAAACGCGTGTCCGGTATCCACCATTAATTCACAGGCAACTAGAGACTTGATTGAGGTACTGTGTCCCCGGTACCAAATACCATCTAGGTTCCATTTCTCTAGGCAGGCGATACCGAAAATGTACACAGACGTCAGAAAAAGAGTCACCAGTGTCCTAAAAAATGCAGTTGTTCCCAATGTCCACTTAACCACGGACATGTGGACAAGTGGAGCAGGGCAGATTCAGGACTATATGACTGTGACAGCCCACTGGGTAGATGTATTGCCTCCAGCAACAAGAACAGCAGCGGCGGCACCAGTAGCAGCATCTCGCAAACGCCAACTCGCTCCTAGGCAGGCTACGCTTTGTATCACCACTTTCCATAAGAGGCACACAGCTGACAGCCTCTTACGGAAACTGAGGAACATCATCGCAGAATGGCTTACCCCAATTGGACTCTCCTGGGGATTTGTGACATCGAACAACGCCAGCAATATTGTGCGTGCATTACATCTGGGCAAATTCCAGCACGTCCCATGTTTTGCACAAACATTAAATTTGGTGGTGCAGAATTATTTAAAAAATGACAGGGGCATGCAAGAGATGCTGTCGGTGGCCCGAAGAATTGCGGGCCACTTTCGGCATTCAGCCACCGCGTGCCGAAGACTGGAGCACCAGCAAACACTCCTGAACCTGCCCTGCCATCATCTGAAGCAAGAGGTGGTAACGAGGTGGAATTCAACCCTCTATATGCTTCAGGGCATGGAGGAGCAGCCAAAGGACATTCAAGCCTATACATCTGCCCATGATATAGGCAAAGGAGGGGGAATGCACCTGACTCAAGCGCAGTGGAGAATGATTTCAACGTTGTGCAAGGTTCTGCAACCCTTTGAACTTGCCACACGTGAAGTCAGTTCAGACACTGCCAGCCTGAGTCAGGTCATTCCCCTCATCAGGCTTTTGCAGAAGAAGCTGGAAACATTGAAGGAGGAGCTAAAACAGAGCGATTCCGCTAGGCATGTGGGACTTGTAGATGGAGCCCTTAATTCGCTTAACCAGGATTCACGGGTGGTCAATCTGTTGAAATCAGAGCACTACATTTTGGCTACCGTGCTCGATCCTAGATTTAAAACCTACGTTGTATCTCTCTTTCCAGCAGACACAAGTCTGCAGAGGTTCAAAGACCTGCTGGTGAGAAAATTGTCAAGTCAAGCGGAACGTGACCCGTCAACAGCTCCTCCTTCACATTCTACTGCAACTGGGGGTGCGAGGAAAAGGCTAAGAATTCCGAGCCCACCCGCTGGCGGTGATGCAGAGCAGTCTGGAGCGAGTGCTGACATCTGGTCCGGACTGAAGGACCTGCCAACGATTACTGACATGTCGTCTACTGTCACTGCATATGATTCTCTCACCATTGAAAGAATGGTGGAGGATTATATGAGTGACCGCATCCAAGTAGGCATGTCAGACAATCCGTACGTATACTGGCAGGAAAAAGAGGCAATTTGGAGGCCCTTGCACAAACTGGCTTTATTCTACCTAAGTTGCCCTCCCTCCAGTGTGTACTCCGAAAGAGTGTTTAGTGCAGCCGCTCACCTTGTCAGCAATCGGCGCATGAGGTTACTTCCAGAAAATGTGGAGAAGATGATGTTCATCAAAATGAATTATAATCAATTCCTCCGTGGAGACATTCACCAGCAGCAATTGCCTCCAGAAAGTACACAGGGATCTGAGATGGTGGATTCCAGTGGGGACGAATTAATAATCTGTGAGGAGGGGGATGTACACAGCGAAAGGGGTGAGGAATCGGAGGATGATGATGAGGTGGACATCTTGCCTCTGTAGAGCCAGTTTGTGCAAGGAGAGATTGATTGCTTCTTTTTTGGTGGGGGCCCAAACCAACCAGTCATTTCAGTCACAGTCGTGTGGCAGACCCTGTCGCTGAAATGATGGGTTCGTTAAAGTGTGCATGTCCTGTTTATACAACATAAGGGTGGGTGGGAGGGCCCAAGGACAATTCTATCTTGCACCTCTTTTTTCTTTCATTTTTCTTTGCATCATGTGCTGTTTGGGGACTATTTTTTAAGTGCCATCCTGTCTGACACTGCAGTGCCACTCCTAGATGGGCCAGATGTTTGTGTCGGCCACTTGTGTCGCTTAGCTTAGTTACACAGCGACCTTGGTGCGCCTCTTTTTTTCTTTGCATCATGTGCTGTTTGGGGACTATTTTTTTTAAGTGCCATCCTGTCTGACACTGCAGTGCCACTCCTAGATGGGCCAGGTGTTTGTGTCGGCCACTTGTGTCGCTTAGCTTAGTCACACAGCGACCTTGGTGCGCCTCTTTTTTCTTTGCATCATGTGCTGTTTGGGGACTATTTTTTTGAAGTGCCATCCTGCCTGACACTGCAGTGCCACTCCTAGATGGGCCAGGTGTTTGTGTCGGCCACTTGTGTCGCTTAGCTTAGCCATCCAGCAACCTCGGTGCAAATTTTAGGACTAAAAATAATATTGTGAGGTGTGAGGTGTTCAGAATAGACTGAAATTGAGTGGAAATTATGGTTATTGAGGTTAATAATACTATGGGATCAAAATGACCCCCAAATTCTATGATTTAAGCTATTTTTGAGGGTTTTTTGTAAAAAAAACACCCGAATCCAAAACACACCCGAATCCGACAAAAAAATTTCAGGGAGGTTTTGGCAAAACGCGTCCGAATCCAAAACACGGCCGCGGAACCGAATCCAAAACCAAAACACAAAACCCGGTGCACTTCTCTAGTTATTACTAGTAGAGCAGTACCAAATGTCCTGTGTGCAGTTTGAATGCCAAAGGAATGAGCCAGTGTATTGTGTAAGTTATGTAATTAGTACCACAAGGGGCCAAATGGGAAAAAGGAATTCACACTACTACAGTAAGTTGGAAGAAAGCTAAGCCTGTCTCCTCAGTAGGCCAAACCAGGAAGGAGAAGATAAAGGGGGTCATTACGAGTTGTTCGCTCGTTGGCGATTTTCGCAATGGAGCGATTAAGGCAAAAATGCGCATGCGCATGGTACGCAGTGTGCATGCGCTAAGTAATTTAGCACAAAACTTAGTAGATTAACTCACGTCCGGACCAAGAATTTTCATCGTTGAAGTGATCGGAGTGTAATTGACAGGAAGTGGGTGTTTCTGGGCGGAAACTGACCGTTTTCTGGGAGTGTGCGGAAAAACGCAGGCGTGCCAGGATAAAACGCAGGAGTGTCTGGAGAAACGGGGGAGTGGCTGGCCGAACGCAGGGTGTGTTTGTGACATCAAACCAGGAACGAAATGGGCTGAGCTGATCGCAGTGTAGGAGTAAGTCTCGAGCTACTCAGAAACTGCTAAGAATTATTTATTCGCAATTCTGCTACTCTTTCGTTCGCAATTCTGCTAAGCGAAGATACACTCCCAGAGGGCGGCAGTCTAGCGTGTGCAATGCTGCTAAAAGCAGCTAGCGAGCGAACAACTTGGAATGAGGGCCAAAATATCTTGAGTATGTCGTATTTCATGCTGCCCCCTATGTCACCTCCATTTGCTGGACAGGAACTCTTTTTAGTCAAAAGGGGTGAGTAATTGCACCTGGTATAAGCAGGACCAGTTCTAGACTTTGTGGTGCCCAGGGCAAAAGTGCTTTGACACCCCACCTCACACATTCAAAATAGAGACAGTGTGCAAAAAAAATAGGGGAGTGGCCTTATGGGAAAGGGGCATGGCCACAGAATAGTACCAATTCATATTACACCGTACAGTAGTGTCCATCAGTAATATTACACAGTAGTACCCCTTATACACATTATGCCATGTTAGAGATTCTTACACACATTACACCAAAGTAGAGCAGAGCCCCTTATATACATTATGCCAGGTAGAGCCCCTTATACACATTACACATGGTAAAGCCCCTTTTATACATGTTACACCATTTAGAGCCCCTTACATACACTGCACACCAGGTAGATCCTGTTTTTTACAAGTTACACTGGGTAGAGCCATTTTATACACCTTATACCAGGTGGAGCCTCTAATACACGTTACACCAGGTAGAGCCCGTTACACACATTACACGCCAGGTAGAGCAATTTTAATTAATTGATGTGTCATAAATGTCCCATACTCAGAATAAATGCTAAGGAAGTGTCTTATCCTGGTGGTGTCACACTGTCACAGATCACTTACCAATTTTCCTATGTGCGCTATCCTCCCTTTGCTGTCCTGCAGTGAAATTCAGGTTGACATAGTGTTCTTCCTGCTGGGCGAGTTGGCAGTCACTTCACCAGGGGGCACCTGGCTCACTGTAACGGCGATTCTTGTGGCTGGGGAGACTACAGTATGTAGCTCCTACGCCCATAACTTCATGGTTGCAGATCACAACAGTGTTAATGGTAATGGTTTTCTTCATGTCTTTACAGAAAATATGAAAATCAGTCATTCATGATTAATTTTATTGCCTTTCTATCTATACTAACCTAGGGCCAGATGTCATGCCACCCGAGTTCAGCAGCTGTGCAGAATGCCAGCTGAACTCTGACTTTTTTTAAAGGATCAATCACTTATGAGGCATGGTTTTGCCTAGTAAGTCATTGCTCCCTTAAAAAAAAGTCTAATTCGGCCAGCATCCCGCACAGCTGCCGAACTCAGGCGACATTACATATAGCCCCATGTCTCCATTTTGGGTGGTTTTTTCATCATAAACCTTCATTCATTTTGTATAGGTAGGATAATCTATTATCACACACTGTAGTCTGTTGATTCTACATCCCCAAATATAAAATATCACACCAAAAACATGAAACAGCACTTTAAAAAATATATATACATATATCTATTGTGTCATTCAAAATGTTATTCAAATGGATTAAACATTCATATTCCTAAGCACTAAAATATAATATATTTATCATAATAGTTATACACAATATAAAAATTACATGTTGTAAAAAAAATCATAATAAGAAATATGGAAAAATATTAGTGGAAACAAAGTAAAAGGACAATAGTGACTCATTTGTTCCAGATTATATGGGGGACAGTTTCAGCAGCTGCCATGGAGCTCAATGCCCTGCTGTCTCAAGAGATATCATCATCAGACTGTGTGTGACTGTGCCTCGGGTTAACCTAAATTAATCCAAGAGGGACGTTATGTCAGGCAGTAGTGTAGCATTTATCCAGGAGGACTTAGGTGCATTTGTAATCAGTTCTAAACTTGTGTCGGGTGTCAGCCTTGAAAATCAAGCAGGTAGCCTGATAAAAAATAGATGTATACGTAAAGGTTTTACCAGAAAACCCCAAATTAAAATGGGTTATGGTAATTGAGGCCACCCACAAACCTTAATCTGGTCCTGCACTCAGTGGTTATTGCACGCAGTATGCATCACATATACTATATCCTATATAAGTGTCACAGCAGGAATGAGACTTTCAGTAACAGCTGTAAAGCAATGGAACATACAGAACACACACAAATCCTGCAAAACAGGAGAGATGTCACACATTTCATTGAATCCAAATAGAGCAAATGCATTCAACGTGAAGCTCATATGTTTTTTTTTTTGTTAAGCATTTTAATAAAATGCCTTTTATTTCATTTAATTTCACTTATTCTAATGTGAAACCATCCAGACTTGAATCACAACATTTGCAAAAGTTTCACAGTACACTATGGTTCTTTATCTTATTTAGTATGTTTCTGGTATGTTCCAAAATTCTAATTTTCATTTGATGCTTAGTCTTCCTACATGTCTTCTCCAGCATTTACATTTAAGCATATGATACGTAAGAGGATTGGCAATTTTATATTTTATTATTATTGTTATTTTCTTAACAGTTTCGTATATAGCGCAGCATATTCTGTTGCGCTTTACAATTGGAACAACAGTAATAGACAAAACTGGGAAATAGCAGACAGACCTATAGGTAGGAAGGCCCTGCTCGCAAGCCTACAATCTATATGGAAATTAATACACCTTTTATAGTTAGAGAACTTTTAGTGCTCTTACTGACATATCTACACATTTTACTTATTACATGGAAAGAAGCCATTAGTTGTGTGTAGCCAACTTATTACATGGAAAGAAGCCACTTGTTTTGTTCAGCCAACTTTCATCTTTATACATAACCAGATTACTGGGTGCTAATCTACTTTTTAGGGTTTTGGCCCTTGTATACATCACCTGTATTTTTATTTTTTTAAATTCCTTGAAGCATTGGATCTAAAATGAGGACACTCAAGTATTTCATGAGGATATATTGTATTTTTTTAGTTTTCATATTAAAATCAGTCAAAAATTAAACAGCAAAATCCCCTTTATCTAACTTTTTATTTTTAGATTCCAAAAGTTCCAATCTATTCAAAGTTCTTGTTTTTTACTTACATCTTTTGATACTATCTGGTGGATAGTTATTTCCCAGGAATCTCTGATTGTGGGGGTGATTCAGTGATTCAGAGCCTTACCATATTCGCAAATGGAAGAGAAATGCATTAAGAACACTGATAGTAAAAATAATTTAAATAAACCCTCACAATTAACATAGAGTATAATTGAAATTCTTAGCACACATTTGCGCAAATAAGCGGGCCCATGTACCGCGGCTAGGTGACTTCATTACATGGGTCCCTAACATTTCTAATACATACCAGATTATGTCATATACCAGATTATTTGCCCATGCGGGCCTAGTTATATCGGTAAAACAGAGAGGAAATTTAAAGAGTGGATGTCTTCACACCACTCAGCTATACGTAATGCACTAGAGACTGGTACCAGTGAGCAGCCTGTAGCCAGGCATTTTGCTCAATTTAAACATCCAATAAGTAGTATCAGATACAGAATGATCGATCATGTTTCACTAATTATAATGGGTGGCAATAGAGCAGCACAGCTCTTGCAGATTGAGACCAGATGGATGACCTGTTTGGAAGTAATTTACTTGAAGGGTCTAAATGAAAGAGTATCTCTTTCATGTTTCCTCAAATGATCAGCTACTTGTAACAGTTATAATATATATGTTATGTATAAATATTTGTAATGATTTGTGACATTGTGTCTATGTGTATTTTTGAAGCTCTGTATCTCTGTGACACAGTCTTGCATTCTCTTTACTTTAGCTTACTGCCATGGTGATGGTACATACACACCGCCACACTGTTGCAGTGCGCCGATGTCACATCCCTCATCCGCCTACTGGGTGAGCGGTCCCAGATGGGCGAGCAGGAAACACATGTGGTGTAACATATATAAGGTATGTAAAATTTTGTGAGTCACTATAAACCTGACTACAGTCGTCGTGATGACTGAATTGTTGTTAACCACAATAACGCAGTTGTGAGTTCTTGTCTAAGCCAGGAGTGCCGCATCTTTATGTTTGTATATATATATATATAAATAAATATATATATATATATATATATATATATATATATAATATATGCTCTACTTTTGTTATCAGCAGGGGGCATAATTACCTCAATTATAATTATGAATGGAAAATAATACATAGTAATTTGCTTATGGCTAACTACTTTCTCTATGCACATCTATGTGCACATCATTTTGTGTGCAGAACAGATATAATGCAAACAGCCAAATTTAAGGACATACTGTATGCAAAGTTATACAGCTGAATATGGGGCAAGGGTCACACTAGCATTACATTTACTGTAACACATACTGACAACATTTTACAGGTGATGTCATGATGATCAGTAAAGAGTCAAAATGTATCATGACATTTCTGTAATTATTGCAAAACAGCCCATTAGGGTCATATGGTAGACATTTCTTTATTACCAGTTATTTATATAGTGCACACATATTCCACAGAACTTTACAGAGAATTTTTGGCCATTCAAATAAGTCCCTGTCCCAGTTGAGCTTACAATCTATATTCCCTACCAAATGCACATACACACTTACACACTAGGGTTAATATTTGAAGGGAGCCAATTAACCTACCAGTATATTTTTGGATTGTGGGAGAAAACCAGAGTACTGGGAGGAAACCCAGGCAAGCACAGGTAGAATATACAAACCCCACACACAGAGCAGTTTTTAGTGGCAGGAAAGCCATACAGTTGCATGGGGCACCCGCCGTGAGATCTGCCAGCTGCTATTATAACTCCTCCTCCTACCCATAGCACAGTGCTCGGGGCTGGAGTTTCAAGAAATTACATGGTTGCATCATGACATCACAATACAACTGAGTAATTTCATGAAACTCAGTCATAGTTTACAGATCAGATCAGGCAAGGAAGGTGGCAACAGTGCGGGAGGTATCACTGTACTGGCAGCCTCTAGGGACTTTTCCTATGCCCTGCTCTGGTGCACTTTCAGACACCTCCCACCATTTGCTTACAGTAGCTGGAGCTTGAACTGCACACTGCCGATGGAGATCAGCAATCTGACCCCTGTTGTATCGGCATCCTACGAGCTCCTCATTCTCCTGCTCAGGCCTTGTGCATCTCCCCATTGATTGACAGTTTGTGTGAGGATCCTAGAGCTGTCTATAGCACTGTCCATCAATGTAATATTGTATACATATATGAATTATAATACTATATATATTTTTGTAAAACAATTAAACTTTAACATTTAATTCTCACACCAGAACCATTTCTAGCATCAGGTGAGCCATGCGTCATTGGCCGGATGCTATTACAGCTTCTTCTCCTCCCACCCATAGCACTCTGCTCAGGGGTGGAGTTTCACAAAATGACTTCACAACGCAACTGCTTCTTTTCACAAAACTTCCACTGTGTGGAGTGCTATGAGAAGAGTGCTATGGGTTGGAGGAGGGAGAGCCAGTAAAAGCAGGAACTGGAGGAACCACTGGCACCAACGAGCAGATGCCAGGGGCTCAGTGCATGAAAGCCCTTGCAATGAGCATTAAACACCACTGGCAGTGGCAATGAGCATGACACACAGAGCATGAAACCCCTGGCAATGGGCATGAAACCCAGCACATGAACCCCCGGGCAATGAGCATTACACCCATGGCAAAGAGCATGACACCCAGAGCAGGAAACCCCTGGCAATGAGCATTACACCCCTGGCAACAAGCATGCCACCCAGAGCTTGAAACCCCTGGCAATGAGCAAATAATTTAAAAGTAATCTGAATCCTTACTGTAGGGCATAATGTATCACCAACAATTGTGGTGTGTGGCATTAAATGGTGCAAGGGGCATTACTGTGAGGGGCTTAATATGGTAGAATTTTTTTCTTTCCTGTGGTGGCCAAGGTCTGTTGGTGCAGGGTCAAAAACTGAGGTGTATGATAGTATTTTCCAGTGAGGCCACTACCATTTTAGCGAGGCCACACCCATGTTGCAAGGCCCACCCCATCACCTGGAGCGTGCATGCCTTTGGTGCAAGCACAATAGTTTATTTTATGTCTATGGGGGGGGGGCGCATTTACTGGGAGCCAAATTGTCTAGAAACAGCCCTGTCCACACAGTTAGGGCTGTGGTGGGAATCAAACCCATGTCCTCAGTGCTGTGAGACAGTAATGCTAACCATTAAACAATCCATACTATGATATTTAAATTCTGGTGCCTAATTTCTGAACAGTCCCAGGAAACTGCTATAAAATGTATTCAAAATCAAATTTTGATGTTTCTAGCTTTTCTATACATATACAGCTCTTAATCCAATCTACCAGTGCATGAACAGTAGTGACCGATGCATCTGTTAGGTGCTTATGATTTATAGAAGGTGCCCTTTTGTGACCCAGTGGACATTGCATCTAGGTCCTTATTGATGTGCAACGCTGCTCGAGACTGTTAAACGGGAGACGGGAGGACGCTATATGCGGCGGCTTAAAGACGGGAGCAAAACCATCTGATCAGCGCCTGCAGTGCGCAGAGCTCCGGGAGCCGGACCAACCTCTATCTCTCAAAGCGATATAAGGTGTGTGCATGAGAACCTGACACAGTGGGAGACGGAGTACGCCACTCACGGACTGTGGCAGACGGGAGCTTTCTTCTATAGGTGCTTGCCGTGCACCAAGCCCCGGGTGATATACCTATTTCCTCCATGTTGTCTGGATAGCTTTACCACATGTAAAAGAACCATCCACATTTGATTATTTGGTTCAACCTAACATTTGGTATTTACTTAAACAAATTTATATGAGCACATCTAATGGGACTGTCCTTTTTTGAGAAGAAAATTCAGGACATTGTCAACCCATGATTATTGAATCAGTCCTTTGTGGTCACAAGTAGCTATATGATCCACCTCTTATGCTCAAATAGTAGGTTTAGCATTTAGCTTTTTTATTTGTATGCGCATACTAATTAACTCAATTTTTTATGATTGTGTCTAGTTAACTCATATATGATTGATTTTATAGACATTAAAATTATCTTAATTAATTAACTTGTGTGTTTTCATGTCATGTTGCCTTCAATTAATTAGCGCAAGGGGTTATTCAGTTTTGCTTTTGGTACACCTGGTTTCAATCAGGTGAGATTGTGTTGGCCACATCCACAGGCCACTATACCCTGTTTGCGGCTATTCAGATTGCATGAGTTGCGTGAGCAAGTTTAGATTGTCCTGTGTGGATTGGGTGTGAGTATAGATCTAGACACCCATCCACAACTGTTTTAACATAATTATTATTAATAGCGCCAGACACTAGTATTAGTGTTTATGATTTATACAAGATATGGGTCTCAAGACCATGTGTTCCCAAGTAGAGCCACCACCCAAAATGGGAAAGTCCATAAATTAATTTTTCATTTGGATCATGTATGACCAGCTACAGGTGTGAAAGTAAATGAGTTCTGAAAATCAGAAGTTGTGCTTGCCTTGGTGATAGCCTGACATCCATCTAAACCCAAAATTCCATCCCTGAGGTACAGTAGGGCACTGGGAAACTGTTGGGAGTGTAGGTTAGTACACTCTCTAAGAGGATATTTTCCCAATCTATGGGGCTAATTCAATTACACATGAGCTGCGGTAAGCCTGCACACATAACAGCAATTATAAATAAGTGATAGACACATGTAGCCAAGCATCCAGAAAGGCAGCTCACATGTAATTAAATCAGCCCCCATGTCTTTAGCCATCTGTTATTTTTATTAAATTTGGTGCAAATTTATTTTTTTGATGTTTCTGCATGAACCCTGTGGTTATCGTGCGATTCCCATTATCGACATTTTGCAATAGGATAGGTGTGATAAACGGGAGCGTGCTGGCAGCAATATTTTTTGAGAGATAGGTGCGATAACCTTAGCTGTGAACACAGATCACATTATTGTGGCTAATTGGTTCATTTTTACTTAGATATCCATTTACAAAATGAAAATGCCTTGGAAACACATATATGGGCTTTTGACTGCATTTACTCCATCTTCTGGTTGAACCTCAAATTAATAAATTATAGAAGCAGTGTTTATCTATTAGAGAAGTAGAGACAGATTATGACAATAAATGCATATGTAAACATAGAGTTTGACTAGATTATTAAATAATGTAGTTGATGCCATAAATAACCCACTTGTAGAAATAAAAATAGTTGAGCACTGTAGTACAGTTGACACATTAATCATGAGAACAAACCTCCAGAGCTACTCTCTGTACCAGGTTAGCAGCATTCAGTGACCTGGGGAAGAAAAATGTTCTATCAAAGGTTTATTTGTAAAACTGAACTGTTGGGCCAAAGATAAATGTACCTGTTTTACTTAATAAAACTATATTATTTAACAGAGCTATTTTAGAATAATGCATGTCATTCATGATTAATATAAGATATCTGCCACATAAGAAAAATTTGTTCAAAAACTTCACATCAAATATATTTATTTTAATTAGGATGAATGGAGACAGAGGGCATGAGATGGAATTTAAGATAATATGTTCTGAATTGCCTGGGAACAAATGCTTACATCTGCTTCCTCTAAAGGGAGAGAAGTGATTGAAATGTAATAAATTCCAAATGCACACAGCAAAGACTTTCTGAGTGGGGGAAGTGTAAAGAAAACTAAGTTTGTAATTTTACTATTCAGCACAGTCAAGCGATGGCAGGTGTGAAATTTATTGTTTTGAAGACAATCTAGATTCTGCAGTTTATTATTTATTTAACACTCTATAATCAAGAAACAGCTGTCTTTTGGTATTGCTATACAATAATCAGCATATTAAAAGTTTATTATCCTCAGACAGTATTTTCACAAATGCTGCCATCCATGCATTTAAAGAAAACTACTGCTAAAATGTAAAACAAAGTATTTATACACGAATGATTCTAATGGACCCGTTGTATGCTGTTCTGATGTCTTTTCTAGAGCATCTTGAAAACACCTCAATAAAAAGGTCAGTTGGAGATATTTCTATCCAATTACGCCACAGTGCTAACAAGCATTTATATTGGGATCAATGTGGTTGGAGTTGCTATCGCTGCTTCTTACATAGAAGCAGCAGTGATAGCGCTAATATGGTAATGCAGCAGGAGGAGTCACGCCTCCTGCTGCACTGCTGATCTAAAATGCGTCTAAGGATGCAGTATCGGATCTTCCCTGGCATCATCGGGCAGCTTCTGGCACCCATGGGGACGCGCAAGCCGCCCGTTGCAGAGGCCAGGAAATCTCTGTTCTCTGATGGAGATCCTGGCCTCATCCCTCCCCTGCAATGGCGTTTTGAAAAACAGAGGCCGGCACCATCCCCTCCCTGCCCTCCAGATGGCAGTAGACTGTCAAACACTGAAAGTCTGTTACGTCCTGTGCCACAGGACCCATTCGCGCATGTGCAGAATAGATCCTACGTTTGGGCACAGTACGAATAAAAAAAGCATGTTGTACAGCCATTTGTACTCTATAAGTACTCTTTACAACAGTGGTCAGGGAACAGAGATAAATTACCCCAAATGGGGTAAAAAGTAAATTCCTGGGGGTAATGGACGGTAGCGCTGCTGAGACACAGCTCCGTCCAGCACCGTCCGGCTCGCGATGTGACGTGCTGATGTCACACTGCGTTCTATCACGCCCGCCCATCCTGCATTGTCCTGTCCTCCTGCCCGCGGCCTGCCAACCCACACACAGAACTTGAAGTGTTCTGTGGCTGACCGCTGACAGAGTTTCGCAGGATCAGACAGTGGCCCACATAACAGTGGGAAATTCCCACTGACATTACTGAGGTGAGGATGTGACTATCTGTCTCCTAAAAGTTGTGTGTCCCCCCCTTCCCCCCTCATCCATCTTTCTTACATTCATTCTCTTGTTTTGGAGACAAAGTGTTAATTAACCTATTCATTGGCAAAAAATAATTGGCAAAAATAATAAAAAATAAAAAAAGAAATAATTGTATATATGTATATATTTACACAGTATCTCAGAAATGCCATATAAACAGTGATAACCAGTATATATGCACAATAATATATGATTTCCTTCCTTTCAAATCAAGGGGGTAACGTCGGCAATATCTAAATATATTTTGGGGTAAAAGGTAAAAAAGTTCCCTGACCCCTGCTTTACAAGCATCAAGGGTTTTATTAACTTTTATTTCCTTCCTCACCAGCGATTTTAAAAGCAGCCATACAGGTTTGTATGGGCTTTCTCCATCATCATCAGGCCTAATACCTAATATGAATGTATTTACAAATATTTTCAATGCTAGTTCAACACATGTAAATGGGTCTGACATTAAAATCCATTATTTCCAGTGATAGCATATACACTCACATTTTTACTTGAGTGCTAGTACATTGCATATAAAATATAGGTAGGAGTAAAGATCTCTAAAAATAAAAGTTAGTCCCCAAACTATTATTCTAAGTACACCCAGTAGTAGATATTTTACTACAAGATATTAGTAGCATAAACTGTTCATTTTTACTGTTAAGTCATATGAGTATTATTAATGGCTTCCTTACAGGCTAACCTAAGTTGTTCTAAGATAAATAGCTTTCTCAGTGTATTAGGGCACAAAAAAAACATCAATCAAATGCTTTTCAGAAAGCATAGAAAGATTAAAAAAAGTTTAACTTAAAACTTATGTAAACATGCTGTACTTAGAATAAAACTGTACTGTGCTTGTCATTTTTGGCTAATCAACATGAACATCTAAATATGTATACACTAAAGAACGAGAGACATAATTTTCTATTATATAACTATGTATTATGGTAAAGAACACAGTACAACAAAAAGTCTGGTGAGAATTAATATATACATACTGAATTAAACATGTCTCAAAAGGGAAGTGCCATAAAACCACTTGTGTGTTAAAAGAGACACTGCTTTCTGTCATAGCTAGGTTTGTTGCCTCACCCTAGTGTGACCCCTGATCCAAGCTCTAAAAAAAGAAAAAATCTTTTCTAGGAAAAACTCCAGACCCTTCTCAGCTAAATACATGCCATCTGCCTATAAAATCCAGCTCTTCTAATCTTATGCAAGGGTACTTTGTAACCTGGGAGTATATTTACTCAAATTTGATTTTGGAGTTTCAAGAGATTTGGTATTTGATTTCCATTTAATTTGAATTAAAGAGATTTACTAAAGACCAAATCAAATGTCAAATCGATTTTAAAGCCAAATTCAACTCACATCCCAATAGAAATTGAATTTCTGTAAAACATTGATGATTTTCCATAGGCCAACATAGAATCCCCTCATTTTCTAAAATTCGATCTGCAAATCGATCTGAAATCAAACTCAAAATTGAGCCTTAAATCCCCAACTGTCTGGAATGATGTTAAACATAAAATGTTAGCTTCTATACACCATTCTAATGGTAGGAAATTGATAGTGATTACTTTTTAAGTATCCAAAAGCATGTAGGGCAGTGCGAAAGTAGTAATAATGTATGTCCAAGGTTGCGACATGTTGTGCACCTACCCGCAAAATACAAATCATTACCTGACTGAGATAACCATGGAGGCTCAATCAGTGCACCATCAGCAGCTTCATGAGATGAATAGTGCACATATTTCTTCTCAGGGCTGGTGCTAGGGTGTTCAGCGCCCCCCTGCAGACTATACATTTGCACCCTCCCATATTTTACAAAGGGACACTGTGCTGCAAAAAAACAAATCTTAGTCACATTACCCTGCGCATAGTAGTGCTGTTAATACACATAATGTCCCCAGTAGTGGCGCTGGTTATACATATAATAGCCCCTGTAGTAGCGCCGGTTATATGCATAATAGCCCCTGTAGCAGCGCTGGTTATACACATAATAGCCCCTGTAGTAGTGCCAGTTATATGCATAATAGCCCCTGTAGTAACACCAGTTATATGCATAATAGCCCCTGTAGTAGCACCAGTTTAGGGAGGCCAATCCCGGGCCATTTTTTCAATCCTGAGTATTGGGATTGAAAAATGGTCAATTCCGGGATTCCCAGGATCCCCGGGATTGGCGTTTCCCTGTGTGGCCACCCCCTCGCCCAGCCCCACTCTGCCCGCCCAGCACACATAACTCACCATACACCGGGGGCAGGTGAGTGGGACACATCAGCTGTTCTGTCCCGGTTGCTCCCAGTGGCAGGTGACGGCACAGCGTGACCTCTCACTGCACGTTACGCTGCCCTGGGGAGCCAGGAGGAGGAAGCCGGGCAGCATCTTGAGGATGCTCAACGCTGATCCCCTAAACCCCTCAGATCCCATCAGAGCCCACTGAACTACATCTCCCATCATCCATCGAGTAAAACGGGACGTCACTTCCGGTCACGGTGAAATTCTAACGAACTACATTTCCCATCAGCCACCAGAGAAAACATCACTTCCGGACGCATTGAAATTTGAGAAATGATTGACGGGAGCAGCGCTATCACTGCTGATGGGTCAGCAGTACCTACTGGCGGCTTCACATTAATGTGAACCGCACAAGGGGAGAGACTTTTTAGTTAAGTTTATAGATAAAAGTATATAATAACATACACTTCCACTCTGCGAGTGACGCAACTGGAAGTGACCTCTGGAAATTGTTTAGAAACCAGCTCTGGGGACACTGCATGCAAGCCTTGATAAAGGGATCCGAGTCCCGAAACATGTTGGCCTAGCAGTGCCCTCAGATGATCCACTCTTTTAAGAAGGTATAGATGGCTCTTTATAGTTTATTTTGCTGTGCCAATATTCCGGACTATTGACACAATACCAGCGCAGATATATCTTTAATAGCCTCTTATACCACCTTTATCTTTTATATATATATTTGTGGTGTCCATCCGTACACACATTGTTGTGTGTTAGTATATATTTGTTTTTGTATATTAAAAAGTTTTTATAAATTTGGAAACATCATTTTTTGCTAATATTGGAACAATGGAGGAAAAGAAACCGAGATGAGTTTGAAAGACCGATGATAGCTGTGAGTACTGGAATGCACCGCTGTGTCACTTTAAAGATACCTTGATACATCTGTTGTTATAATACACACTGAGAGTTTTGGTATGCTACACAAGTATTGAAATTCATCTAAAGAACCTTTAGAGTGTGTTCCATAAAGTGCATATTCTGGGAATGTATTACACATTGCATCTTTTATTTATTTTGCATATCTACTTGATTGTGCTGAGAAGTTGCTGAAGATTTGTGAACAAGAGAATAATTTTAGGGAAGTCTATTCCTTTTACTTATTTGTTTATTTATATATTTGTTTTTTTACATTTCTTAGTCTGTCAATTTGCCTCTGGCTGAAAGGTAGCGCCAATCACAATATACTATCTCTACAAATTGTTTCACAGTCCTTGGAGTTTTTGGGATAACCCCCATATGTATAGTAGCAGTCAGAACCCTTATTTGAAGTGCTATAACCCTCAAATAACTTATTTCCAACATAATATCCCCTGTAATAGCACAGATTATATGCATAATAGCCCCTGTAGTAGCGTCGGTTATACGCATAATAGCCCCAGTAGTAGCGCCGGTTATACACATAATAGCTCCTGAAATAGTGCTGGTTATACACATATTTAGCACCTGTAGTAGTGCCAGTTATACACATAATAGCCCTTGTAGTAGCGCCAGTTATACACATAATAGCCCCTGTAGTAGGACCTGTTATACACTTAATAGCCCCTGTAGTAGCGCCGGTTATACACATAATAGCCCTTGTAGTAGCGATGGTTATACACATAATAGCCCCTGTAGTAGCGCCACTTATACACATAATAGCCCCTGTAGTAGCGCCTGTTATACACATAATAGCCCCTGTAGTAGCGCCAGTAATACACATAATACCCCTGTAGTAGTGCCGGTTATACACATAATAGCCTCTGTAGTAGAGCTGGTTATACACATAATAGCCCCTGTAATATCGTCGATTATACACATAATAGCAGTACGGATGGTGTAATGGTTAGCATTACTGCCTCACAGCACTGAGGTCATGGGTTCAATTCCCACCATGGCCCTAACTGTGTGGAGTTTGTATATTCTCCCCATACTTGCGTGGGTTTCCTCCGGGTACTCCGGTTTCCTCCCACAATCCAAAAATATACTGGTAGGTTAATTGGCTCTCAACAAAATTAACCCTAGTGTGAATGTGTGTGTGTGTGTGTACATGTGATAGGGAATATAGATTGTAAGCTCCACTGAGGCAGGGACTGATGTGAATGGCCAAATATTATCTGTAAAGCGCTGCGGAATATGTGTGCGCTATATAAATAACTGGTAATAAATAAATAAATAAATAATAATAGCCCCTGTAGTAGCGCCAGTTATACACATAATTGCCCCTGTAATAGCACCAGTTATACACATAATAGCCCCTGCAGTAGAGCAGGTTATATATAATGCCCTCAGAAGTGCCATTTAGACAAATTATGCCCCCCTTCCACACACAATACACATAGAAAGATACACACACACATATACACATATACGCACATACATACACATAGATACACACACATATACACACATACTGTAGATACACACACACACATACATACACATAGATACACATACACACTTTCTCACTCACTTTCCTTCAACATACCATCCTGTGTAGCTCCACCCCTCAGTGTCCTGTAGCTCTGCCCCTCAGTGTCCTGTAATTGCACCCCCTTTTCAGCAGGGAAATGGATGGACACTGCAGGGGGTAGGGGGATTCCTCAAGCTGACGGCGCTGCTGCCTATCAAATGGTGTAACAGGCACAGCAGCCAGCAGCAGTAGGAGGCCCAGGCACAGCACAGGGAAGCAGAGCAGGGAGAGCACCTCTCCAGCCTGGCGCCTACCTGCTTTGCATCCCTTTGCTGAGCGGGTAGCGCTGGACCTGTTTATACTTATATAATCATACTGAAAGTATAAATATGTGTACTATTCAACTCATGAAGTTGCTGATGGTGCTATGATTGATCCTCCATGTTTATATCAGTCAGGTAATGATTTGCAATGTGTAGGTAGGTGCACAACATGACACAACATTGGACATCCATTATTACTACTTACGCACTGCCCTATATGCTGTTGGGTACTTAAAAAGTCATCACTATCAATTTCCTAACATTAGAATGGTGTATAGAAGCAAAAATTGAATGTCTAACATCATTCTAAACATTTGGGGATTTGAGGCTCAATTTTGAGTTCGATTTCAAAATCAATCTGCAAATCAAATTTTAGAAAATGAGGGGATTCTATGGTGGGCTTTGGGAAAACATCAGTGTTTTTCAGAAATTCAATTTCTATTGGGATGTGAGTTGAATTTGGTTTTAGAATTGATTTGACATTCGATTTGGTCTTTAGTAAATGTCTTCAATCCAAATTGAATGGAAATTGAATGTAAATCAAATGCAAAATCCCTTGAAACTCCAAAATCACATTTTAGTTAATATACCCCTTGATCGTCCAAACCAAGGACCAAAATGTGAAACAGCTGCATTCACTTTATGCCTAACCCTATTCAAAACTGCCACCCCTTGATGCTACCTCCAGACCCAATGCAAGATAATCTCTCACCACACCAAACTAAACCCCATGCCAATGAGAGGGAGAATGAGAAGATCAGCCATAATGGTTTTGATCAACTTAATATCTTTACATGTGTTCAAGTTATTCCCTCTTAGATTGACAACCACCCAATTATGAGACCCAAATGTGCATCAGTCTCCAATAAATGGTCCAGTAGGCTGCTCCATTGTATAAACTATGTCTCCAACCATCGAATATCATGGGATCTCTTCATGGGTTCCCCTCCCAATATTTCTGTATATTTTGATACCCCATGAACCACACCTGACAAGTCTTCCTGGGAACACATGTGATGACAGGTCCCAAATTCAGTAAGGTCAACTTAACAAAACATACAAGATAGCCAGGGATTGAAAAACAGCTTTTTGATGACCCATATGACAGTGAAAACCACAAAAACCTATGGGGGGGGGGAGGATAGAACTTCATTCCCCAAAAGCAGCAGAAGGCTTAAGGCTTTGGGTTTCCCATAAACTTGCAGCAAGCATGCCTAACTTGGCAATTTATACCTCATGTCACAGACCCAGTTCAAAGATACTTCAATCTCTAACTGCTGTCCATAACTTTGTCAATATCAGCACCCACTAAACAAAAACTACCATCTTGTCCATCTACAGAAATTATTACACTCTCCAGCATCTCTCCCACTCATTATTAAGTTGTCTTCCGCCATTTAAGGATTTTGCAGAAGCTACTCACTCAAAATGGATCCAACAAGGACCAATCTTAATAAATGAAGTTTAATATGAGAAAGATACTCACAGAAAGTATATACAAAAACAAATAATAAGAATGACATACAAAGATAGTCTTAGACAAATAATTTTCTCTTAACAAAAAGGAAAAAAAGTATAAAAAAACTGTCTTGCATTTTTTTATTTGCTGGGATGCACAAGAAGACGGAACAATTACCAATGTCAGATTGGCTTCCAAGAATTATACAAAGTTTCAGAGTTCTAAGCCATCCTTCTGCTGGCTCACTGTCCTGTGTACTTGCTTTTTAGGTTTAATGGTCATCTTTCCAGAGCATGCTGCCCTTTGTCCACAGCATGCTGTTGCTCCCCAGACCAACCTCCATGAGAAGATAAGCTTGAACTGTATAAGACCCCATAATTTTACCATTATCTGTATGCTGCATTATTTGCTGGCAGTACTAATGGGCTATTCAGAAATCTGATTCACATGGCATCTTCTCAGATAAGGAACCCAGCAAGGAAACCACTGCGATAAGGTCCTTTAGAACACCAAGAGCAATAGGCTTCTTGCCAGCCTTAGCCCACCTCTTCAACACTTTCACAAAAAGAAAGATTTGGTCAGATCAACCACACAATTTTTCTTACAGATATAAGTGATACCAGCCAAAGCAGCAAAACATGGCTGCTTTAGAATATACATGCTCATGCCATTCCAAAACAAAAGCTAGCACTGAATACTGAACCATCTTACCTCTTGAGCTATTGGACATGAAGAAAATCCAGCCATTCACTCAAAGCAGCTGAATAGGTCGTCAACAGACCCAGAGCCAGTGCCTTCAGTTCAAGTCTGCTATGCAAGCCTGATGATCTGCCAGACATAATCAGGACAAGATAAACTATACAAACTGGCATATGGCACTAGCAAGCTAACTCTATCTCATTTAAAATGTGACAAAGCATCTGCAATATTGTTTTCATTATTATTCAAATAATGACCAAAAACCAACCATAAAGCATCTATAAACAAGTGGAGATCTGAATTATCAACAGGCCTAGGTATCTAAATCTGAACTCCATTCAAATATCTCAAAAAGAGAAACCACACCTGCAAATCCTCTCTCAAGATGTTAGAAATACCCCTATATGAATAATGTGACAATCCAAACTGAGAAGAGCTAGAAATTTTCTTTACCTCCTCAATAGCTTCCCGTTGCTCATGCAACCATATTACCTTTTCAGCTAGCAAATGACATAAACATAGGGAGGAATCAATTTACATACATGAATAAGACAGGTGAGAAAATGGCCTTATCCTTCACAAATAGAAACATCACTGAAAAAAGCACTTGCATTAAAAAAAGGACCTCTTTATAGACAGGACAGTCAGCCACTCCTACCAGCAAAAAACCATCTAAGTAGTGGCATGATCCATGCCCACCTGCAAACACTACTGCAAAAATTAACTAAAAAACTTAAAGAGAAGGTACATGAAATAGTACAGCCCATTAGTAAACAAATATCTACATAAAAAGAGTGTCAGTCTGAAAACCCATATACTAAAAGAAATCACAATGCAAGGGCAAAAGCCAAAATGCAGATTCCATATCAACCTTGGGCATCACCTTGAACCAGCCATAGAGCCTTTAAAAGGGATGCGGAACAACATGACAATCACATGGATCCAACATGACGTTTACCGACCCATCCTCCTGGTGAGAAATATGCTGTACTAGATGTTCTACCCGTTCTTTACATGGGAGTTTCTGATTTTCACGGTTGTAAATATAAATGAGTGTCAAAAATTTGGTAAAACTATAGAGATGTAAATTTGAGATGTCTTAATGTAAGTAAATATTAATTCATGGTTCTTGCCATTGCCCAAGGAGCACCGTAGCAGATACAGTAAAAACGAGACAGTACCATTTTTGTAGTTTATTAAATTCTACCTACTGGAGGTGCAATCCAAATTTTGAACCAGTTGTCTGTTTGGGCATTATCGTTCACACAACGCAAGCCACGCATCAGTAATGATGTCATTATGTCAACCCCTTTTTCATCCCCTTAGGGGAGGTTTTTAAAAATTATAATTGCCTACTTTTACTATTTCCCACCTGCAGAATACCTATGTTAAATTTCATCTTCCTAACATATCGGGAAGTAAGAGAATTAGTGATGAGTGAGTGAGGGCTTTCGCATTTATATATATAGATATGCCTAAATTTCTCTAAACCCTTCTTTAGCACTACATTGAACAGAGAAACTGTAAACTTCTCAAGTGGAGGTGAAGGAAAATGGGCCACACATGCTTAAATGTATCTCAGCTTCTACCTTGTCCCTAACCACACATGGAAAATTCCTTCCTGACCTGAGGTTTCTCTTAGATTGCACCGTAGTAGGCAAAAGAGGCCCCTCCTGAAAACCACACCACACCCCCAATCTATCCACAGCACTAGATCCATTTGGGTTACTAAGCTTTTCCTTAAACCGCTGAACAAAATAATTTTGAAACTTGCTACTTGCATAGGCAAGTGATCCTTTCCAGATGAGCAATTAGCTAATTACTGGCCAGATACCTCATACCACCTATACTAAACTACCACTAGACCCTTGAATCAATTAGGAAAGTGGTTGTTTTGCAGCTTAAATATGTTCCACAGATGATACAGAGGAAATGCTTTATGCTTGAGTATGTTTCGTCTTTTGTCTAAATTGCAAGTCTCAAATGTTCAAATTAAATTTAGAATTTAAATTTATACAATAGCAAGGAGTGCCCCAATGAATAGGGGTTTCTTTCTCTCCCTATATTTAAATGTCTTTTCTAACTCTTGGGAGCATCTCCGGCCCTTTGATATCAGTATATGTATTCAAATAAATTTGTCTTAATAATTTTTATCATTATAATATCCATTTATACCAGTTTATAGACACACACCAATGTTTATATGGTAACTGGTGCTCTGACCTTTCCAGAATGAATAACACAACATCTTAAGCAGCCTACCTGAGAATAAAAAGACTTACTGCTATCACTGTACATAAACAAAGCCACACTCCACCATTATTTTCACCAGCTCTGGGCATGGAAGGAACCTCTAAATCAAAACTGAAAACTCCCAGAAGTCCCTAATCATGCAGTATTTCTACTGCACCTTGATGTAAATGTCATGTAGCATGATGTGTCCACCATATCTTGACTAACCACTCAAAGGGAACAGCGAGAGATGAGACAGGCACAGGAAAAATGACCAGAACTGTAGATGCAGAAACAGCTGGGGGTGATGGGAGGTGCAACTGGCAAAGGGATAGGCTGCGGAAAAATGGCAGTATATGAAGGGTCATACAACAATGGTGCAAACCACTTGTAGTAAGGAAAAATGATGGGGAAGTGAAGTGAGATACAAAGGGTGAGCAAAAAATGGCAATGGAGCAGAGGCCAAAAAATAGTGGGACCAAGCAATTCAGGAAGGGCTTCCACTAACAGCCAGAGAAGTGGTTGGGGCCAGAGTGGGCCTCATTCAAATTGCCCCACTTGGGGACATCGCTGCAGGAAAAGGGAAATAAAAGAAGGGGTCTCCCATAGTGACAGGTGTGCCATCCAAAAATCTAGCTGAATGTGTGGTATGTCCCTCAGTTAAGCCTAAAGGCTGCAATACTAGAGCAGTAGATCAGGCATGGGTACGCCCCCATTCCCTGTGTTAGAATGGCCAATGAAGCCAGCCTCCAGTTCCGAAAGCAGTCTAACCAGGACAGCAGAAGACACGAAAGCCATCTGTGGGGTGCCATTGCAGCTATTGGCATCTCCCATAACATACAGCTTCAGGACTGATGGGAAAGTCATTGGTCAGGCTACGACCACAGTATCCCCAGAAGCAGAGAGATGTGTAGCCACGTGCACTATGACCAGCCATTAACATGCCTCAGGGTGGCTGGTGCTGCTCTGGTAAGATGTGATACAGCCATGACCAGGCAGCAGAAGAGAAAGCATTTCTTCATGGATGAAGAATCAGGGCAACAGAATTTGCTGCGCTATATAAGAAACTCTTAATAAATAAATAAATGTGAGGCACAATGAATAAAGGAAAAATAGATGAAAGATAAATAGAATAAGATCAATAATAATAATAATAATAATAATAATAATATAATAATAATAATTTTATTTATATAGCGCTCTTTCTCCAATAGGACTAAAGGCGCTTAACAAATACATAGCATAATATAGTACAGAAAATAATGAAGTACAGAAAAGCTTTTCATAAAATACAGAAGCATGTAGATAAGAAAGGGACATTATGGAAATGCTTGAGTAAACAGGAAAGTCTTGAGTCTACTTTTGAAGGATTCTGTAGTTGGGGCCTCTCGCACTGTGCGGGGAAGTGAGTTCCATAGAGTCAGAGCCGCATGACTAAAAGCTCGACCCCCAGATGAATTAAAGGAGATTCTAGGTACTGCTAAAAGTCTTTCATCTACAGATCGCAGTAATTGAGTAAAGGGAACAGAATACAAATCATTTTATAAAACAGTTGTATAGTACTGGATCATTGTATAGCACTGCATCAATTGGAAAAGGGAGATGTTTCCTCTGTCAGCTTACTTAAAGGAACCTAACGAATTAACTCTTACCTAACAAAAGGATTGATTACATAAAAACCATGGGTGCTTACCTCTCTTCACACATAATAAAGTACAATGCACATTTATTGTTAAGCTGCTCAATCAGATTGTGATGTCACTCAGGTGCTAAAAGGGAGGGGTAATTCTGGGTAAGAGAAAAACATATAGCTATCCCTACTGCACACTGAGTGAGAAATAACACTACATAATAATCAGATAATACAGAGATCTTAGCTGCGTATATCTGCAGATATAGGGTTAAGTCCCCAGGCCGATTGGCAAGGTGTCTCTGTCACTGGGGGTCCCTAATACTAGGTGTGGGTCTGGGGTGCGGGATCCCATCATGTCGGCACAGGTCGGCTACCCCAGGGCAGCACACAGGTGAAAATTAGTAAGGGTTAATAAGAAGCACATAAGTGCTATGTAAGTGAGGTGTGATTAAAATAAAAAATTATATTTTAATCACACCTCACTTACATAGCACTTATGTGCTTCTTATTAACCCTTACTAATTAGGCATTTTTTTACCTTTCATTTGCCTGGGTGCTAGCTAAAGTGGTTGCCATAGAGCCTCATCCCCTTTATGTCTGTCCTGCCTTATGCCCCCCCCCCCCGTGTCTATGCAGCTTTATGCCACCCTGTGTCTTTCCAGCCTCATGCTCCCTGTGACTACCTAGCTTCATACTACCAATGTCTCTCAAGCCTTTACCCCCTGATTCTTGTCTATTTTAACTTTTTTGTTTCCACTCTTTGTTTCTATCTTTTATTTCTTTCCCCCATCTCACTCTCCCTATAATATTTTTCCCTCCTTCCCTCAATGCACAGGGATGTTATTATTTGGAAGACAGTGGTGGGGAGTTCAAAAGAGGGTGCAAGAGCTCACCTGCTCCAAGCACTGACAACTGACTTCCCTCACTTTCCCATCTCTAACATCTGTCTCTATCTCTTTCCCTCCTCCACTGCCTGTCTATCTTTCTCATATCTGCCCAGCTCCCCCAAAATGGGGGCAGTGAGAAAAGGGCCAAGGTGGGGCAGGGCAGACATTTCAAGAGGCTGACAGTTCTGGCTGGCTGTGGAGTGAGGCTGTGGCTGTGTATTCCATGTAACAAGGGAGGGGCCAGGACCTCTCTGCAGCTCTCTAATTTGAAACCGTGGGATGGATATTAGACCCATTAAAGGAAAACCCTCTTTAAATGGATTCATATATGTTCCCCTAGAGTAATATAAGCAGGGCACTGAGAGGGGGCAGGGTTCTTGTACAAAGTGCCAACACTGCTGATGCTACCTAGATGGTGCAGCCCTCTCCCTTACCAAATGCACATTGTGGGGTTCAGCTTCTGCAGAGGTCCCCAAGATTGTCCACTGCTTTCTTCTAGTATCGGTGTCCAACAGATCTCTCATCAGCCCTGATTAAAATATTCATTTTTATACACCCTTATCAATCACATTTAAATCACTTCTGAATCCTCCCTCACCTACCCCACCAGCCACTATCAAGGCACAAGATCTTGCTTCCTAATTCAAGGAGAAGATTGATAAGATCTGAGATGAAATGGTATGCTCTTTGGCAGCCAGTGACCTGCTCAGTTCTTTACCTGAACCCTCTGGCACTCTCTCTTCATTTGATCCCACAAATGAAGATGAAGTATATTTACTCTTCTCATCCTGCTTCTCTACTACCTCTCCTCTTGATCCTTTACCCTCGCAAATAAGTAAAGCTCTGTCTCTGGTGCTCATCCCTACCTTAACTAACATCTGTAATCTCTCTCTCTCTACTGGTATTTTACCTTCACTCTTCAAGCATGCAGTGGTTACTCCCATTTTGAAAAAAAAAATTCTGACCTTTACTCTATCTCAAACTACCGCCCTATCTCTCAGCTCCCTTGTCTCTCTAAGCTACTTGAGAGACTTGCCTACACTCGACTCACACAATTTCTTAACTCACACAATTTACTAGACCCACTTCAGTCAGGCTTCCGTTCCCAACATTCCACAGAGACAGCACTGAATAAAGTAGTTAATGATTTGGACACTACGAAGTCTAAAGGCCATTACTCACTATTTATTCTTCTAGATCTATTTGCTACCTTTGACACTGTTGACCACTCTCTTCTCATACAAACATTACAATCCCTAGGTCTTAAAGACACAGCCCTTTCTTGGTTCCTATCCTACTTATCTAATCGCTCCTTCAGTATTCGCTTCTCTGAATCTACTTCCTCTTCGCTACCTCTTTCAGTAGGAGTACTGCAAGGCTCAGTCTTGGGTCCTCTGCTTTTCTCTATCTATACCTCATCTCTTGGTAAACTAATCAGCTCTTTTGGATTTTAGTATCATCTGTACACAGATGATACTCAAATCTACAGTACCTATCCTCCCCTGATTGGTCCCTATCTGTACTGGACCGTGTCACTGAATGCCTCTCTGCCATTTCATCTTGGAAGACATCTCGCCACCTCAAACTTAATATTTCAAAGACAGAGTTAATTATATTTCCACCGGCCAATAGTAAGTACCAACCTGATATCTCTATCACTGTTGAAAACTCGACAATCTAAATTACCCCACAAGCTCGCTACCTATGTGTCATCCTTGACTCTGATCTGTCCTTTGTTCCCCACATTCAATCTGTCTCAAAATCATGTTACATGCATCTAAAAAACATATCCAAAATACAAACATACCTTACACAAGACACTGCTAAAACTCTAATCCATGCTCTCATTATCTCCCGCATTGATTATTGCAATAGTCTCCTAACTAGTCTTCCCAAAACGAGACTCTCACCACTAAAATCCATTCTGAATGCAGCTGCGAGGCTAATCTTCCTTGCTAGATGTTCCTAGTCTGCAGATCCACTCTGTAAGTTCCTCCATTGGTTACCTGTATTCTACCGTATTCAATATAAAATACTTTTACTCACACACAAGGCCATTAACTAAACTACGCCAACGTACATCACTACACTTATCTCAAAATATCTCCCAACCCGACCTCTTCGCTCTTCACAAGATCTGCGTCTCTCATCCACACTCATTACTCGCTCCCACTCACGATTGCAGTACTTTCATCGGGCTGCACCCACTTTGTGGAATGCCCTACCATGTACAATAAGACTCTCCTATAGTCTCCAAACCTTCAAGCATTCCCTGAAAACTCACCTCTTCAGGCAAGTGTATCAAATTCCAGAACCGTCCACATAGCTTTCATAAACCTTTCTATCAAATTGCACAGTCCACACATATCCTCACATGTCTTCTCATCCTTCCTCTCGACCCCGGTTCATCATTGCTGTATGACCATATCTTACAGCCTACCAAGAACCTTTGCAATCTAGTGGACAAGTATGCAATAGATAGCACCTATCCTTGTGTATCCATGCCTATTCCCCTATAGATTGTAAGCTTGTGAGCAGGTCATTCCTACCTCTGTGACTGTTTGTTATTACCCAGTTTTGTTATATGTTATAACATTGTTATTTCCAATTAGAAAGCACAATGGAATTTGCTGCACTATATAAGAAACTGTTAATAAATAAAAAGAAATCAGCTGGTCATGTGGCTATCCTTACATCACAGCTGGGTGGGCATTTGAATTGCCCGCCCAGCTGTGATGTCAGTCCCTGCAGCTAGTGTACAGATGGTTGGCGAGTTGCCCATACACACAGCCACATGCCAATATATCTGCAAAATAGAATGGCATTGGCTGTGCTACAGGGCCGACCTGATATATCTGTGAACAACATCAGTCACAGATATATCAGTTGTAAACACCCACTGACACACTACAGATATGGAACGGGTGATATATCTATTTATGTGTACCCAGCTTTACTCTTCCAGGATACCATATAAACACTACTGAGTTCTGTCTGCTTCTCCAACCTACATTGGGAGTTTGCATATATACTGTATATATTTTAAGACAGGAACATTTAGGAGCTGCTTCATGGTGACATTAGGATCATGTCAATAATCTCATGTCAACATGATGAATATTGACAAAACATACTGAACCCAGTTATTTATATACACCTTGGTGTTCGGTGGCCAAAAGGTATGAAGAATGACCCAACATGGGAGTGATAAGCACAGTCTATGCAAGTACTTTTTTTTGTTTTGCAATATTTATCAAATGTACAGTATATTTTTCTGTAGGTTGTACACTTATAAGCAGGGTCTTCTGTTGATACCCAGTGTTTTGTTTAGTAATGATTTTACAATTATTAGGCACTGAGGAGTATTCTGGTGCTGTGCAAACAAATAATATAAATCCTATCACTGTTAGAGATCTTTTTTGCTGTATTTTCCGGGAATATGTTTCCCCATCAGCCAAGGATACCAGGGCTCTTGTTATGTGAGCTAGGGAACTGGTCCTTACCAGGGGTGTTGCGCTATGGACTCTGTTCTGTATCCAGGTGTCAGATAATTGATTCAATTATAATGACTACACCTGACTCCTGCGTATTAAGTCTGCTTGAGCCCAGCACTCGTGGCTGGTTCTTTGATGTTCACTGATGTTTCCTAATGTTCCTCCTTCATGTTTTGCCTTGCAAAGATTCCTTAATACCTGCTCCTGTTAAGGTTACCTGTTCATGTTTTTTGGCTCTGCCAAGCCCAGAAATTTCTGTTTGGACTTATGTTTCATGTGTTTCCTTGCCAAGATTCCTGGATATCTTATGATAGCTTTGCTAAGTATTTCTAATTATCTTCCTTATCAAGTTAATTAGTCATGCCAAGAAAATCTGTATTGTCAAAGTAATCTGCATTTCAAGTGTACAGTATCTGCACTGAAGTATATCTGACTTATCAAGTGTATATCTGCATATCAAGTTTACCTGCACCCTCCTGCCATTGTATAGTATTATACCATAATAAAAATAATTCTGAATTTACTACTACAATTCTGTGTCTTGTTTAACCAGCACCCAGGATATAATTCTGAATGTTCTGCTACAATTCTGTATCTTGTGTTTTAACCAGCACCCATTAAAATGAGAGATGAGCGGGTTCTGTTCTCAGAGAACCGAACCCTACCGAACTTCACGTCTCAATCCCAGATCCGAGTCAGGCTCAGATTTTCCCACTTGACTCGGAAACCTGAACACGGCAAAACGTCATAATCCCGCTGTCGGATTCTCACGGGATTTGGAATCCATATAAGGAGCAGCGCGTCGCGGCCATTTTCACTCCAGTCTCAGAGAGTGTATTGAGAGGACGGGTCCTCAGTGTTCAGTGTCTGTATGGGGGTGGGAAAGTGGGGTGGCGAGTCTTGTGCTGTGTTGTGCTGCTCAGTCCAGTCCAGTGTAGTCAGTGTATTGTGCTGCATCAGTCCAGCCAGTCACAGTGTTGGTGTCCTCTTCTGCCAGTGTAGCTGTATAAAGTGGTGCTGTGTTGTGCTGTCCAGTCCAGTCCAGTGTAGTCAGTGTATTGTGCTGCATCAGTCCAGCCAGTCACAGTGTTGGTGTTCTCTGCTGCCATATATCCAGTGTAGCTTTATAAAGTGTTGTTGTGTTGTGCTGCATCAGACCAGTGGTAGTGTCTTGTTCATCAGTCATTCCAGTGACGATATACGCTGCTGCTATATGTCCACTGCTGTCGTGTAATAATAATAACAACAACAACCACAAGTCCCTTACAGTGTTGTGTTGTGCTGCAACAGACCAGTGGAAGTGTCCTGTTCATCAGTCATTCCAGTGACGATATATGCTGCTGCTATATGTCCACTGCTGCCGTATAATAATAATAATAACAATAACCACAAGTCCCTTACAGTGTTGTTGTGTTGTCCTGCATCAGACCAGTGGTAGTGTCCTGTTCATCAGTCATTCCAGTGACGATATACGCTGATGCTATCAGAATCAGAATCAGAATCAGCTTTATTGGCCAGGTATACTTACGTATACTAGGAATTTGTCTTCGGTTTGCTATACAACAGCCAAGTAGGTAACAGGTAAGCAGGTGTGTGTGTGTGTGTGTGTGGGGGGGCAAGTAAAGTTACACCGATAGGTATACCGTAGGGACACAAGTTAGTTACATGTACGTCTAGTCAGTCAATGTTCAGGAGTTCAGCAGGCGGACAGATTGGGGAAAGAAACTTTTGAGGCTTCTGGTGGATCTGGCGGGGACAGCCCTGTAACGCCTTCCTGAAGGCTATATGTACGCTGCTGTAGTATAATAATTATAACAACAACCACAAGTCCCTTACAGTGTTGTTGTGTTGTGCTGCATCAGACCAGTGGTAGTGTCCTGTCCATCAGTCATTCCAGTCATTCCTGTGCCGCATATTGTCTCATATAACTCCCAAAAAATAATGGAAAACAAACATTTTGAGGATAAAATAGGGAAAGATCAAGAAGAACCACTTTCTCCTAGTGCTGAAGCTGCTGCCACTAGCCATGACATAGATGATTAAATGCCATCAACGTCATCTGCCAAGGCCAATGCCCAATGTGATAGCAGAGGGCATGAAAAATCCAAAAAGCCAAAGTTCAGTAAAAAGAACCAATAAAAGAAATTTAAATCATCTGAGGAGAAACGTAAACTTGGCAATATGCCATTTACGACACGGAGTTGCAAGGAACAGCTGAGGCCCTGGCCTATGTTCTTGGCTAGTGGTTCAGCTTCACATGACGATGGAAGTCCTCATCCTACCACTAGAAAAATTAAAAGAGTTAAGCTGGAAAGAGCATAGAAAAGAACTGTGCATTCTGAGATTGTATCAGAAATCCCCAAGGAGAGAGTCCAAGTGTGTGAGCAGTTGCGATGCCTGACCTTCCCAACACTGGATGGGAAGAGGTGGCTCCTTCCACCATTTTCACACCCCCTGCAAGTGCTGGAAGGAGCACCCACAGTCTAGTTCCTGATATTCAAATTGAAGATGTCACTGTTGAAGTACACCAGGATGAGGATATGGGTGTTGCTGGCGCTGAGGAGGAAGTTTGCGATGAGGATTCTGATGGTGATGTGGTTTGTATAAGTCAGGCACTGGGGGTGACACCTGTTGTCCATGGGATGAAGAATCCCATTGTGATGCCTGGGCAAACTACCAAAAAAGCCACCTTTTCGGTGTGGAATTATTTCTCCACAAATCTGGACAACAGGTGTGAAGCCATCTGTTGCCTCTGTCAATTTGTAATAAGTAGGGGTAAGGATGTTAACCACCTAGGAACATCCTCCCTTATACGTCACCTGCTGCGCATTCATCAGAAGTCAGTGTCAAGTTGTGAAACTTTGGGTAAGAGCGTAAGTAGTCCACTGACATCTAAATACCTTCTTCCTCCTGTACCCAAGCTCTTGCAAGCAGCACCACCAACTCCCTCTACGTCAACTTCCTGCTCAGTCAGGAACATCAGTAGTCCTGCAGGCCATGTCACTGTCAAGAATAAGGAGTCCTCTCCTAACTGGGATTCCTCCGGAGGATCCTTGAGTGGTACACCTGCTGTTGCTGCCACTGCTGTTGTTGCTGCTGGGAGTCGATCGTCATCCCAGAGGGGAAGTCTGAGGCCTTGACAGCTATGTTGGTGTTAGACGTGCATCCGGTATCCACCATTAGTTCAGTGGGACTTAGAGAATTGTTTGAGGTACTGTGTCCTCGGTATCAAATCCCATCTAGGTTCCACTTCTAGACGCAGGCGATACCAAGAATGTACACAGACGTCAGAAAAAGAGTCACCAGTGTCCTACAAAATGCAGTTGTATCCAGTGTCCACTTAACCACGGACATGTGGACAAGTGGAACAGGACAGACAAGGACTATATGACTGTAATAGCCCACTGGGTAGATGTATGGCCTCCCTCAACAACAACAGCAGCAGCACCAGTAGCAGTATCTTGCAAACGCCACCTCGTTCCTAGGCAGGCTACGCTATGTATCACTGCTTTCCTTAAGAGGTACACAGCTGACAACCTCTTACAGAAACTGAAGAACATCATCGCAGAATGGCTTACCCCAATTGGAATCTCCTGGGGATTTGTTTTATCGGACAATGCCACAATATTGTGCGTGCATTACATCTGGGCAAATTCCAGCATGTCCCATGTTTTGCACATACAATTAATTTGGTGGTGCAGACTTTTTTGAAAAATTACAGGGGTGTGCAGGAGATGCTGTCGGTGGCCCGAAAAATTGCGGGCCACTTTCGGCATACTGCCACTGCGTGCCGAAGACTGGAGTGCCAGCAAAGACTCCAGAGTAAGATGTGGTAACGAGGTGAAATTCAACACTCTATATCAGTGATGGCTAACCTTGACACTCCAGCTGTTGAACTACACATCCCAGCATGCCCTGCATCAATTTTGTTATTTGCTCATGCTAAAACTAATGCAGGGCATGCTGGGATGTGTAGTTCAACAACAGCTGGAGTATCAAGGTTAGCCATCACTGCTCTATATGCTCCAGAGGATGGAGGAGCAGCAAAAGGCCATTCAAGCCTATACATCCACCTACAATATAGGCAAAGGAGGGGAAATGCACCTGACTCAAGCGCAGTGGAGAATGATTTCCGTCTTGTGCAAGGTTCTCCAACCCTTCGAACTTGCCACACGTGAAGTCAGTTTAGACACTGACAGCTTGAGTCAGGTCATTCCCATCATCAGGCTTTTGCAGAAGCTGCTGGAGAAATTGAAGGAGGAGCTAAGACGGAGCGATTCCACAAAGTATGTGGGACTTGTGGATGGAGCCCTTCATTCAATTTGCCAGGATTCAAGGGTGGTCAATCTGTTGAAATCAGAGCACTACATTTTGGTCACCGTGCTCGATCCAAGGTTTAAAGCCTCGAGCACGGTGTATCTCTCTTTCTAGCAGACACAAGTGTGCAGAGGTGCAAAGACCTGCTGGTTAGTAAATTGTCAACTCAAGCAGAACGTGACCCATCAACAGCTCATCCTTCAATTTCTCCCGCCACTGGGGCTGCAAGGAAAAGGATAAGATTTCTTAGCCCACCCGCTGGCGGTGATGCAGAGCAGTCAGGAGCGAAAGCTGACATCTGGTCTGGACTGATGGACCTGACAACGATTAATGATATGTCTACTGTCACTGCATATGATTCTGTCACCATTGAAAGAATGGTGGACGATTATATGAGTGACAGCATCCAACTAGATATGTCAGACAGTCTGTTTGTATACTGGCAGGAAAAAGAGGCAATTTGGATGCCCTTGCACAAACTGGCTTTACTTTACCTAAGTTGCCCCCCCCCCCCCCCTCCCTCCACTGTGTACTCTGAAAGAGTGTTTAGTGCAGCCGGTAACCTTGTCAGCGATCGGCGTAGGAGGTTACTTTCACTAAATGTGGAGAAGATGATGTTCATCAAAATTAATTATAAATTCCTCCGGGAAGACCTTTACCAGCAATTGCCTCCAGAAAGTACACATGAACCTGTTATGGTGGCTTCCAGTGGGGACGAATTAATACTCTGTGAGGAGGAGAATTTACACAGTGAACGTGATGAGGAATAGGAGGATGAGGATGAGGTGGACATCTTGCCTCTGTAGAGCCAGTTTGTGCAAGGAGAGATTGATTGCTTCTTTTTTGGTGGGGGCCTAAACAAACCAGTCATTTCAGCCACAGTCATGTGGCAGACCCTGTCGCTGAAATGATTGGTTTGTTAAAGTGTGCATGTCCTGTTTATACAACATAAGGGTGGGTGGGAGGGCCCAAGGACAATTCCATCTTGCACCTCTTTTTCTTCTTTGCATCATGTGCTGTTTGGGGACTAGTTTTTTTAAGTGCCATCCTGTCTGTAACTGCAGTGCCACTCCTAGATGGGCCAGGTGTTTGTGCCGCACACTTGTGTCGCTTAGCTTGGGCATCCAGCTACCCCATTGCACCTCTTTTTCTTCTTTGCATCATGTGCTGTTTGGGGACTAGTTTTTGAATAGTGCCATCTTGTCTGCAACTGCAGTGCCACTCCTAGATGGGCTAGGTGTTTGTGCCGCACACTTGTGTCGCTTAGCTTAGTCATACAGCCACCTCGGTGCAACTTTTAGGCCTAAAAACAATATTGTGAGGTGTTCAGAATAGACTGGAAATGAGTGGAAATTAATGTTATTGAGGTTAATAATACTGTAGGAGCAAAATTACCCCCAACTTCTGTGATTTTAACGGTTTTTATGTTTTTTTTTTAAATCATCCAGATCCAAAACCAAAACACGAAAGGGTGGTTTTGGCAAAACCAAGCCAAAACCAAAACAAGAAAGTAGAATTAGAACCAAAACACAAAACACGAAAAGTGCCAGCCGCAAATCTCTAATTAAAATCATGCATCAAACTTTTCAATTGGGAATGTTGTTAAGCATCCGCATGATATGGGCCTAGAAACAAGGGAACATATTTTGGCTCTCAAAAAGTTATGGCTACTGCAAATTAAAATAGTCCTATATTTATTCTGTCCCATAATTTTGTGTTGTTTGGCAATTGGTAATAAAAAAAAATACATAAAGACAAAATAATAATACCATGGTTCTTTTTAATAAATGTAATGGGAGAATAGGTCCACAACAGAAGGCTAGGTGAAAGGACATGCAAGTAATTAGAAAACAGAGATTTTACATTGACAAATTAATTTTTAAATCTATCAAGAATTGCCATAAATTAGCATAAAAAATAATACTCACAGACTATTAATTAATTAAATGAGGAATGGCCATGGCGTGAAACCATAAAGAAAAAGAAAAAAGTAGAACCTCAAAGATACACCACTAAAATCCAATTGTACAAAATTCCATACCAATGTAGGATATCTCTACACATAGGGGGTAATTCTGAGTTGATCGCAGCAGGACCTTTGGCCCTCATTCCGAGTTGTTCGCTTGCAAGCTGCTTTTAGCAGCATTGCACACGCTAAGCCGCCGCCTACTGGGAGTGAATCTTAGCTTAGCAACATTGCGAACGAAAGATTCTCAAAATTGCAAATAGAAATTTCTTAGCAGTTTCTGAGTAGCTCGACACTTACTCTGCCACTGCGATCAGTTCAGTCAGTTTCGTTCCTGGTTTGACGTAACAAACACACCCAGCGTTCGCCCAGACACTCCCGCGTTTTTCCCAGAAACTGCAGCGTTTTTTCACACACACCCATAAAACGGCCAGTTTCCGCCCAGAAACACCCACTTCCTGTCAATCACATTATGATCACCAGAACGAAGAAAAAACCTCGTAATGCCGTGAGTAAATTACCAAACTTCTTAGCAAATGTACTTGGCGCAGTCGCAGTGCGAACATTGCGCATGCGCAATTAGCGGAAAATCGCTGCAATGCGAAGAAAATTACCGAGCGAACAACTCGGAATGACCACCTTTGTTAGCAGTTGGGCAAAACCACGTGTACTGCAGGGGAGGCAGATATAACATGTGCAGAGAGAGTTAGATTTGGGTGGGTTATTTTGTTTCTGTGCAGGGTAAATACTGGCTGCTTTATCTTTACACTGCAATTTAGATTGCAGATTGAACACACCACACCCAAATCTAACTCTCTCTGCACGTTATATCTGCCTCCTCTGCAGTGCACATGATTTTGCCCAACTGCTAACAAAGTTCCTGCTGTGATCAACTCAGAATTAACCCCATAGGCAATTATTTGTTGTATTACTCAGTGTATTTATTAGACTACTACAAGCTGCAAATGAGATGTAGTCAAAGTATCGACATTTACAATGTCGATGGTTATTATGTATGTAACATTAAAACGCAGACATTCTGCAGTGGAGGGTTAGGGCTAGGCTGTAGGAGGGGAGGTTAGTTAGGCTGCAGTAGGGAAGATTAGGGTTAGGCAGTAGGAAGAGGGAAAGGGATTAGGAATAGTGTATGGCATATTCACTGCCGGAAATGGCAAAAGTTATCAGCTGACTGCTGGACCTAGGAGACACCGCTGGACACACCATACTAGGTCAGTTACAGTTAAATCATCAGGGATGGTGTGATACGTGTGACCAGCGTTTGGGATGCCGGCTATCAAGATAACAGTTAGCTGCTGATTGGCCTGTACTTTATCTCTCTCCACTTTATCTCTATCCAAGCTTCGATAAATCTGCCCCTTCATTTTTTTCTTTTCTTACGAAACTTCCATATGTGGGAGGAGGCAATACAGATTGGCTCGTGGTCCATGCTCTCTTATTGAAGGCTTTTAGAAATAGCCCATTCATGGTTCTTAATGACCTCTCAGTGGTACAATGCACTTTTCTTCTAGAGATGTTAATTATTTTTTGCTGTTGACAAAGCATAGGCACCACCATTGTAAATATACAGACATCAGTTAGAAAAAACATCAATCTGTGGGGGTCATTCAGATCTGATCGCTGGGCTGCATGTTTTGCTGTCCTGCGTTCAGATAGTCGCCACCTACAGGGCGAGTGTATTTTCGATGTGCTAGTGTGCTGTCATATGTGTACGCTGAGCTGCTAAAATTCTTTTAGTGCAGTGTGTGCGCAGCCCAGGAATTACTCTTCCCGTGCGATAGAAGCAGGCTGATCAGGGCTGGAGTTGACGTCAGACACCCTCCCTGAAAACGCTTGGGCACGCCTATGTTTTCCTGAACACTCGTAGTAAACGGTCAGTTACCACCCACAAATGGCCTCTTCCTGATAATCACCTTGTGAACGCCCGTGCGATCGGATTTTTCACACCATCCCGTCACTGACCGGCGATCCCCGTTGTTGTTGTCTGACGCACGTGCGCATTGTGGTGCATACGCATGGGCTGTTATGACCTGATCGCTGCTGTGCATTTTCACATAGCAGCGATCAGATATGCATGACCCCCTGTGTTAGGAACGCTGCAAGATATTTCCACTCCATCTGCAACTACTCATATTTATGCTTTTAGTTTACCACAAACATCTGAATTCTCAGCTGTACCAATTTAATTTTGCCTTTACATATTTTTGAAAGTCCTGTCTGACCTACCATTGCTTTTTCCCTACTTTCACAACCTCTCAATTCTAACAGTCTACTTTAAAACTAAACTTATGCAACCTTGAAATTTTCACTTTTATTTCACTTGAAACTATATTATTGTCATTGAACATAGGGGGTAATTCAGAGTTGATCTCCGCAGCAAATTTATTAGCAGTTGGGCAAAACCATGGGGGTAATTCCAAGTTGATCGCAGCAGGAAATTTTTTAGCAGTTGGGCAAAACCATGTGCACTGCAGGGGAGGCAGATATAACATGTGCAGAGAGAGTTAGATTTGGGTGTGGGGTGTTCAATCTGCTATCTAAATTGCAGTGTAAAAATAAAGCAGCCAGTATTTACCCTGCACAGAAACAAAATAACCCACCCAAATCTAACTCTCTCTGCAAATTTTATATCTGCCCCCCTGCAGTGCACGTGGTTTTGCCAAACTGCTAAAAAAATTCCTGCTGCGATCAACTTGGAATTACCCCCCATGTGCACTGCAGGAGGGGCAGATGTAACATGTGCAGAGAGAGTTAGATTTGGGTGGGGTGTGTTCAAACTGAAATCTAAATTGCAGTGTAAAAATAAAGCAGCCGGTATTTGCCCTGCACAGAAATAAAATAACCCACCCAAATCTAACTCTCTCTGCAAATGTTATATCTGCCCCACCTGCAGTGCACATGGGGGGTCATTCCGAGTTGTTCGCTCGTTATTTTTTTCCGCAACGGAGCGATTAGTCGCGAATGCGCATGCGCAATGTCCGCAGTGCGACTGCGCCAAGTAAATTTGCTATGCAGTTAGGAATTTTACTCACGTTTTTTTCTTCGTTCTGGTGATCGTAATGTGATTGACAGGAAGTGGGTGTTTCTGGGCGAAAACAGGCCGTTTTATGGGTGTGTGCGAAAAAACGCTACCGTTTCTGGGAAAAACGCGGGAGTGGCTGAAGAAACGGAGGAGTGTCTGGGCGAACGCTGGGTGTCTTTGTGACGTCAAACCAGGAACGACAAGCACTGAACTGATCGCAGATGCCGAGTAAGTTTGAAGCTACTCAGAAACTGCTAAGAGGTAAGAGGTGTTTAATCGCAATTTTGAGAATCTTTCGTTCGCAATTTTACTATGCTAAGATTCACTCCCAGTAGGCGGCGGCTTAGCGTGTGCAAAGCTGCTAAAAGCAGCTTGCGAGCGAACAACTCGGAATGAGGGCCATGGTTTTGCCCAACTGTTAACAAATTTGCTGCTGCAATCAACTCTGAATTACCCCAATACACACTTACCAAGTTTTACCTGCATTCCTGCAATTCTACTGTTTTCATCAATACTTTCCATCACTCGTCTACCTAATCCTTTATTTTGCCCTCTCCTCTCACGTCTATCCTTCCCCCTAGTCTCCTACATCTCCTACTCTCTCCTTTCCTACAACTAAGCCCTGCCCCCTCCCTCCTTTCCCTGTCACGTCACCTCACCTCCATCTGCATCACACTCTACTTCTCTGCCCTCCTCCTCCAGTTTCCCTCTAAGCTTAGGAGCCCACACAAACACTAAACCTGCTTTAGCCCTGCCAGCCAAATGAATCTCACCACAATACTACAGCAACCCTGATAATCTCATTTGCATCTCTCCCACAAATTCACAGCTACTATGCTGTGCCTTCTGGAATGCCAGATCTGTTTGTAACATGACCTTTTCATCTCCAATTCCATGCATCTCCTAGCAATTACTGAAACCTGGATTACCCCCTCTGACACCCTTTCTCCTGCTGCTCTCTCTGCTGGGGGCCTCACATTCTCATACATCCTCAACCCAGGGGTTGCCATAGTGATGGTATTGGAGTCATTTTACCCTCTAGCTACTCCTACCAACTCATACCCCCATAACCATCCCTTACATTCTCTACACTTGAGGTTCATGCTATATACCTCTTCCATACTGTTCATATTCAAGAAACTGTCATTTACCACCCCCCTGCATCTCCTCCAAATTCCTTGACAACTTTGTTTCCTAGCTTCTGACATTTCATCCATTATATTTGGTGATTTCAACACCCCAGTCAATATCCCCACAAAATCTCCTGCCTCTATCTCCTCCATCTCACATCTTTGTTTGGTCTCTCCCAGTGGACCTTCTCACCTTCCTTGAATGGAGCTCACTTGATCTGGTCTTCACTCAACGTGATATTTCTAATTTCTCCAACTCCCTGTTTCCCCTCTCAGATGACCATCTGCTCTCTTTTAATAATCTCTCTCTGTTTCGCCATCTCTACCTCCTAAGCCTATCATCACTAAGCAGAATTTTGAGGCTATTAACACCACTTTCCAATCATCCCTGTTTATCTCAGTTCTCTCTCCTATTTTCTTTCTCTCATGCCCTGAACAAGCCGCTTCCCTATACAATGCATCCCTTACTTCTGCTCTTGATTTTTATACTCCACAGTTCAGTATTCACCCTCGCAGATCAACACCTCAATACAGTATATCTGCAAAAATGCTCACTTACTGCCAAGCGACAGGGGAGGAAATGGAGGAAGGCAGACTTACTCCATTTCAAATGAATCCTTCAGTGCTTCCATTTCCCTCATTAAACAGTCACACTTCAAGAACCACATCTCCTCCCAGACTTCGAACCTCTTTGTGCCTCTTTGCCACTGTCAACTGCGTCCTCTGCCCACACTCACCTCATCTCCCCTCCTCACTCTCTCCTCTAGGCTTTGCCACTAAGTTCACATTGAATATTGACTCCATACATCAAGACAGTACATCCAACCAGACCATCAGCAATAAGTCATCTCCTTTCCCTTACCATCCCTCCCCATTCCTCTTTCCAACTCTGATATCTTTCAACCATGTACAGATGTAGCCATGCTCATCGTTGCCATGATGTGGCAAGTTTTCCTGTGACTATGTGTGCATGCATGTGTACGTGCACTCCTGAAAATCTTTGGAGTTAATGCCGGCCAGGAGAGTTTGCAGCAAGTAGCAATCGCACTATGCTGCGATGCATTTTCCCATACGTATGAGTGTGGCTACATCTGTATGTGGTGAAGATGTCATGGCCTTCATCCATTCTTCCCCCTACATCTCCCCACTAGACCATAGCCCCTCCTGCCTCCTCGATCTCTCTTTCTTTCATAAGGCACTGTCCCCTCTGCCTTCAAGCATGCACTCATCTCCCCAATTAATAAAAACCTACTCTTGATCCACATGCTCTCTCCAACTACTGACCTATCTCTCCTTTTGCCTCCAAACTCCTTGAGCATATTGTCTACAACAACCTTACTGCCTTTCTGTGCTCCCACTCACAGCTTGACCCATTCCAGTCTGGCTTCCGTCCACTCCATTGAAACTGCACTCCTGAAAGTCTGTAATTACCTTTTTTTTGCTAAGTCCAAGGGGTACTACTCTCTTATTGTCCTTTACCTCTCTGCTGCTTTTGACACTGTGGACAACCCTCTTCTTCTGCAAATCCGTCCCTCCATTGGTCTGCATGATACTTGGTCCTGGCTATCCTCTTACCTTTCTGCCTCCTCTTATGACTACACCTTCCTCCCACTTCCACTAACTGTAGGAGTCCTACAAGTTTCTGTTCTCTTATCTCTCCTTTTCTCTCTCTATACATCCTCTTTAGGTAAGCTCATTCACTCTTTTGACTTATAATATCATCTCTATGCTGATGATACACAAATCTACCTTGCCTCTCCTTACCTCTCCACTGCTCCATATGATGCCCATACATATGTGTGTGAAATAATGATCAATCTGAGAGGATAAGTACCATATGCTTTATTCGTGTGTGCGGTGTCCAAGGCAGTATATAAGCTGTCCTTATATCAGCAATCTCTTATTTGTATTATTAGTTCCTTAAAGTTGTTTGTTCACCACTGTCAGGTATGTCCTGCAGACTACCCTTTACACAGTATACCTTCCTAATGGTATACAAGATAGACCCCAGCTCAGGTGAATGTCAGGTGTACCCTGCGGGTCACCTTTACCATAGGAGTGGTGAGTGCCTATGTTCCCTCTGAGGCAGGGTGTCAGATGGTACTGGCAGTGTATGATCAGTGCGGCGTCCCGCCTGTCGTCAAGCCTCTGTGTGTAGCGCTGAGGTGTGGGATAGTGGGCTGTGTATCCTTACACTTACCGCCGGGGGCAGGTATTGTGCCTGCCGCCGGTGAGCCGCGTCTCTGCTTTCCCCACCTCAGGCTGTCAGTCCTCGGTGTCCTCTGTCTCCTTCGGTACGCGCGCTGCCCAGCGGCCGCCGGTCTCCTCCGTCTCCTCCTTGTCTGTGTCCCGTCCTGCTGTTTCCGGGTTCGTGCGTCACGTTCAGTGTCACGTGAGCGCTCTGTTTATGCACAGTTGAAAGTGCCGTATTCCCTTCTCCGGCCGGAGAGGGTAATCTGTGAATCTATGAGTGAGTGTGGTATCAATGAATCCCAACGCGTTTCAGCACGGATGCCTTTGTCTAGGGTTACATGCACATGTTCCTACAGCCATTATATAATACAATCGCTGTAGTGATAGGTCAATTTTGATTGTCCTTGATTGCCACCCTCCACATTGGAGGGTGGCAATCAAGGACAATCAAAATTGACCTATCACTACAGCGATTGTATTATATAATGGCTGTAGGAACATGTGCATGTAACCCTAGACAAAGGCATCCGTGCTGAAACGCGTTGGGATTCATTGATACCACACTCACTCATAGATTCACAGATTCCCCTCTCCGGCCGGAGAAGGGAATACGGCACTTTCAACTGTGCATAAACAGAGCGCTCACGTGACACTATTCTATTTACCCTTCTAATCACCAATCAGTGCGCTAACCTTTCCAATCATTATTCCACTAAAGGAGGTAGGACGCCTTCAGGTTCAGCAGCACTTTCTGGTACCCCTTCCCTGTGAGCGCAGCTTCCATCCCTTTCTAAATTCCATATGATGCCCAGACTGTGTTGGCAGCTTGGGCGCTCCAAAGCGATGGATATCCCATTGCTTTCTTAAACATAATTTGTCTAAGACTGAGCTGATCATCTTACCACCCTCCTGCACAACCTCACCTCCCACAATTGTATTATCTATTGATGGCACTACTCTCTACTCTAGCTGCCAAGTGCACTGTCTTTGAGTAATCCTTGACCCTCCCTCTCCTTCAAACCAAACATTCATACCTCTCACAAACCTGCCGTATTCATAACAAAAATATTTACAGGATCAGACATTTCTCACCCAGGATGCTACTAAGACCCTCATTCACTCACTGGTCATCTCCAGACTTAACTACTGTAATCTATTCCTATCTGGAATCCCTGACAAATGCCTTTCTCTACTCTAATCTAACTTCAATGCTGCTGCTCTGCTTAATTTCCTCACAAAACATACTGCGTCCACCTCTCCTCTCTTACAAGCCCTTCACTGGCTCCCCACCTTCAGAATATAAACCAAGCTTCTCACACTCACAAAGGGGGTCATTCAGTTCTGATCTCCGGGCTACGTTTTTTGTTGTCCTGCAATCAGATAGTCCACACCTACAAGGGAAGTGTAGTTTTGCTGTGCAAGTGTGCATTCCTATGTGTAGCAGAGCTGCACAGAATCAGTTTGTCCACTCTCTGCGATCCCAGGACTTACTCTTCCAGTGCGATTAAATCCTGATGATCGGGTCCAGAGCTGACATCAGACACTCTCCCTCAAAACGCTTGAGCCCACCTGATTTTTCTGGACACGCCCTGAAAACGGTCAGTTGCCACCCACAAATGGCCTCTTCCTGACAATCACCTTGCGAACACCTGTGCAAATGGATCCTTCACACCATCCCGTCGCTGACCGCTGATTCCCATTGTAGCTGTCCGACGTGTCTGTGCAATGCGGCTCAGATGCATGCGCAGTTCAGATCTGATTGTCCGCTGTGCAAAAATGCATATCTGAATGACCCCAAAGTCCTTACCCACTCTTTTCCCATTTAAATCTCTGACCTTCCCTTTATACTCCCACCCATTATCTTTGCTCTGCTAATGCATGCCACCTCTCCTGTGTACTGTTTACCTCCTCCCACTCCTACCTCCAAGAATTTGCATGTGCTGCCCCCTCCCCCTTTCTCTGGAATTCTCTACCTCTCCCCCTCAGACTCTCTACCTCTTTTCAAAACTTCAAACAGGCTCTGAAGACCCACCTGTCTGCCCCTCCTCTTTAGAATCTCAGGGGCAGGGCCATTTTCCTGCATGTGCTTTTTCTTCTCTTACTTAAACTATCTTCTATTCCATACTCCCTTCAACAGCACTAGATCCCTCAGTTTTCTGCCACCCTGAAACTTATTTCAGTGTCACTGCTGATGCAGCTATGTTAATATACCCTGTACTTTTCCTATAATGTTTTGAGCTGTAAGTCACTTTTTCTTGTTTTGCTTATTTGTTTATGTACTCTGTAATTGTGCTCTGTGGATCCCTTGTGGCGCCATATAATTTTTTTTACTAATAATAGATTTTGTTTTTGTTAAAGATTTATAAAATATAGATGCTCTCGGATTGGATCAGATTTCCTTGGGAGATCTGGACCAGGTTTTGGTTCAGATCCACAAATTTTGTGTTGATTTGGATATCTGGAGAACCAATCCACACAATTCTAATGTATATACAGTATATATCTATATTTATTCCATTACTGGGTATGGTGAGTGCGGTGATTCCCTGTACGTAAATGTATATATATATATATATATATATATATATATATATATATATATATATATATGAATCCACAAAGTAACTGGCACTCTGGAGTCTAGACAGATAGTTCAAAATAACTTTTATCCAAGTCAACGTTTCGGGGGTCTTAGCCCCGTCGTCAGGACATAACAGTACAGCATACACAACACAATAAACGACTTACCCCACCTTCGTACCCCACTGCATGTGTGTGTCCACCCGCGGTCCTTCCCTTGACTTCCGCCCGCCGGAGGTCACGATCCTTCCTCTGCCCGGCTTCCGCCCCAGGATTTGCTAAGCAACTGCGAGTGTGCGTTCCACTCGCCCCAGCATATGCGCTCCACCAAGCGGAAGTGTCTCGTACATCTCATGGAGGGGTAGATCATCTGGGCGGTCCCGCCGGCGAATCTAAAAAACATATACATTTTATTGAAGTGTTACATAAGACAGTATTACATTAAACAATGAACATAAACATAAATGCATATGGACAAAATGTCCCAGTCCCCAGCATTGCATCAATTACATAAAGTTACTTATAACCGAATGAAAATTAAATAGTATTCCAGTTAATCTTCTCATTAAGCCCATTGGGAGCTATAGTTCCTAGCCGGATTATCCACCTTGATTCTTTCAACAAGAGCTCTCGGGCTCTGTTGCCGCCTCTCAATGTAGTGGGCACATGATCTATAATAAAATATTTTATAATTTCTAGCCTATGTCCAACAGATTTAAAGTGTTTTGCTACAGGTTGGTCAATGGACCTACCCTGTAGTGCAAGCCGTATCGCTGACCGGTGAGCCGTCATCCTTTTGGTAAATTTTCTGGTGGTTTGTCCCACATAGTACAATTCACAGGGACAAACAATAATGTATACCACGTGGGACATATTACAGGTAAGTACATAACGTATATCAAACTGTTTACCAGTATGGGGATGGGCAAAAGTCTTACAGGGAATAAGGTGAACACATGTGGCGCAGCCACAGCATTTATAACACCCAGGGGATTTTCTATGGATATTCGGGGGTAATGCAACCCCTCTCCCTGTTATATCTGCCCTCACCAACCTGTCTCTTAAATTACTACCCCTTTTGAAAGCAGCTATCGGTCGGCTATTGTTTAGCCCCTTCAGCTCCGGGTCTGTCTTAATAATAGGCCAAAGGGCATTGGTCGCTCTTTTAATCACAGGACTGGCTGTAGTGTAATCTGACGTCCATGGAATCAGATTACTAGAACTGCGTGCCTCAGGGTTGAGAAGATCAGATCTAGACATATTGAGTACTTTTGAGTTTTGTGAGTTAAAGTCTTGCTACTGTATCCTCGCGCTTCAAATTTACTGATAAGTGTATCAAGTTGTTCGGGAACTTTTTCAGTGTCACTAGTGATGCGCGCTATTTTGGGTGGATATATATATATACTGCATGTATATATATATATATATATATACATACACACACACACTATATGGACATTAGGCCTCTCCTATTAATTATTGAATTCAGGTGTTTCAATCGCACCCATTACCACAGGTGTCTTCTGTAAAATCAAGCACCTGGCCATGCAGTCTCCATTTGCAAACATTTGTGATACAAAATGGGTCATTCTGAAGAGCTCAGTGACTTAAAGCGTGGTACTGTGATAGGATACCACCTTTGTAATAAGATAGTTCATGAAATTTCATCCCTGCTGGATACTCCACGATCAACTGTAAGTTAAATATTAGAAAGTAGAAGCCGTTAGAAACAACAGCAACTCAGCCATGAAGCGGAAGACCACATAAAATTGCAGAGCAGGGTCAACAACTGCTAAGAAGCATGGTGTGTAAAAGTCGCCAATGCTCTGCTGATTCCATAGCTGAAGAGTTTCAAACCTCCACTAGCATTAATGTAAGCAGAAAAACTGTGCAGCAGGAGCTTTATGGAATGGGTTTCCATGGCCAAGCACCTGCATGCAAGCCTCATATAACCAAGTCCAATGCCAAGCGTCAGATGGAGTGGTGCAAAGCACACTGACACTGGACTGTGATGCAGTGGAAATATGTTCTGTAAAGTGACAAATCATGCTTCTCTGTTTGGCAGTCATATAGGTGAGTCTGGGTTTGACAGATGCTGCAAGATGGTTACCTGCTTGACTCCATTATGCCAACTGTGAAGTTTTGTGGAGAAGGGATAATGGTGTTTTTCAGGGTTTGGGCTAGGCCCCTTATCTCCAATGAAGGGAAAACATAATGCTTCAGCATACCAAGACATTTTGAACAATGCTATGCTTCCAACTTTGTGGCAACAGCTTGGGGAAGGCCCTTTTCTATTCCAACATGACTGTACTCCAGAGCACAAAGCAAGGACTATAAAGACATGGTTTGATTTGTTCAGTGTGGGAGAACCTGACTGGCTCACACAGAGCCCTGACTTCAACCCCACTGTACAACTTTTGGATGAACTGTAACGGAGAATGTGAGCCAGGCTTACTGGCCCAACATCAGTGCCTGACCTCATAAATGTACTGCAGAATGAATGGCCCCAGATTCCCACAGAAACACTGCAAAATCTTGTGGAAAGACTTCCAAGAGGAGTAGAATCTGTAAAAACTGCAAAAGGGCTACAACTCCTTATTAAAGTATATGGAATTGAATATAATGTCATTACAGCCACAGTTGGTGTAATGGTCCAGTGTCCAAACACTTTTGTCCATGTATATATATATATATATATATATATATATATATATTTAATTATTTATTAGGGATGTGCGCCAGGCCATTTTTCAGGTTTTGTGATTTGGTTTTGGATCTGGATATCCTTTGTGTTTTGGATCTGTATTGGTTTTGTCAAAACACCCTTGCGGGTTTTGGTTTTGGAACTGTAGTTTTAAAAAAAAAATCATAAAAACAGCTAAAATAACAGAATTCGAGTATTATTAACCTCAATAACATTAATTTCCACTCATTTCCAGTCTATACTGAAAACCTCACAGCTCACAATATTGTTTTTATCCAGTTTAGGCCCAAAAGGTTGCACTGAGGTAGCTAGATGGAGCAGCAGCAGCCCTTGGATGTATATTCTGGGAGGATGGACACAGCACAAAATATTTTAAAAAATAATGTATCAAAAAATGCATTAGGCGAGGCTTAAGATTTCAGTTCACAAAAAGATGATTAAGGCAAAGAAGAATAAAAAAAAGACTATTTTAGATGCTGTAATCATGATTTTAATTTATCATTTTGGATTAATTTCTTCATTTCCTCAAAGATATATTTGATATAAAGAAGGTTTGCTATACAAGTATGGAGAAAAAAGATGACTAAGGCAAAGAAGAATAAAAAATTACAATATTTTAGATGCTGTAATCATGATTTTAATTTATTTTGGATCAAATTCTTCTGTTCATCAAAGACATTTTTGATATGCAGAAGGTTTGCTATACAAGTGTGGAGAGTTTATGTATATTTAATTAAAATGTAGTTAATTTATAATTATTATTATTAATAATAATAACAATAATAATATTAATTTAAATAAATAACAATGTGGTGATAAAAATAATTCTGAAAATAGGACAAAGAGTATAACATAAGAATATAAAAAAGATGATTAAGGCAAAGAAGAATAAAAAAAGACAATGTTCTAGATTTTAGTTATATAATTTAATTTATTTGAATTTAAATGTATTTTATTTCAATTTATTTAATGAATTAATTTAATTTATTTTGTATCAAATTCTTCTGTTCCTCAAAGACATATTTGATATGCAGAAGGTTCACTGTACAAGTGTGGAGAGTTTACTTATATTAATTTAAATTACATTTAGTCAATTTATAATTATTAATAATATTAATTTGAATGAATTACAATTTGGTGATAAGAAGAATTATAAAAATAGGACAATAAGTATAAAATAACAATATGAGCTACAGACACAGAACCCTAAAATGTACAGAGCATTAAAAAATATGTATTTTATTTTGGGGGGACTGACAGAACACCCCTAGATGCACAGAGCAGCTGCAGTCCCTTGATGTATACTGGGATGACACAGCACAAAATATTAATTTAAGTCAAAATATATATTATTTTTTTTTGTGTCACACACTTTTGTTACAGTGTCGCACATATGAGTAAAAAAATATGTATTTTTATATCACACACTGCGATTACAGTGTCACACAAATGAGTCAGAAATATATATAATAATTCCACACTGCGGTTGACCTTCACCAACAACATCACACAAATGAGTCAGAAATATGTAGAAGTATTTTTTATATCACACACTGGCAGTTACAGTGTCACACAAATGAGTCAGAAATATATATAATAATTACACACTTCGGTTGACTTCACCGACAGTGTTGTACAAATGGGTCAGAAATATGTAAAAGTATTTTTTATATCACACATCTTTGGTTACAGTGTCATACAAATAAGTCAGAAATATATATAAATTACACACTGTGGTTGACCTTCACCGACAGCACCGCACAATATGTTTATGAGTAGGAAATAATATACCGCAGTCTGAGCGGCAGTGTCACAGTACTTATGAAAATAAAATAACATTTTTATAGTACACTTGGGTACAGCACAAACAAAAAAAATATATATTTATTTATAATTATAACTTTAGGCTTTTTGTTTTTACATTTATTATTATTTTCATTTTACACTGGGGCAAAGCCACTGGATGGATGGACAGATCACCACTTTCAGATAGAGCAGGCAGTGAGAGCACCCCTTTTTCAGATACAGCAGACAGACAGAGAACTCATTTCAGATACAGTAGACAGAAAGCACCGCTTTTTCAGATGCAGCAGAGAGAGCACCACTTTCAGATACAGACAGAGAGAGAGAGCACCACTTTTTCAGATACAGCTGACAGAGAGAGCACCCCTTTTTCAGATACAGCAGACAGAGATATCACCCCTTTCAGATACAGCAGTCAGAGAGTGCACCCCCTCTTTAGATACAGCAGACAGAGAGCACCCCTTTTTCAGATACAGCAGACAGAGCATCCCTTTCAGATACAGTATACAGGGCACCCCTTTCAGATTCAGCAGACAGGACACCCCTTTCAGATACAGCCCCATGCCACGCCAAGCAACACAGTACTGGAGATGGACACATCCATCCAGTACACTCTCCATAGCCATAGTGAAGATGGTGCGGATGCACGGGACTTATATAGAATCCAAAACCAACGAGAATCCAAAAGCGAAAAAGATGACTTTCGGTCTCACTTTGGGATCTAAGGCGGGAAGTCCAGAGCCAGACTCGGATCTCGGGTCGGATCGAAATGCTCGGGTGGGTTCGGCTCCCGGGGGAACCGAACCCATTCATCCCAAATATATATATTTGAATGATTTGCAGATCATTTTTAGCAAATACAGATCTTCCAATCTTGAAAGGCTCATCAGTTTACTAGAAAGAGTCTGCAAATCTGCTGATTGTTACCATACACTAGTAATCTAAAGCCCAAATTGATCTGTGGAATCCAACATGTTGGACAACCTGATTTAACAATCACATTAAGTATTTGGTCTGAATTTACGATCTATGAACCCTTATACATTGCAGATTTACAATCATCTGTAAAAAGGAAAATTGCCCCAATTGATTGCTGATGTATAGGGGCTTTTACACCGATATAGCCTAATGGGTAAATAACATCACATCAAATGGTAAAAAAAACAAGCTGTTCTAAAGTGTAAAGCATGTCAGCAATGTCATTCTGCAGATCATCAATCCTTTAGATTGCTTTAACTGTGCATCACTGGCGTGTTATATAATTTTAATTGACAAAGTAATTTTTCCTGTGCAAAGAACATAATTAAAATTTCACAGACTAGTTTGTATAGCTGTAAAGTACATAAACACTACCTCTGAATCATGCACACAGCACCTTTTACAGTATCTTGTCATTATTTTTGAAATGATGTTCATTGATATCCCCAGCTAGCACTCAGCATCACTGTTGTCTCTTGGAAAGATGCCTACACTTTTAGCATTATCCAATAAAGACATGGGGGTAATTCAGAGTTGATCGCAGCAGCAAATTTGTTAGCAGTTGGGCAAAACCATGTGCACTGCAGGGGGCAGATATAACATGTGCAGAGAGAGTTAGATTTGGGTGGGGTGTGTTGAAACTGAAATCTAAATTGCAGTGTAAAAATAAAGCAGTCAGTATTTACCCTGCACAGAAACAAAATAACCCACCCAAATCAAACTCTCTCTGCAAATGTTATATCTGCCACACCTGCAATGCACATGGTTTTGCCCAACTGCTAACAAATTTGCTGCTGAGATCAACTCTGAATTACCCCCTATATCACATTATTGTAGTGGAAGCCGAAAGTGGGGGGTGCAGTGCAGGAGTCACAAAACTCCAACAAGAGGTTAGATGGTTGGTGAATGCGTAGGATGGAGACTGGTGAATAAAGAAAGGAAAAGCAAAATGAACAATAAGTAGAACTTTAAAGGATGCATGTGAGGGATCTTGCCTTAGACAGGACATACAGCTATAGATTTATTGTCCAATCTTGATGGTTAGAACAAAAATCTGGTAATGTATGGGAGCAAATGACAATTGACCATTTACACCAAAATGCTGGAAAGCTGACAAAAAGCTTTGTTCAGACAAGTTGGTTAAATCAAATGGATTTTACCAATTTGTCTGATTGACCATTTTTGTTAGTTTTCTGGCTTTTCGGGGCAAATGGTCAATTGTCATTTGCTCCCATATATTACCAAATTTTAATTCCAACCATCCATGTTGGACAATAAATCTTTAGTTATATGTCCGAAATATTACCTGTGCCACACGCTAGCCCAGGGAGGCAGAGGGAGATTAGGGAGGTAAATGTGTGGATGAGAGATTGGTGTAGGAAGGAGGGATTTGTGTTCCCGGAACACTGGGCAGACTTCTCATCAGACGCCATCTTTTTTGTTGGGATGGATTGCACCTGAACGAGGAAGGGTCAGCAGTACATGGGGGAAGGATGGTTAGAATATTAGAGGAGATTTTAAACTAGGTGTCTGGGGAGAGGGAATAGAAATAATTAGTGGAACAATCAGAGAGAACAGAAAGGAGGGATCTATAAAATATAATGCGGGTGGAGAGGGAGAGTGGGGAAAAATAGTCAGAAATGGTAAATCAAGGAAAAAATTAACTAAATAAACAATACCAACAAAAAAACATACAGACCAGGGAATTACTAAACTAAAGTGTAGGCTTACAAATGCAAGAAACTTAACAAGCAAAATGGGGGAATTAGAATCGATTGCACTAATTGATCAATATGATATCATAGGCATCACGGAGTCATGGTGGGACGATTCTCATGACTGGGAAGCTAATATGGAGGAATATACTCTCTTCAGGAGAGATAGGACTAATAAAAAGGGAGTGGGTGTATGTCTTTATGTTAAATCATTCTTAAAACCGTAATTAACTGATGTTATTTACGAGGGGACTGGAGATAACGTGAAGTCATTATGGGCTGAGATTTTGAGAGGAGGGAAAGATACAAAAAAGCTACTAATAGGGACATGCTACAAAACACAAGACATTAGTGTGCCTGGAGAATTACAACTCTTGCAGCAAACTGAAAAAGCTGCAGAACTGGGGGAGGTCATAATAATTGGGGATTTTAATTATCCAGACATAAATTGGAACACCATATCAGGTAATACAGCTAGGGGAATCAGGTTCTTAAATATGCTAAAAGATCACTACCTGTCTCAAGTAATCGAGGAACCAACTAGACTCAAATGAGGAATTAGTCCAGGAGAGGCTAAGTATGTTTAAGATAAATAAATCTCCTGGTCCAGATGGACTTCACCCAAGGGTTCTTATGGAGCTTAACTCAGAACTAGTAATGCCCTTATATTTTATTTTCTATGATTCTATTACATCAGGCATGATACCGAAGGACTGGCGTATAGCAGAGGTAGTCCCAGTATTTAAAAGGGGAACTAAAACTCATCCCGGTAACTATAGACAGTAAGTTTGACTTCTATAGTGGGGAAAACAGTGGAAGGTATAATAAGGGATGGTAAGCTGTAGAAAACTTTAACTTGACTTGGAGGGCTTGACACAAACTTCGCCAAAATTTGGCTACGAATTGTACTCCACGATCGGAGATGATCTCTTCAGGAAGACCGTGAAGTCGGAAGATCTCTTGGATAAACACTTGAGCCAACTTGGAAGCTGACGGAAGACCGGTGAGGGGTATGAAATGTGCCATCTTGGTGAACCGGTCAACTACCACCCAGATGGTATTAAACTTGTTGCACATAGGCAGGTCTGTAACAAAGTCCATCGACAAATGGGTCCATGGTCGACGGGGAACAGATAATGGAACCAGTTGCCCTGCAGGCGACTGGCAGGAGACTTTGTGTTGGGCACACTTCGGGCAAGAAGCAATAAACTCCATGACATCCTTCTTCAGAGTTGGCCACCAGTAGGACCTAGAAATAAATTCAAGGGTTTTCTGAATGCCTGTATGTCCGGCAAAACGGGAAGCATGGGCCCAATGCATGAGCTTCTTCCTTAACACCGGCTTCACAAAACTTTTCCCTGGTGGAGGCATAGAGTCCATCCCTACCGTGGAGAATGCCAACGGATTAATAATAGGATGCTTGTCCGCAGACTCCGACTCATTTTCTTGCTCCCATGAGCGGGAAAGGGCATCGGCCTTGCGATTCTTAGAACCCGGACAGAACTGGAGTTTAAAGTCAAACCTGGAAAAGAAAAGTGCCCATCTGGCCTGGCGAGGGTTAAGACATTGTGCGCTTTTCAGATATAATAGATTCTTGTGGTCGGTAAGTATAGTAATTGAATGAGAAGCTCCCTCCAACATATATCTCCACTCCTCTAGAGCGAGCTTGATGGCTAGCAACTCCTGGTCGCCAATGGCATAGTTGCGCTCAGCTGGGGAGAACTTCCGGGAGAAGAAACTGCAAGGATGTAGATGGCCATCTTTAGCCCTCTGGGATAACACCGCTCCTACTCCAATGGAGGAGGCATCCACCTCTAAGATGTAAGGAGAGTCGATGTCGGGCTGTTTCAGAACTGGTGCAGAGATGAAACGTTGCTTTAGGAGATGAAAAGCTTGCGTAGCTTCTTCATACCACTTGGACGGGTTAGCACCCTTCTTGGTTAATGCAGTGATAGGCGCCACAATGGTGGGAAAGTCTCGTATAAACTTTCTGTAATACTTGGCGAACCCTAAGAACCTCTGGACCCCTTTGAGGGTTAAGGGTAGCGGCCAATTCTGGATTGCTTGTAGTTTCTCAGGATCCATCTCTAGTCCGGAACCGGACACAATGTAACCTAGAAACGGAATGGATTTAACTTCAAAAACACATTTCTCCAATTTCCAATAGAGATGATTGACACGGAGACGGGACAGAACCTCCTTTACCCAAAAACGATGATCCTCTAGAGTATTGGCAAAGATGAGGATATCATCTAGATATACCACGACATGGCGGTATAAGATGTCTCTGAAGATCTCATTGACGAAATGCTGGAAGATAGCTGGAGCATTGCTCAATCCGAAGGGCATGACGAGGTACTCATAATGTCCATCACGGGTGTTAAAGGCGGTCTTCCACTCGTCACCCTCACGGATCCGGATGAGATTGTAGGCACCCCTCAAATCCAACTTTGTAAAGATGGTTGCTCCGCTGACTCTATCGAAGAGCTCTGTAATCAAGGGTAAAGGATACCGGTTCTTGACGGTAATGTCATTCAGACCTCTGTAGTCGATGCACGGCCGCAGACCACCGTCTTTCTTCTTAACGAAGAAGAAGCCTGCGCCAGCTGGAGAAGAAGAAGGTCGGATAAAACCCTTCGCCAGGTTCTCTTGGATGTACTCCTCCATGGAGTGCGTCTCAGGCAGAGACAACGGATAAGTTCGGCCTCGAGGTGGAACCTTCCCTGGAATGAGATCAATTGGGCAGTCCCATTCTCTATGAGGAGGAAGGATATCAGCAGAAGCTTTACTGAACACGTCCGTGTAGTCTTGATATGGAGGAGGTGGAACATCAGACGACCTGGGGAAAGAAGAACAAACAGGAAGCACTTTGGACAAACAGGTCTCAGCACAGGAGGGACCCCATGCTAGTATCTGCGTAGTTGTCCAGTCAATCGATGGATTGTGGAGGCGGAGCCATGGAAGGCCCAAAACCACTGGATGTGTGGCTCTTGGAATCACTAGGAAGGAAATAAATTCTGCATGAAGAACTCCCACTCTCAGACGAACTGGTAGAGTCCTTAGAGAAATAACTGCGTCAAATATCTTGCTGCCATCCACGGCAGTCAAGGAGATGGACGAGGAAAGTCTCTCGGTGGGTAGGGACCACCGTTTAACATAAGCTTCGGTTATGAAATTCCCAGCTGCTCCGGAATCAAGGAGGGCAATGACGTTCCTGTAACGTTGAGCAATTTGAAGCGAGACTGGGAGATTACAATCACGAGGAGATGGAGAGGAGAGCATTACTCCTAGCCGGCCCTCTCCTTGGCGAGCTAGGACTTGAAGTCCCGGACGTTTGGGACAGGCATTGATTGCGTGAGACGGAGCTGCACAGTAGAGACAGAGGAACTCGGAAAGACGTCTTCGGCGCTCAGCAGGGGATAGACGGGAACGACCAATTTGCATGGGCTCATCTTCGGACGGAGACGATTGACGAGGAGGAGGAGCAGAAGATTTTGGACTGGATGACCTTCCCCGCTCAATTGCTCTTTCGCTGAACCGTAGATCAACCTTCGTGCATAATGAAATTAGCTCATCCAACTTAGAGGGCAAGTCTCTGGTAGCTAACTCATCCTTGATGCGCTCAGATAAGCCATGCCAGAATGCAGCATACAGGGCCTCGTCGTTCCATGCCAGTTCGGATGCCAGGATTTGGAACTGTATTAGATACTGTCCCACAGTACGTGTTCCCTGGCGTAAACGGAGAATCTCAGATGAAGCAGAGGTTACCCGGCCTGGCTTGTCGAAGATGCGCCTGAATGTTGCCACAAAGTCAGTATAGGAGGACAGCAGGGGATCAGACTTCTCCCATAAAGGTGATGCCCAGTCAAGGGCTGAGCCGCTGAGAAGGGAGATGATATAGGCAATTTTAGTACGGTCACTGGGGAAATTGCCAGGTTGAAGCTCAAAATGGATTTCGCATTGGTTGAGAAATCCCCTGCAGAGCCTTGAAGATCCGTCAAATTTTGCTGGCGTTGGAAGATGAAGACGTGGAATGGAAATGGGCAAGGTGGGTGGGGTTACAGCTGGTGTCACTGTGGTGGACGCACCAGACGTGTCAGGTTCACGGAGGGTCTTTGAATCCCATCCAGCCGCGTAGAGAGATCCTGGAGACAGCAGATGATATGGCCTTGTGCAGCCTCCTGATGTTCAAGTCGGGCTGCCAGTTCTTGCATCGGCCTAGCCGCTTGATCCTGGTCTCCGGCTGGATTCATATGGTCAGTGCTTACTGTCACAACTGAGGGTTTTAGCTGACAGGAGGAAGCCTCAGTTGTAGGGGCTGAGAAGAACTTAAACCGGGGAGGTTTAATCAGACCCCTGGACATGTAAGAGTTAAAAGGAAACCCGAATGTGTGACCATGACAAACAGGTAAAAGTAAATTAAAAGTTTATTGACAAACTCCGTGTAACAACAGACAGCAAATGATGACAGTGGCAATAAATAATATTCCTGGAACACTTTGACCATGGAAGGTGTAACAGAGCACTGGTAGGTTAAGAACAGCTGTTAAAGTCCTTTATGGAAAAACCTTACCAGGCCTGGCTGTAGTAGTGCAGATAACCAAGGAACATGCCAGTAGATGGAATAGATGAAGTTGGTAACTTGAATCAGCTGTTGTGTTTGCTGGATAGAACCAGCCAGGTGGTAAGACACGGAGTGGATGCAGAGTGGGATCAGCCAGGTGATAAAGTCACTGAGTGAATGCTGGATGGAACCAGCCAGGTAATGATACACGGAGTGGAAACTGTAAGATGCTAGGGAGCGTGGAAACAGAGGAGTTAAAGGAAGGTTACCGGTGGTAGTGGATACTGCTGATAAGTAGGAATCCGCTGGAACAACACCGGCACTTTAAGGATACTGGAAACTGCTGGAAGCAGGCTGCTGGAAGCAGATGGGTTAATTGCTGGAAGCTGGAAGCTGGATCAGCCACGGAGGACTGCAGAGTCAGGCTGCACCGCAGGATGGTAGGCAGGTGCGGGTCTCTTAGTGGATGCTGGAGACAGGAGCTGGAACCTGGAAAAACAACCACAGGAGAGAGACTGGAACAAGGTATGACAAACAAAGCACTGACAATTTCCTGGCCCAGGCACAGGATACTTATACCTGCAGCAATGCAGGCATTGGCTGGGCAATTATGCAGATTTCCAGAGGCAGTGGATTGGTGGAACTGAAACATGTGATTGGATCCAATATGGCTGCGCCCATGTTAGAACTTGGAGGGAAAGCTGGTTTGGAAACCATGTGGAAACATAACAGTAATGGCGGCGCCGGCCGCAGAGGACAGGAGACGCCATGCAGGATTCAAACATGGCGCCGCTGTGACAGCGTCTCAGCGTGACAGGAGGGATATGCAGAATGTGGACACAGATGAGATCCGGCCTTGGAACGCTGAGCCAGCCTCAGGAGACATCTGAAAGGCAAGTAATGGCGTCCAGATACCCGGATCGTGACACCAACAAATTGATTAAGGGATTAGAGGCACTGGATTATTAGGAAAGGCTTACAAGGTTAGATACATTTACACTCAAAAAGAGGCAGCTAAGAGGGGACATTATTAATATTGACAAATATATAAAGGGCCAATACAAGGGTCTATCAGGTGATTTGTTTATTGAAAAATCTCAGCACAGGATACGCGGACACCCTCTGAAATTAGAGAAAAGAAAATTTATTACCTAACGAAGGAAAGGGTTCTTCACAGTAAGGGCAGTAAGGATTTGGAATTCTCTGCCAAAGAAGGCAGTAATGGTGGTCTCAGTCAATGGGTGGAATTCAAATGTTTGAAAAGTCAGTTGGGTGTCTGTTTTTTCCTGTCTATTATATAGGAAAAAACTGACTCCCAACTGGCTTTTCAAACATTTGAATCTCCCCCACTAAGTTTAAAAATGGATTAGATAAAATCCTAACTCAAAGAAATATACAAGGGTATAGCATTTAAAGAAAGTATGTTTTAGAAAAAGCATGAACAAGAGCTGTTATCTAGACTAAAAAAAAAAAACATTACTTTATCTGGGTCAGTATAGAAAACTATAGTTACATTCAACTTAGTGTAAGGATTATAAAACAGGTTGAACTCGATGGACATTTGGATTTTTTCAACCTCATTAACTATGTCACTATGTCACTGTCCCAGTCATTGGGCAACTGGGATGAAGTTCTGCCATTGGATCAATGAGAAAAAGAATCAATGAGAAACAAGAAGGCCAAAAGCCTGCCACAAAACTCAGTCTGTAGAGGATGTTTGTTGTTCAACAAGGCAATTATCCAAAGCACACTATGAGGGACATTTATAAAATGCTTGGTTTATGTGCAGTTTTAAAACTGCAACACATCACAAAACCCAAACTGTAAGTCTAGATGCAATTTGAAGACTGAAACCACATGCAATGTGCTACTGCTGCAGTTTTAAAGCCCCTGAACCACACATCATTTAAGCAAAGTAGCATGTTAAAAATAAAATCAGGTGGTTTTTCCACTTTATAGTAACAGACAGTGATATTTAGTATTGTACTGGTCTTCTAGGGAAAGGACCCAAACAAACAATCATGTCCCTGAGCCTAGAAGTGCCAGTCCAATGCTTAATAGGACTCAAACCTTCCTAGTACCATTGAGATGAGAAGCTGGGTAATAACTTAAAATATTGGCCCTCATTCCGAGTTGATTGCTCGCTAGCTGCTTTTAGCAGCAGTGCATACGCTAGGCCACCTCCCTCTGGGAGTGTATCTTAGCTTAGCAGAAGTGCGAACGAAAGATTAGCAGAACTGCACAGGAAAAATATCATGCCGCTTCTGAGTAGCTCCAGACCTACTCCTATCTTGCGATGACTGCAGTCTGTTTAGTTCCTGGTTTGACGTCACAAACACGCCCTGCGTTTGGCCAGCCACTCCCCCGTTTCTCCAGCCACTCCTGCGTTTTTGTCTGGCACGCCTGCGTTTTTTAGCACACTCCCTGAAAACGCTGAGTTGCCGCCCAGAAACACCCACTTCCTGTCAATCATACTACGAACGCTCGAGCGACTGAAAAACGTAGCTCGAGCTTCTGGAAAACTGCAAACTTTTGTGTGAAAGTACTTAGCGCATGCGCGCTGGGTACCATGCGCATACGCATAAATGCCGTTTTTTCACCTGATCGCTGTGCTGTGAAAAACAGCAGCGAGCGATCAACTCGGAATGAGGGCCATTGTGTTCACTGTGGGGGCACTAAAATAACCAGCACGCACGGTTGTTTAAGCGCATACTGGTACTTAAAGTGCCACAATAGCAGACACTACAAGTGTTGAGCTGAGCCGATTTATTAAATGTTTATAAATATTCAAATTACAGGTCACCATTTCTGATAACGTTTCCCAGGTGCTGAATTTCATAGAAGAGTTACTGATCAATTCATATTAACAGAGGAAATAACATGTTTGAAAAAATTCACAGAATTTTTTTGATTCAGTTGATTCAATCTATTTATCATTAAACTGACACTTGTACTGTAAGTAAATATTATTTTATATGTATGTGACTGGTGTTGTGTTGTACACCAGAAAATATAATTCTGATATATAACAGGACAGGTAGTTAATATATATACTGTAAATGAGTGTTAAAGCACATGCACATTGTGTCATGAAGTCAGCTTACCTTTTCCTTTATTCCGCCAAGCATGCGAGGCACTTAATTGTTTAAGCAATTTGTTTGAAAAGAACAATGTCAGAGACACTTTCTAATAAAGTTTCTAAATGACCTTGTCACATATTTTAGCACATTCAGTTTAGCTACGGTATATATAATTTACCATGTTATACACTAAGATGATAAAACAGTACTCCACATGTATTTTCCTTGAATTCTAAACTGCACTTGTAGTGCCCTAGGGTCTCCTTTCATCTTCTCTAAGTGTTGGCATATGATGCGATTGTTAACATTGCTGGCCACCAGATGAAGTGAATTATCTAAACAGCTGAATATGTTGCTTCATTTTAAATGAAGAATCTTTTCAACACAATAACTGAAGGGTATAACAAAGCTTTATATAGAACTGTGTGAGCAATAAAAAGGGATTTTACAATGCACAAAACTATATAGCCATACGCTATTTATTAAGGCTTAGGTTAACAAAGCACTGGCACTATCAGCCACTGATATGGCTATTGTGGTCAGTTCTAACAATAGGGTAGAAAGGAATATTGAAGATAGGGCAATAAATATACTTTCCAATAATGCCCTCTGGAAAAAGCTAAGGGGCTGACACAGATGGAGCGGTGCATGGTGTGGCACAGGTTATCATGTCATCATGGCCCCACTCCTTTTGCTCAATACTGAAACTAGAGGCATTGATTATGTGATTCGCCATGAATTGCATTATCAAGTTATCAGGAAGTGGCTGGATCTGGGAGGTCCAACTTATCTTTTGGGAGTCTAGGAGACCTTCCCCAAATTCAATAGTCACCCAGGCATTCCTGGAAAGTAACCAAATATGCAATAAACTGTAAAATCAGAACTTGGGAGCTGCCACAATAGGAATTACCAAAAATGTGTCACCATACACATCACAATACAGCATGAAACATAAATATACAGATAAGACCATTAGTGGCGTTCTCTTGCTAAGAGGTCCTTGTGGGAATAATTACCAAACAAAATGGGGGGAAAAAATTGTACAGTAGTATAAGTCATTAAAAGTAACTTCATGCAGCATGCATCGATGAGGACCACTCTGGGGTTGATATGTATTATAACTTGGTGCCACACCACCCAAAAAAAAACAAATGAAGGTGTGTACTCACACGCAAAATATATTCTTCATGTGGCTAAAGAAGAACAGATGAACATAGCATAATACTGTATAGAATAAATAAATGTGTATAAATAAATGTGTAAATATGTCGGTTACACTGATCCTTTTTAATGGTAAACAGGCCTTAAAGTGTATCTTTGTTTTCTTCTGAACACCCTGTCCAGCCATTTTGCTTAATTGTCAAGGACCACTGTGGATGCTGGATGTAAGGATAACAAATATTTATTGATACACACTATTAAAAGTGAAAGAAGGGAAAACAAACCAACATCCATATTAAGCTGGCACGCATAGGCAGATTAAGGTGGGGGCACCAGAGCACACTGACATCACTAGCACTCTATCTTGTGCAGCAGGATAACCCACAGCCAGAATGTGAGCAATACAGTATGCAATGCAGGCAGAGACACAGGATTAGGATTAGGATTCATGAGCTACCAATGGAGCTCCAGAGGAGAGATAGGAGTGGACAGAGAGCAGGGATCCCATCCAACGCGTTTCGAGATGTATAATCTCTTCCTCAAGCCTTGAGGAAGAGATTATACATCTCGAAACGTGTTGGCTATTGGACACTGGCATATTGGGACCAGGACTATCGTTGGTAAGCTTGGGAGCCAGAGCAGGGTGAAGTCCGGACCACCCTGCCACATCATACCACCTGCGGCTCCTTGGCTACCTATTTGGTACGCTCTTGTTTTCCAATTGTTTTGATACAATTTTATTGTTTTTTGCATTTGTTATCATATTAAATCTTTGTCTTGATTTTAAACATTTGCTATTTTAACACTGTCATTCAAAAGGTGATTCACGTTCACCTGTTTTTAATGGGTGGTCTTCTGTTTGCCAGCGGTCGGGCTCCCGACGCTCAGTATACCGGCGCCGGGAGCCCGACAGCCGGCATACCGACACTTATTTTCCTTCGTGGGGGTCCACGACCCCCATAGAGGTAGAATAAAATAGTGTGGCGCGCGTAGCGCGCCACCGCGCCCGTAGCGTGGCGAGCGCAGCGAGCCCGCAAGGGGCTCATTTGCGCTCGCCAAGCTGTCGGTAAGCCGGCGGCCGGGCTCCCGGCGCCGGGATGCTGGTCGCCGGGAGCCCGACCGCCGGCCAGGCGTAGTGAACCCATTTTTAATTAGTGTATTTCAAATCCATTGAGTTGGTATAAACCACGGAAAGAGGGCGCCCAGGCTACACCATTTTTCTTGTATCATATATGTCATTTTGGGGCAATTAGGAAAACCCCTAGGTGCATCCAAGGCAGCCCACTCCCTTTCCAGCGCCCAACGAGTTCCTCCACCCTCCATTTTTTTCTATTATACCCTGCCTGGGTGTCTGGGTTCTATGTAACCTGTTATCTAATGAGAGCATTCTGGTATAGAGACACACACACCCACACACAAACAAAGTCCTACTGAGTCCTGTCCCAGTGTATAACACTACAAGAAAACTTTATAAAATAGTTGTCTTTCAATAGTACTCAGGCGTTATTAAACTATTAGTTTAAATGTAATTACACCATTGGTTTAAATTTAATATATGCAATCCATACCTACCAACACTACCCATTCTAGCAGGGGATAAAATGCTCTCTACCTGGACTTCCCTCTTAATTTATGATTGCCATCACCTCTGTCAAAATACCTTTCTTATCATTTAAATAGTTCAACACAGGAGACGCCAATCATGTGGATTGCAATAGTCCTGGAAGCAAGGGGCAGTGTTTGGCAATAAGGTAGCCAAGCATGGCATTTTCTTATTGGAGAGTGATTCCTGACAGACTTGCTCAATTTCCAACTGGCAGAGGTGGCATGACAGGGGTGCAGATGAGGAGGGCCCTGTAGGTGATCCAGACCCTATAACAACTGCACTAATTATAATGAAGCATTTGGTTATAACATCTAGGTGAGATCCCACAAATAAACAAAAACTTAAACAGGCAGCAAATTTGCATGTAGAATTGAGACTGAATATAAGGTTTTATTCCCTGTAAATTATCTTGCTTATTAATAATAGCAAATACTGTAGATAACTATTATATTATAAATAAAATGGGTTCTATGTAATCTGTTATCTAATGAGAGCATTCAGATCTAGAGAGAGAGAGAGACACAGAGTCCTACTGAGTCCTGTCCCAGTGTGTAACACTACAAGAAAACTTTATAAAATAGTTGTCTCTCCACAGTACTCAGGCGTTATTAAACAATTAGTTTAAATCTAATATACACCATTGGTTTAAATTTAAAATACACAATCCATACCTCCCAAAGCTACCCATTCCAGGGGAGGACAAAAAGCTCTTTACCTGGACTTCTCTCTTAATTTATGATTGCCATCACCTCTGACAAAATACATTTTTTTTTTCATTTAAATAGTTCAACACAGATGATGCCCATCATATAATAAGAGGTAAGTCCAGGTAGACAGCATTTTGTCCCTAATGGACTGGGTCATGTTGGGAGATATGCACAAGCTAATATACAACCCCCACTTCCCCAGGCCCCCCTGTCTTAAGTGCCCCAGACTGCCCTCCCCCCCTCCCCACTCCCCCCAAGGCTTAATCTGGCCCTGCATGCATGTTCAAAAATAAATTCAAAGTACAAAAGACATTACAAAGAGTTTACTTATCAGCGATTTTACCATGCGTTTCAAAGCATTCCTTTTTTTAAAAAGGCAATGAACGTCCTTTACTGACTTTAAACATTGCTGATTTAAATCCTACTGAAAAACCAATGAAGAAAGTGTTGCTTGATAAATAGACTCCCAAATCCCTGCAGAAATAAGAAGGTAATTGAAGCATGGTGTTTCCAAAATCATACAGAATAAACACTCAATGGATGGTGTCAAACATTAGATTAATCTAAAGAAAAACAGGATGAAAGAACAGTAAGATTTGTCTATGCTGCAGTTTTTGCAGGAATTAATCTTTCATCTCCTGTCTGGTAGAAGATTTAAGCCAATGAGTTCAAATAGGATCTTGGCACATAGAGACACTGAGCTCTAAAGGAGCTAAGACAGACACATGAAGCATACCAAATGAGTGGAATAATATATAGAATATTGTATAAATACTTTATAGAAAAAAATTACAATTTCTCATAAAACACACAGATATATGAAGTGACTGTAACTCAAGTCTTATGGATTTTCTAAACAGTTTTGGAATCTTCATAATCTAGGGTGTGATTAATTTCATTTAACCAAAACTATGTAGTTCAACACTGTAGTTCAATTCAATATTCACCTAGTCATATAAACGTATGGCCCTTTTCAAATGAAATGACATTATATACAAAGGAAACACATTAACAAGAGAAATATGTACGCACCCTTTACTGAAATGTCTATTTATAAAATGGAACTTAACGGTCATACCATGATAATAAAAATAACAGGAACATTCTCATTTCAATGGAAAATGTCACATAACTGAAAATAGCTTGTAGAAATTAAGTACACTGCATAGTGACTAACAGCAGATTCATACTGCCTAAAGTGTGACAATCTGTATTTATATTTAACTTTCTCCACTCTTGATAAGCCGCCTCGTTGACATTTTATTTATCAGAGTGGCTGCATGTGACATCATGCAACTGCCACAAAAATGGTCTGGCCACACCTGCGTGGTGGGATCACTCCCCCGCAATGCTGGCTACCGCTGTCAATCAAAATTAGATTGCATACTCCTGGGAAGCAATCACATTTTGAAACCCACGCTTGCGCAGATGGCCAATACTTGGCTGATCTGTGAGTTTTGCGTTCAATGCTAGTTTGTAATATGACTATGAAAAAATACAAAGGATAAGAAACATTTGTCAAATTATATTTCACCAAATAGATGGTCAAAAGGCTAAATCTGTTGAAGGTTTAGCCAGAAAGTGATACGTGAACTGCTGTTAAGACATGTAAAACTGTAAGTTATTTTTACTCAAAGATAGCAGAGCAGGTAAAAACTTAATTCAAGGAAAGTAATGTTTTAGGACATAATTTGGCAAATGCTTTGATCAACACTCAATTTATTTATTTTTGTCACAGTTGATGTACAGTAAAATCATATGTCCACTTCAGTGAACGTCGTAAAATACAAAGTTCCATACAGTGTGCAAGGCCTATCCTGACATGTATGCCTAAGCAAAATATTGTCCTCATATAATAGCCATATATGACAGCCTTATATGTATTATTATATATTACCTTAACTTTTTTAAACTGTAAATGATCAAATTATTATCTTTAGTAGCAGCTGTGGTAGTAGTGGTGAATGTTTTATTAGTATTGTTTGTATTTTTACCAGACATCAAGAGTATGTAGCAACAGGGTTAGATGTAGAGTAGGTTTAACACGTACATGGTGGGGAGTGGAACTCATGGATCAGTGTGTGGCAATGTACCCACACAGACGCAAAAACAGGAGATGGCACTGTACAGTCAGGTGTTCTTTAACTTTCTTGATGTGGCTTGTCTGCTGTATTGATGTGACAAACTGTAGCTGGAGTATCAAAGGTCTGGATTCAATTACAAGATACAGTTGGATTTCAAAACATCCATTGATTGAGCATTGATCAATACTGGCTCTATGGAGCAATGTCAAGGAGGAAGGTGAGACACCAAGGATGTGCTGTAAGGTAAATGGCTGTGGAGGCAAAGGGTGCATGTGGGCATTATACACAGGTGCAGCTGTATATACTGCTCGAAATTTGGTGAGTTTTGAGTTGGCGAGTTTTGAGATGTGCGGAAAAGGTATGTAGGGGAGGTACTGCCTCATGTGCCATAGACTTTTTACTCCAGAGTTTTGATTATAAAAATGATTAGAACAATACAAAAAAAAAGGTATTTCTAATATATTCTTTGTATTTTTCATATACTTTATAATTAAAAACTCTGGCTTATATGTTAGTGTTACAGGAAAGGCTCTGTCTCACCTGCTTCACCACGCCGCACATGACTGTGAGACACCACCTCTTTTGAACGCAGGGCCCTTTTAAATGCACCCCATGAAATCAGGTTCAGTGTGGGAAATTACTGGCCAAAGCTTACGGATGCAAAATATGCTAACAGGTGCCACAATGCAGCTTTTACACATAAAATGAAGTACATCTGCATGCAGGCCCTCATTCCGAGATGATCGTAGCTGTGCTAAATTTAGCACAGCTACGATCATCCACCTTGACATGCGGGGGAATGCCCAGCATTGGGCTAGTCAGCCCCGCATGTCAGTGCCGCCCCTCCCGCAGAAGTGCAAAGGCCTCGCACAGCGGCGATGCCTTTGCACTTCAAGAGTAGCTCCCGACCAGCACAGCTTTAGCATGCTGGCCAGGGGCTACTTGTCGCTCCCCGGCCCGTAGCAGCTGCTTATGATGTCACGCGGCCGCTGCAGGCCGCTCCCCACATGGCCCGGCCCCGCTTGCATTGCCCAGACTGCGCCCATGAAACGGCGACCACCTCTGCCTGTCAATCAGACAAAGGCGATCGCTAGAGACCAATGGCCTTCGGCCGACCAGCATGCGCAGGTGCACTGTAGCGCATGCGCAGTTCCGACCCGATTGCTGCGCTGCGATAACTGCAGTGAGCGATCGGGTCGGAATGACCCCCGCAGTGTCTTCAGTCTGCATACAGGGTGCTTCTCCAACTTAGTTAAAATCATTCAATTCAGTTTGTGGAAAAGGCTAACAAGGTATGAAGGTACTGTACATTCAGGTGTTCTATGACTTTCCATAATGTTATTAACAGTTCGTGTGCAAAACATTAACTGCTACATTCAGGGGCTAAGTTCATACTAGGAGCCAGGAGGCAAGAAAGCCCCCCCCCCCCCTCCCCTCTTTACATTCAGGGGCAAGTGTATTGAATCTGGAGAAATTATTAAGCAGTGATAAGTGCAAGGTGATAATGCACCAGCCAATCACCTCCTGTCAATTTACATATTGGAGCTGATTGGCTGGTGAGTTATCACCTTGTACTTATCATTGCTGTATCACTTCTCCAGGCTTAATACATCTGCGATCACTACCAACACCCTGTCCCAGGAGCACCTGAGATGGGAGAGAAGTACTAATTACCTGGGCAGGGGCTTGTTAGAGGGGCCCATCCAGGTCAACTGCTAACTGTCCCCCTGTGCAGTGGCCAGTGCCCCCTTTACAGCTACGAAGAGGGAATTCTCTTCCATGAGTGCCAGTTTCTGTGGGAAGGGTCCTGCCTCCTACAGATCACATCCACTCTCCTCCCTCCACATTCACTTCCACCACTCCATTAGCACCCAGACAGGGAGAGGGAAGACTGTGGCACATGCCCCCTGGGCTCCCTGCTTATTTCTGCTCTGGAGCTCATAAAGCAGAACCTGGAGCAATGGAGGATGTCAGTGTGCCCCCTTTAGGGCTGGTGCCCGGAAGTCGACTGCCTTCCATTGTCTCTTGTATTTACGTCCCCAGAAACATTAGGTTTGTGTATATGGATGTTATACTATACTTCCCTATACAGTAATAATATGAGAATATTCTAGAGAGATGCTATAGTCTCCTACCTGTAACAACTAAAATGATACATTTCTTTTTATAAGAAAATATTAAAGCAATGTTCTCTTCTAAAGGTGCATTTTGCCTTTGTTAGGCATAGAAATATAAAAAAGATAAAGAGGAATGTGTAAAAAAAATTATGACCATATTAAAGCAGTTTTAGGATTTGGAGAAAATGTTGCTGAGGAGACAGAGTAGCTGAATTAGAACAGGAGCTTATCTCATAATTTTCAGTTAAAACTGGTATTTATTGTGCTAAAAGTGGTGTTATTTCTTTCTGAATTAATGTTATTTTAGTAATATTGCTGCTATATACAATCCAATATGATTTTAGTTTTACAGTTTGGAAAGGAAAATACTTTCTGAAATCAATCTAGGCCAGACATTAGTTACCAGCCAGTCAAAATGACGGAGCTGCTGGGAGCCGGGGCTTTGTCGTGGTGTGTGTGTGTGTGTGTGTGTGTGTGTGTGTGTATGTGTGTGTGTGTGTATGTGTGTGTGTGTGTTTCCAAATGGAGCAACACTTGAATAGCTCCGCCGGGTACCATCCAGTGGCTGCCTGTGCACCATAGACGTAAGGAGCAGTGTTAGCCTTTTATATATTATATAGTCTGTATAGATAAAGAAATAGAAGCTACCAGTCTGTTCTTCCTACACTACCTTCTAATTGGCCTAAAGGTATTTAAAAGGACCATGTTCTCCCTCTCAATATATTTTTAATGTATTTTGAAAGATTATGGTTATTTCATAGATCTGTAGGAAATAGTGATACATTTCATTAATCTACCGTATATTAGCTATTGTTGGTTTTGCTACAAAAGAGCTTAAGGACAACATCAGCAAAAGCCGTAGTTAGAGCATGACTTAGGGGGAGATGTGTCAATCCTTGGTGGATGATAAAGTGGAGAAAGATAAAGTAATAACCAATCAGCTTTCATTTTACAGGATATGCTAGAAAAATGGCAGAAGCTGATTGTGTCATCCTTTACTGTATCTCTATCCAATGTTTGATACATACCCCCCTTATCTTTTCCTGAGTAAAAATACCATGGAAATACTGACAGAAAAAGGTACACATTTGGTTTTGCAGACCCTAAAGCATGTTTGCTATAGTCTAAAGGTAAAAATAACATTGCATACTTATTTATCATCAACAAACAGAGATCTAATGAAAAAAGATAACTACTTAAAAAATATATATAGTAACACATTTCCAGTACAATATTGAAAATGTTAAACCTCTGTTTGAAATTGGGGAAGTGACCCAATCCTGCCGTAAAGTACCTTTCTTTGAAATGTTATATGGAAGACAAATACTGTAAAGTGTGCCATAAAGCAATTCCAGAAAATGAAGACATTTATCAACAAATCCATTTTCCAAGTTAACAGAAATGCTGTAAGTGCTAGAACAATTTGTTAATTGTTTCTGGTAATATAGCTGTAGATCCAAAAGTTTAAGTTTCTGACACATGTAAACAGTTTACATGAGGCACAAGGAAAATAGGTACATTATTTATTGGAAAAAATTAAAGAGGTATTTAAAATTTATCTTGGAAGGACCGATCTTATCACCCATTATATTAAAATCAACTGGAACATATATTTAGTCAGATACAGTAACTTCAAATTCATCCCAAAGTGTGATAAACAGTAAATCCAGAAAATCACGTTAATTGTAATTGTATATTAATATTGGTTTTAGGAGCAGATTTGCACCAAGCCATAGCAACAAATCAGCAATTAGTTTATACCTGTCCTGTGCAAGCTAAATAATGATAGCATGCCTGATTGGTTGCTATGGTTGAATGCAATGTTAGTAAATAACCATCAGTCATAAGCTGTATGACCCCCATAACTATCCTGCAACCTATTTAGACAATTTTATGTTTAGTGAAGCCTGAAAAGTCATTTGGAGAAAGTAGAAGCTGTATCAATTTAATTTGTGAGGCTGGATTAACAGCAAATCCATTAAAGTGCTCATTTGGCAAGATGAAACTAAACATTTTGGAAGAAAACCAGGTTATAAACCATTAGTAGATAAGGATGTTGGTTATAGCTAGCAGGAAAAAATAAATTTCCAGGTTTTCCACTCTGGTAGATTCTGTAAAAGACTTGACCAAGGCAGCCTGGATAATACAGCAAAGTGTAACGACATTTCCAAATATAAAAGTAGTTTTACACAGCTTTATTTTTAGCATAGAGTTTTTACTACATAGAGATTTGAGCACTGGGGAAGTGTTTTCACAAGATATGGGGAACTGCATCTGATAATCTATGTAAGAAAAGGGCTACTTTTCTGGCTAGCTGTAATCTGTTACATTACTAAAAAGGAACATTTGACTGTTAATTTTGCATTGTTGTTATTATCCACAGCAATAAATATTAACAGTACATGTATTACAGCCATTTTCATTCAAGGTACATGTATACAGCATCAGGACCAGATTAAAGCCAGGTCAACAGGGGCGGTTGTCCCAGGGCCCCCACACACAGCAGGTTAAATCAGAGGAGTCTCTGTTTGGTGGCTCCACAGTTCATTAACAGCGGTCACCGGGAGCTCCTCGTGAGTGGTGTGTGTGTCCATCCATTTGTCTGTTGGAGTCTTGGCCACGCATGTGCACTGGGTTTCCTGGAGGCTCAGGAGGACCGCGCATGGAGGGCTGGTGAAATCCAGGTCAAGTCACACACAGTTGTCATAGGTGAGGAGACAGCAGACCTGCGGCCAGTGGCAAAGCCAGCAGAGCAGCAGCACTCAGGTCACAAGGGAAGGAGGCAGAGCTGCAGGTCAGGAGGCAGTTGGGTTAGGTAGACAGTGCGAGCTCCCAGCTAAGGATACTGTGGAGACTGACTGGTAGGAGATAATGGAGGTAGAGAGAGGAATGTGGGAGTAAGTACAGGAGGGTGGTAGAGAGGACTGTGGGGTTAAGTACAGGAGAGGGTAGAGAGAGGACTGTGGGGGTAAGTACAGGAGGGGGTAGAGAGAGGACTGTGGGGGTAAGTACAGAAGGGTGTAGAAAGAACTGTGAGGACTGAGGGTAAGTACAGGAGGAGCTGGATAGAGGACTATGTGGCTAAGTACAGGAGAGGCTATAGAGAAGACTGAGGGAGTAAGTAAAGGAGGGGGTGGGTGGAGGCCTATGGGGGCATGTACAGACAGGAAAGGGTAAATAGAGGACTGTAGGGGTAAATAGAGGATGGTAGAGAGTAGACAGAAGAAGTTGAGGCTAGATAGATAGTTGGTAGGGGACAGATGGAAGGAGAAGGGTGTGTGCATGGGGGGGTGCACTCAGGGGTAAAGTAGTGTGGGCCCCCACAACTTCATTGACTCTGGACACCCACCACCCTTAGTCCAGCCCTGTACAGCATTATTGGTAGGACAAGAATGTGAAATCAGATTTCACTGAAAGGAGTGTACAGTAGATTGAAGCAGATTGTTCTGTTTTGCAGAAAATGGTCTGAAAGAGTTATGTTCTTCCCAACAAAGGGACAAATAAAAAGCAGTCCCCAATAGGTAATACCAGCAATGCAGAGAGCATTTAGATCAGTGTACGAATTGTTATTTCAAGTGGCAGTGCAAATCTGACCTACATAAGGTTTTTTTCTTTTAAGGAAAGGTTAATTCTGTAGCATTTACCATCATTTTTTTATCACTTGGTAGCAGAAACTTTTTTCTGTGGATCACAAGTTTTTCTGCTGATGAGAGACTCTTTTATTTATTTTTATTTAACTCTTTCATGCTTAGTGACAACTACAGGGGACATTTGTTTTTAATTCATAATCTCCTATAGAAACTCTCATTTAGCATCACTAGTGCATGATGTCATCTTTGGACCGCTAACAAACTTAGAAGGTGTGCCACCTAGTGGCAGCTTTTCATTTCTACATAAACAAAAAGGTCAAATTAAAAGGTGTAGAACAGTTCACAAGTACCAAACACTTAATGGATTTCTGTAAAATATTTGTACTCAAAGATAGCAGAGCAGCTAAAAAATAAATTCCAGGAAAGTAATCTTTATGGCATAATATGGTAAATGTTTTGATCAAACACAATTTATTTTGTCACAGCAGATATACATTAAAATCATATGTCCACTTCAGTGGACATCATGAAATACAAAGTTCCATACAGTGTGCAAGGCTTATCCACACCTTTATGCTTACGCAAAATATTGTCCTCATATAATGCTGTATATTACATGTATCATTATATATTATATAACTTTTTAAACTGTAAATGATTTCAATATATTATCTTTAGTAGCAGCTGTGGTAGTAGTGTTGAATGCTTTATTAGTATTGTTTTTATTTTCTCATCAGAGCACCTAGCAACATATGTAGACACAGAGTAGTATAACACTCACATGGTGGGGAGTGGAACTCATTGATCAGTGTGTGGCAACGTACCCACACAGCTGCAAAAAGAGGAGATGGTACTGTACATTCAGGTGTTCTTTCACCATCTTGATGTGACTTGGCTGCTATATCGATGTGACTTACTATAGCTGGTGTATCAAAGGACTGGATTAAATTACAAGAATCAGTTGGATTTCAAAACATCCATTGCTTGAGCATTGATCAATGCTGGCTCTATTGAGCAATGTCAAAGAGGAAGATCAGGTGAGACACCACTTTTGTTGAAGTGCATGGCCATGCCAAAGGCACCCCGTTAAGTCAGGTTCAGTGTACAGATGCCAAGGCATACAGATGCAAAATATGCTAGCAGGTGCCACAATGCAGCTTGTACATGTAAAATTAAGTACATCTGCACACAGTGTCTTGAGCCTGTGTCCATGGTGTTTCTCCAACTTTTATACATATACCGCTTTGATACTAAAATGACAGGTCACAACCGGAAGCCATACACAGGTGCTTCCCAGGACCAACCCTGCAAGCTAGCAGTGTTGGATTCTCGGGTAACTGAACCTAGGTTAACCCTTTTAAACTAAGCCACTCCTCGGTTATCACAGCTATAACCTAAGTTTTAGTGGTGGTGTAAAAGGGGTATAAGAAGTGCTTAAGTGGTCCTAGAGAGGTGGTGGAACTCACCCCCCTCCCCACGGCGCCCACGTAATAAAGGTAAAAGGGGGTGTGGTCTCAAAAAGAAAGGGGTGTGGTCACACAATAGTAATAATGCCCACAGTAGTAGCACCCAAGTGTAAATTTTGAAGTGGGGTTATGGAAAAGTGAAGGTTGTAATTATGTGCGCGCCGATGGCGTGCACGCTCCTGAAAAGGGGGCATGACCACGCAAAAGGGGGTGTGCCCTTCAGTGTAGTTTACCACACCATATACCCCTTATACACCACAATACCAGGACCCCTTTCACATTATAGCACACAGTATGAGCCGAAATTCACATTATACCACACAGTATGAGCTGAGATTCACATTACACCACACAGTATGAGCCAAATTCACATTACAGCACACAGTATAAGCCGAAATTCACATTATAGCACACGGTATGAGCCGAAATTCACATTACAGCACACGGTATGAGCCGAAATTCACACTATAGCACACAGTATGAGCCGAAATTCACATTATAGCACACGGTATGCGCCGAAATTCACATTATAGCACATGGTATGAGCCGCCATTCACATTATAGCATACAGAATGAGCCGAAATTCACATTATAGAGTGACAGAGTGACAGGGAGAGTGACAGCAGAGACATGGAAAATGACAGCAGGGACATGCAAAGTGACAGCAGAGACATGGAGAGTGACAGCAGGGGCATACAGTAGGCACTAGAGAGAGAGAAAGGCAGCAGGGTAAGATTACCTATTTAGCAGCGGCGGTGGTCTGCGGTGCTGTGGATGAGTAGGCTGTGGTAGGCGTGGAGTGGAGAAGGCTGTGGGCCTCGGAGATAGTGCGGAGGAGGAGGCTGTGGGCATGCAGAGGTCCGAGGGCGGGGCGGCAGAGGAGGCTGAGGGCGGCTGCAGTGGATCGGAAACCAGGCTGGCTTTATTATCCCTGCCACTGCATCGAGCTCCTGTGACCACGGTGCTAATATTTCAAAACTGCTGCGGACCGGCAGCCAATCAGCGACAGATTTGAACTAGTAGTGCCGCAGTCACAGGAGCGCAATGCTGCGGCAGGGATTATAAAGCCAGCCTGGTCCCAGATCCGCTGCAGCTGGGAGTCTGGAACCAGGGCCCACAGCAGTAGCACCCCTTATACTATGCCCACAGTAGTAGTGCCCCTTATGCAATACCCGCAATAGTAGTGCCCCTTATGCAATACCCGCAATAGTAGTGCCCCTTATGTCTCCAAGAGTGGTGCCCCTTATGAAGTGTCCCCTTTACAATGCCCTCATTAGCAGTGCACCCCATCAGTAATGCCCTTAATGGTGTTGCCCCTGTGTAGTATTGCCCCCAGTAGTAATGTTGCCTGTAGTAATGCCCCCAGTCGTTTAGCCCCCTGTAGTTTAGCCCCAGTAGTCATGCCCCCACTGGTAATGCCCCTGCAGTTATGACCCCAGTAATTTACTCCCCCCCTTTAGTTTAGCCTCCCAGTGGTAATGGCCCACATAGTTTTGCCCCATGTAGTTTAGCCCCGTTAGTAATGCCCCCAGTAGTTTGCCCCAGCCCCCCTGTAGTTTGCCCCATTGTAGTAATGCCCCCAGTAGTAAAGCCCCCCAGTAGTTTGCCCCTTTGTAGTTTGTCCCCAGTATTAAGGTATAGCGCCCCAGTAGTTTGCCCCTCTGTAGTATAGCCCCCCAGTAGTTTGCCCCTCAGTATTATAGCCCCCCAGTAGTTTGCCCCTCTGTAGTATAGCCCCCCAGTAGTTTGCCCCTCTGTAGTATAGCCCCCAGTAGTTTGGCCACTCTGTAGCATAGGCCCCAGTAGTTTGCCCCCAGTAGTATAGACCCCCCAATAACAGCGCCGCTAGTAGTGCACATATGGGAGGGGGGGAGGCACCATACTTACCAAGCCCCGCTCCCGCCGCAGTCCTCTCTTGGCGCCCGCTCCTCGGCACTATGGGAGAGGAGTCATGACGTCTCTCCCATAGCGCGTACTGACAGAGCCGGAGGCAGGAGCTCAGTACTGAGCTCCTGCCTCCGGCTGCCGCTGTGTGGGGAGAGCCGGGCGCCGCTGATAACAGCGGCCGCCTGGCATCTCCCTGCAGCGCCGGGACATCGGGTTAGGTGAGCCGGGGGAGGCGGAACTGCGTTCCGTCTCCAAGTGGAACTGACGGAACGCAGTTCTGCCCCGTTCCGGCTCACTTTAACCCCTGGGTATAAGTGATATAATCATTTAAATTCAGTTAATAAAAAAGGCTAACAAGGTATGAAGCAAACTGAAAGGTAAATTAAAATATTTGTTTTATAAATACTGAGGACATATTTGTTTCTGGATGAATATATCCACAATTGGACATAGAAGTGTATTGTTCTCACCTTAGAGTATATTTTGTTTTGGAAAAACAAATACCTAAAGCAACATGATAAGAACATACTGTATTGGAACCATAGCAAACATTTGGTGTTTTTTTCATGTAACCTTTAATGGTTAAAATACTGTTCCATTTATAATAGAGCATATTTTATGTTGCAGATGCATGATGTCCACTCAAGTGGACATGTGTATAACTTTTTAGTTTTATAGTTTAAAAAAAACTTTTTGTGTTTTTACAAGTCCTGAGGAATAGTAAAATAACATTTAAAAAAAGATGTATAAGGTTATCATAATTTATGTATGAAAGTGTTAATGCTGTATGAGCAATATTCATAAAACCTGTCACCAGTGCTGTGAAAATTTAGGGTTCATTCCAATTGTGTGAGAGGTTCTCACACTTACGAGTCATAATGGAAGCAGCCGCAGTTTGCAGCAGCCCAAACTCGCATAAATGTTTAAGAGAATTCTGGCAGAATCCAGGCCACAAGGGGTGCGAATTTGAGTGCATTTGTCAGCATATAAATTCCGCAGCAATGGCAATTTGCACCCTTCGCATTAAGTTATTACCAGTAGCATTATTATTGTTGTTGTTGTGATGATGATGATGATGATGATGATGATGTTGTTACACAACCATGAAAAAAGGGGAAATTTACATAATTTCACACAAAATAAAATTGCTACAATAAAGAATTTTGTTACCCTAAATAAGGTATACATTTTCTAATAGCTATTGATTGGTCACTTTTAAGTGCAGAAAAAACTTCATTATTATAAATAAACTATATTAAATTGCTGTTTGTTTTTTCAAGAATATTTTTTTTTTAATTGTCACAGCAGCAAATGCACAATATAGTAACAATGAATGCAAATAAATATAAGGGACATAAAGAAAGCAGACATATAATAAACAAACATAGTACCCACCAATAAAAAGAGTATACATGTAGCGCCACATAATAGGAAACTATGGGAGAAGATGGAGTAGCATCTGTACCAATGGCCAGCTATAATTCTGCTTGATAATCACTCCACCCAAAACATTTAATTAACAGGTTAGTTGCCAATGAGTATGGGGACTACAGCGGCCTCAAAATCACAATGGACCTGTACTTTAGTCTCAATAGTGTTGAGTGTCTGTATCACTGCCAATTGCCAATGATAAGCAATAAGGGCTTTGGATGCAATTAATATACTGTATGCGCCATCACATACCTGTCACCCGAGGAAATGTCTTCTAGATATACATGAAATAGTGCTACAAGGAGGTCTGGGGTCACACTAATTGCAATTACTTTAGCGCTGAAAACAAATGCCTGATGCCAAAACAGCCCTAGTTTTAGATAGGACCAAAATATATAATAAAGGTCCCCAATTTGATCACAGTTACACCAACACTGGTTTGAACTGTTGACTACTTTAATTGGATGCAGTTGACATACTGAAGTCTGAATCCCAACATTTGTCAGAAAGCCGATACTGGAATCCTGAACGTTAGCATGCCGGGAAAGTTAGGGTTTGGATGCAGGGGGAGGGTAAGGTTTAGGCTGTGGGAAGGGAGATTTAATGGTTAGAGGGAGCATTAGGATTAGGGTTACTTTGCTCCAGCCGCCCTGTCGGGCTGTCGGCATGCTGGTGTTGATATTCTGATATTATGCTCCTTAATTTCCTCCCAAGAGTTTTGCAGCATGCACAACAAATTAGTTACTTCACTTTTTTATTAGTGATGTGCAGTTCAGTTTTCCTTAAATATGAACACACACGAACTTAAGGGTTCAAAGTCAAATCGAGTCCCAGCTAGGAATCACTTTGGGTTTCTGGGTTTAACCAAGACCTGGCTTGGATTTATTGTCAGTTCAGAAGTTAGATTTAAAAATTGAACTGGGTTATGGATTGCATGTAAACAGGTCCAAATTACAATATTTCAGCTTGGTGTTTTTTTAATCGATTTTATAGGAATCCAAAACCGACCAAAAACCGAATCTGAATCAAAACACTTGAGGGTGGTTTTCAAAAAACCAAAACTACTTTTTATAATGTCAATAAATAAATTCCTGACAGGTATAGCTATTCACATTTTGTTGCAAATTGCAGAGATAGACACACAAGATCAGTACTCAATATGTATAGTTTGGAACAGAGAAGGGAAAGAGGGGACATGATAGAAACTTTCAAATATATCATGGGTTTTAGCAAAGTCCTGGAGGGAAACATTCTTCAAATGAAGAGAAGCAACAGGACACGAGGACATGCACTGAGATTGGAGGGAGATAGGTTCAGGGGAAATTTGAGGAAAAATTACTTCACAGAAAGGGTAGTGGACAAGTGGAATAGCCTCCCATCAGAGGTAGTAAAGGCTAATACAGTAGAGCAATTTAAACATGCATGGGATAGACATAAGGATATCCTTATGAAGAAATAAGGATCAAATAAGGTTTGAGATAAAAAAAAATATGGTAAAAAAGGGGCAGACTAGATGGGCCAAGTGGTTCTTATCTAGCGTCAAATGCTATGTTTCTATACTGTACATTGGCCCTCATTCCGAGTTGTTCGCTCGCTAGCTGCTTTTAGCAGCATTGCACACGCTAGGCCGCCGCCCTCTGGGAGTGTATCTTAGCAGAATTGCGAACGAAAGATTAGCAGATTTGCGAATAGTAAATTCTTAGCAGTTTCTGAGTAGCTCCAGACGTACTCAGCCATTGCGATCAGTTCAGTCAGTTTCGTTCCTGGTTTGACGTCACAAACACACCCTGCGTTCGCCCAGACACTCCCCCGTTTCTTCAGACACTCCCGCGTTTTTCCCAGAAACGCCAGCGTTTTTTCGCACACTCCCATAAAACGGCCAGTTTCCGCCCAGAAACACCCACTTCCTGTCAATCACACTCCGATCACCAGAACGATGAAAAATCCTCGTATGCCGTGAGTAAAATACCTAACTTTTGAGTAAAATAACTAAGCACATGCGCTCTGCGAACCTTGCGCATGCGCAGTAAGCGACTAATCGCAATATAGCGAAACTCGGCAACGAGCGAACAACTCGGAATGAGGGCCCTTGTTGCCTCACTCGGGTAATGGGTTTAACTCTCGCCATGGTCCTATCCATGAGAAGTTGTATGTTCTTCATAATTTGTATGGTTTTTCAGTTACCTGCCACTTTCTAAAGACATATTGATTAGCATCTGACAAAATTTACACTAGTGTGTGGTGGGAATGCAGACTGTAGGCATCACTTACTCAGTGATTCATTTGATTACATATTCTCTGTAAAACAACATGTGGCATCTCTTTGTCACTGTCAACTCCTTCCTCCTCTCCACTACTCACACTCTGCCCTTGACTATGACACCTACTTTATACCCAAAATTAACTCCATACAGTATGTCAGGACATCACATCCCATCAGTCCTCAGCACCCACCTACTTCTTTCCCTGCCCACCATTCCCCATCTGTCTTACTAACTCTGACTTCTTTTACCCCTGTGTCTGGAGATTAAGTCATGGTCTTATCCGTTTACTCCACACCCCTCCGTCGACCTACCTACTTTACCCTATGCCTGTTCTCATCTTTCCCACTTTCTCAATCCCTTCCTCTCATCAGGCACTATCCCGTCTGCCTTCAAGCATGCCCTTATCTCCCCATTCTTAAAAAAACTATCCTTTATCATAACACTCTCTCCAACTACCAGCCCATGTATGCCTAACCAAAATATTGTCCTCATATAATAGCCACATATGATAGCTAACAGCCTTATATTTATCATTATATATTATCTTAACTTTTTAAAACTGTAAATGATTTCAAATTATTATCTTTAGTAGACGCTTATTATCTTTAGTAGCAGCTGTGGTAGTACTTGGTGCCAAAATCCCTAGATCTACCTTTCCTCCCCTGACCTTCTCCTCTCTCTCCTCACTTGTATCTCTAACTGTCTCTAGTGCTTCTTAAATGTAACATGTCTAAGACTGAGCTGATCATCTTCCCACTGTACTGCATAACCTCACCTCCCATAATTTAATTATCCACTAACAGCTCATCTGTCTCCTCTAGCTCCCAAGTATACTTTCTTGAAGTTAGCCTTTACTTTTCCCTCTCCTTCAAATTACACATTCAGTACCTCTCACAGTTCTGTTGTCTCAATCTCAAAAATATTTCCAAGATCAGACACGCTGTCACTATGGACTAAAGGGATAATTCAGGTTAGATTGCAAATCGTGATCCAACTGGAATTTCTGCATTTGCCTGGTGGGCGCATCCTGTGCATGTGCCCGCTTTTTCTGCAGGTGACCCGCAGTAAATGTGAATGCCTGTGCATGATTGACAGGCAGAGACATTCGCGGGGCAGGAGGGAGGGCGGCAATGCTCCGTTCCCAAGGTGGATATAGAGCGCTGCAGGGTGCGGCAGGGAAATGGGTGTGTGGTAGCACGAACAGGGGGCATAATGTGGGCTTTGTTGGGGCAGCTGCGTGACATCACACACAGCCACTTCAATCAAAAAGATGGTGGCAGGCTTCCTGCCATTGCAGCCAGGCTGCGTCAACAGGAGGCCTCCCTAATTTCTGCAACCGCACACTAGTTGAATCTGAAGATTATTCCCTACAAAATATGAATAATCTGAATATTTATGCCATACTTTATTTTAGTATTCATGACTACAAATTAACAATTATAACAGAAAGTAAAAATGTGCTAATCACAGTGCTACTGGGGTAGCATGGTGGCACAGTGATTGCCATTGCTGTATTATAGCACTAAGATTATGGAATTGATACCAAACTGGATCCTCTGTGTGGAGTTTGTATGTTCAGCCAATGTTTCCACCAGATATTCCAGCTTCCTCCCACAATCCTAAAAAATTCTGGTAGGTTACTTAGCTTCTGATTAAAAAGGACCATGTAATAGAGAATATGTATTGTACACTCAACTGGAGCAGGACTGATTTGAATTTTAAAATAAATGACAGGTATTTCACATTGTCCCCATACAAACTAGTGAAGATACAGAATCTCTCAAATTGATTCTAGAAGATCCCAACCTAAATTGCCAAAAAGAATCCTTTTCAAAATGTCCCTGATTAGTAAATGGCAGTTAATGGATATGCAAGAATCAGAAGTTGAACATTTTTTTCTAGCAAAATAACACCATTGTTTTAAGAAAAAAAGGTGAGGGCTGTATAGACCTGAGACTAAATAAGAGTCCTGACATTTTTGTAATTGGTTAATTTTAGGAACCTGTTACTATGTAGATTTTGGTAGGAGTAAAGTTTTTCCTATAGGTTTGACAGCCTGGCAATTTGCATGTTAGTGGGAGTGGTTTAGTACAGTATATATACTGGCATCCATTTTATTTGATATCTTTTGCTGTTTGGAAGGCTGAGTAGTCTGTGATTCTGAGCTTCAATCAGAATTAATTGTGTTAAAATTAGTGATGAGCGGGTTCGGTTCCTCGGAATCCGAACCCGCCCGAACTTCACCTTTTTTTACACGGGTCCGAGCGACTCGGATCCTCCCGCCTTGCTCGGTTAACCCGAGCGCGCCCGAACGTCATCATCCCGCTGTCGGATTCTCGCGAGGCTCGGATTCTATCGCGAGACTCGGATTCTATATAAGGAGCCGCGCGTCGCCGCCATTTTCACACGTGCATTGAGATTGATAGGGAGAGGACGTGGCTGGCGTCCTCTCCGTTTAGAATAGATAGAGAGTGAGACACTTGATTTACTGGAGCATTAGGAGGAGTACTCAGAGAGTGCAGAGTTTTGCTGATAGTTATACTAGTGACTGACCACCAGTGCAGTTTTATTTATTTTTATTATTTAATATAATCCGTTCTCTGCCTGAAAAAAAACGATACACAGTCACATACCATATCTGTGCTCAGCCTCAGTGTGCTGCATCATCTATGTATATCTGACTGTGCTGAGTGCTCACTGCTCACACAGCTTAATTGTGGGGGAGACTGGGGAGCAGTTATAGCAGGAGTACATATTTAACAGTGCACACTTTTGCTGCCAGAGTGCCACTGCCAGTGTGACTGACCAGTGACCACTGACCACCAGTATATTGTGATTGTCTGCCTGAAAAAGTTAAACACTCGTCGTGTGGTGTTTTTATTCTATAAACGCATTCTGCTGACAGTGTCCAGCAGGTCCGTCATTATATAATATATACCTGTCCTGCAGTAGTGATATATATATATTTTTTATATCATTATCATCCAGTCTATACTAGCAGCAGATGCAGTACGGTAGTCCACGGCTGTAGCTACCTCTGTGTCGGCAGTCGCTCGTCCATCCATAATTGTATACCTACCTGTGGTGTTTTTTTTTTCTTCTATCTTCTTCATACTAGTAGTTTACTTTAGGAGTCTGCAGTGCTGACAGTGTCCAGCAGGTCCATAATTATATAATATATACCTGTCCTGCAGTAGTGATATATATTTTTTATATCATTATCATCCAGTCTATACTAGCAGCAGACGCAGTACGGTAGTCCACGGCTGTAGCTACCTCTGTGTCGGCAGTCGCTCGTCCATCCATAATTGTATACCTACTTGTGGTGTTTTTTTTTTCTATCTTCTTCATACTAGTAGTTTACTTTAGGAGTCTGCAGTGCTGACGGTGTCCAGCAGGTCCGTCATTATATAATATATACCTGTCCTGCAGTAGTGATATATATATATTTTTTATATCATTATCATCCAGTCTATACTAGCAGCAGACGCAGTACGGTAGTCCACGGCTGTAGCTACCTCTGTGTCGGCAGTCGCTCGTCCATCCATAATTGTAAACCTACCTGTGGTGTTTTGTTTTTTTTCTATCTTCTTCATACTAGTAGTTTACTTTAGGAGTCTGCAGTGCTGACAGTGTCCAGCAGGTCCGTCATTATATAATATATACCTGTCCTGCAGTAGTGATATATATATATTTTTTATATCATTATCATCCAGTCTATACTAGCAGCAGACGCAGTACGGTAGTCCACGGCTGTAGCTACCTCTGTGTCGCCAGTCGCTCGTCCATCCATAATTGTATACCTACCTGTGGTGTTTTTTTTTTCTATCTTCTTCATACTAGTAGTTTACTTTAGGAGTCTGCAGTGCTGACAGTGTCCAGCAGGTCTGTCATTATATAATATATACCTGTCCTGCAGTAGTGATATATATATATTTTTTATATCATTATCATCCAGTCTATACTAGCAGCAGACGCAGTATGGTAGTCCACGGCTGTAGCTACCTCTGTGTCGGCAGTCGCTCGTCATCCATAAGTATACTAGTATCCATCCATCTCCATTGTTTACCTGAGGTGCCTTTTAGTTGTGCCTATTAAAATATGGAGAACAAAAATGTTGAGGTTCCAAAAATAGGGAAAGATCAAGATCGACTTCCACCTCGTGCTGAAGCTGCTGCCACTAGTCATGGCCGAGACGATGAAATGCCATCAACGTCGTCTGCCAAGGCCGATGCCCAATGTCATAGTACAGAGCATGTAAAATCCAAAACACCAAATATCAGTAAAAAAAGGACTCAAAAATCTAAAATAAAATTGTCGGAGGAGAAGCGTAAACTTGCCAATATGCCATTTACCACACGGAGTGGCAAGGAACGGCTGAGGTCCTGGCCTATGTTCATGGCTAGTGGTTCAGCTTCACATGAGGATGGAAGCACTCAGCCTCTCGCTAGAAAAATGAAAAGACTCAAGCTGGCAAAAGCACAGCAAAGAACTGTGCGTTCTTCGAAATCACAAATCCACAAGGAGAGTCCAATTGTGTCGTTTGCGATGCCTGACCTTCCCAACACTGGACGTGAAGAGCATGCGCCTTCCACCATTTGCACGCCCCCTGCAAGTGCTGGAAGGAGCACCCGCAGTCCAGTTCCTGATAGTCAGATTGAAGATGTCAGTGTTGAAGTACACCAGGATGAGGAGGATATGGGTGTTGCTGGCGCTGGGGAGGAAATTGACCAGGAGGATTCTGATGGTGAGGTGGTTTGTTTAAGTCAGGCACCCGGGGAGACACCTGTTGTCCGTGGGAGGAATATGGCCATTGACATGCCTGGTGAAAATACCAAAAAAATCAGCTCTTCGGTGTGGAAGTATTTCAACAGAAATGCGGACAACATTTGTCAAGCCGTGTGTTGCCTTTGTCAAGCTGTAATAAGTAGGGGTAAGGACGTTAACCACCTCGGAACATCCTCCCTTATACGTCACCTGCAGCGCATTCATCATAAGTCAGTGACAAGTTCAAAAACTTTGGGCGACAGCGGAAGCAGTCCACTGACCAGTAAATCCCTTCCTCTTGTAACCAAGCTCACGCAAACCACCCCACCAACTCCCTCAGTGTCAATTTCCTCCTTCCCCAGGAATGCCAATACTCCTGCAGGCCATGTCACTGGCAATTCTGACGAGTCCTCTCCTGCCTGGGATTCCTCCGATGCATCCTTGCGTGTAACGCCTACTGCTGCTGGCGCTGCTGTTGTTACTGCTGGGAGTCGATGGTCATCCCAGAGGGGAAGTCGTAAGACGACTTTTACTACTTCCACCAAGCAATTGACTGTCCAACAGTCCTTTGCGAGGAAGATGAAATATCACAGCAGTCATCCTGCTGCAAAGCGGATAACTGAGGCCTTGGCATCCTGGGCGGTGAGAAACGTGGTTCCGGTATCCATCATTACTGCAGAGCCAACTAGAGACTTGTTGGAGGTACTGTGTCCCCGGTACCAAATACCATCTAGGTTCCATTTCTCTAGGCAGGCGATACCGAAAATGTACACAGACCTCAGAAAAAGACTCACCAGTGTCCTAAAAAATGCAGTTGTACCCAATGTCCACTTAACCACGGACATGTGGACAAGTGGAGCAGGGCAGGCTCAGGACTATATGACTGTGACAGCCCACTGGGTAGATGTATGGACTCCCGCCGCAAGAACAGCAGCGGCGGCACCAGTAGCAGCATCTCACACACGCCAACTCTTTCCTAGGCAGGCTACGCTTTGCATCACCGCTTTCCAGAATACGCACACAGCTGAAAACCTCTTACGGCAACTGAGGAAGATCATCGCGGAATGGCTTACCCCAATTGGACTCTCCTGTGGATTTGTGGCATCGGACAACGCCAGCAATATTGTGTGTGCATTAAATCTGGGCAAATTCCAGCACGTCTCATGTTTTGCACATACCTTGAATTTGGTGGTGCAGAATTATTTAAAAAACGACAGGGGCGTGCAAGAGATGCTGTCGGTGGCCAGAAGAATTGCGGGACACTTTCGGCGTACAGGCACCACGTACAGAAGACTGGAGCACCACCAAAAACGCCTGAACCTGCCCTGCCATCATCTGAAGCAAGAAGTGGTAACGAGGTGGAATTCAACCCTCTATATGCTTCAGAGGTTGGAGGAGCAGCAAAAGGCCATTCAAGCCTATACAACTGAGCACGATATAGGAGGTGGAATGCACCTGTCTCAAGCGCAGTGGAGAATGATTTCAACGTTGTGCAAGGTTCTGCAACCTTTTGAACTTGCCACACGTGAAGTCAGTTCAGACACTGCCAGCCTGAGTCAGGTCATTCCCCTCATCAGGCTTTTGCAGAAGAAGCTGGAGACATTGAAAGAGGAGCTAACACAGAGCGATTCCGCTAGGCATGTGGGACTTGTGGATGGAGCCCTTAATTCGCTTAATAAGGATTCACGGGTGGTCAATCTGTTGAAATCAGAGCACTACATTTTGGCCACCGTGCTCGATCCTAGATTTAAAACCTACCTTGGATCTCTCTTTCCGGCAGACACAAGTCTGCTGGGGTTCAAAGAACGGCTGGTGAGAAAATTGTCAAGTCAAGCGGAACGCGACCTGTCAACATCTCCCCCTTCACATTCTCCCGCAACTGGGGGTGCGAGGAAAAGGCTCAGAATTCCGAGCCCACCCGCTGGCGGTGATGCAGGGCAGTCTGGAGCGACTGCTGATGCTGACATCTGGTCCGGACTGAAGGACCTGACAACGATTACGGACATGTCGTCTACTGTCACTGCATATGATTCTCTCCCCATTGAAAGAATGGTGGAGGATTATATGAGTGACCGCATCCAAGTAGGCACGTCAGACAGTCCGTACTTATACTGGCAGGAAAAAGAGGCAATTTGGAGGCCCTTGCACAAACTGGCTTTATTCTACCTAAGTTGCCCTCCCACAAGCGTGTACTCCGAAAGAGTGTTTAGTGCCGCCGCTCACCTTGTCAGCAATCGGCGTACGAGGTTACATCCAGAAAATGTGGAGAAGATGATGTTCATTAAAATGAATTATAATCAATTCCTCCGTGGAGACATTCACCAGCAGCAATTGCCTCCACAAAGTACACAGGGAGCTGAGATGGTGGATTCCAGTGGGGACGAATTGATAATCTGTGAGGAGGGGGATGTACACGGTGATATATCGGAGGATGATGATGAGGTGGACATCTTGCCTCTGTAGAGCCAGTTTGTGCAAGGAGAGATTAATTGCTTCTTTTTTGGTGGGGGTCCAAACCAACCCGTCATTTCAGTCACAGTCGTGTGGCATACCCTGTCACTGAAATGATGGGTTGGTTAAAGTGTGCATGTCCTGTTTATACAACATAAGGGTGGGTGGGAGGGCCCAAGGACAATTCCATCTTGCACCTCTTTTTTCTTTCATTTTTCTTTGCGTCATGTGCTGTTTGGGGAGTAGTTTTTGGAAGGGCCATCCTGCGTGACACTGCAGTGCCACTCCTAGATGGGCCAGGTGTTTGTGTCGGCCACTTGGGTCGCTTATCTTAGTCACACAGCTACCTCATTGCGCCTCTTTTTTTCTTTGCGTCATGTGCTGTTTGGGGGGTGTTTTTTGGAAGGGCCATCCTGCGTGACACTGCAGTGCCACTCCTAGATGGGCCAGGTGTTTGTGTAGGCCACTTGGGTCGCTTATCTTAGTCACACAGCTACCTCATTGCGCCTCTTTTTATCTTTGCGTCATGTGCTGTTTGGGGGGTGTTTTTTGGAAGGGCCATCCTGCGTGACACTGCAGTGCCACTCCTAGATAGGCCAGGTGTTTGTGTCGGCCACTTGGGTCGCTTATCTTAGTCACACAGCTACCTCATTGCGCCTCTTTTTATCTTTGCGTCATGTGCTGTTTGGGGGGTGTTTTTTGGAAGGGCCATCCTGCGTGACACTGCAGTGCCACTCCTAGATGGGCCAGGTGTTTGTGTCGGCCACTAGGGTCGCTTAGCTTACTCACACAGCTACCTCATTGCGCCTCTTTTTTTTCTTCTTTGCGTCATGTGCTGTTTGGGGAGTAGTTTTTTGAAGGGCCATCCTGCGTGACACTGCAGTGCCACTCATAGATGGGCCAGGTGTTTGTGTCGGCCACTTGGGTCGCTGAGCTTAGTCATCCAGCGACCTCGGTGCAAATTTTAGGACTAAAAATAATATTGTGAGGTGTTCAGAATAGACTGAAAATGAGTGGAAATTATGGTTATTGAGGTTAATAATACTTTGGGATCAAAATGACCCCCAAATTCTATGATTTAAGCTGTTTTTTAGGGTTTTTTGAAAAAAACACCCGAATCCAAAACACACCCGAATCCGACAAAAAAAATTCGAACCCAAAACACGGCCGCGGAACCGAACCCAAAACCAAAACCCGAAAAATTTCCGGTGCTCATCACTAGTTAAAATACTATTTCTTTAATTATATTCCTCATTCTCTATATCCCCCCTGTCCACTTGTTTCTTTAATTTCAATTTCTCTTATTAATATCTTTTAATTTTATTGCAGTCTCAGCTCCCATTCTCCCCCTTTTTCTTTGTATCTTTTGTCCCTTTTCCCCTCCTGGTGCAGCATGCCCCTACCCAAGAAAGCAGTGTCCCACCCCCGCCATTTAGCTGAGGCTGTTTGGCCTCTGTCCTCTCCTATGGTGGGTAGGTAGCAGCGGGATGTCTCTGTAGCCCTGGTCCCAGCTCATACAAGCAGCACTGTGGATGTTCATCCACTCTGTACAGTCCACACACATCCTCACATGTCTTCTCATTCTATGCAATAGATAGCACCTTTCCTTATGTACACATGCCTATTTCCCTATAGATTGTAAGCTTGCGAGCAGGGCCTTCCTACCTCTGACTGTTTTAATCACCCATTTTGTTATTGTTATTTCAAATTGTAAAGCGCAACGGAATTTGCTGTCTATGTCTATATATAAGTAACTGTTAATAAATAAATAATAAATGTGGCAGGCCCTCCCAGCATCCTCACTGCGGCTGCGATGTTGGGCACTGCCTGCCTCCCCTCCTTGTCTGCTCTGGTCTCCACCGCTTCCGTTCAGCAGGTCCCGGCCGGTCAGTCTGATGCTGCACAGCGTGCAGTGCCTCGGCTGGTGTCCCGCATCTTATTGTGGCGTCACTCCCAGCCTTCCCCGCTAGCTCCTGTCTTGGCTGGGCCGCCTGCTTCTGCACAGAGTGCAGTGCTCCGGCCGGTGACCCCCCTGTGACCCACGTCTTATCACAGCGTCACCTCCGGATCTCACCACTCCTCCACCAGCTCCTGTCCTGGCCGAGCCGCTGCTTCGGCACAGAGAGCAGTGCCCCAGACAGTGGTTCCCTCCCGTGACCTGCATCTTCTCGTGGGTTGCGGGAGTTGCATGCAGAAGGTTGGCTCCATAACACCAGGCACACCCAGTGGAGATTGGGCATTCCCTGTGGCGCCTGGTGAAACAAGGAGCATTGGGCAGCCATCTGGGGGTATAGAAATAAGGAGGAGGCAGCACCTGCATTAGCAGGGCTAGCGGTCATTTTAGATGTATTAAGTGGGAGTGGCTATGCCAATGAGCCCAGAGAGGGAGTACAGCCTGCGCTGGCACCTCCTGGGAGTTTTGCTAATAATGCTTGCAGGAGTCAGAAGGAACAGAAATGGATTACTGGCTGGCTTGCCTGGTGAGCTGCAATCTGCAGGCTCATCAGAAAATTATCAGGTTGAAGCACAGCATGTGCAGTCCCCTTTGGTAAGGGAAAATTATTCACAAGCTTTTAGCTTCCCAGTGCCTACCTCGGCAGCATGGGGTTCTCAGGCTCTCACAAGGACAGCAATTGATAGGAGTGTCCCCTCCATTCAGTCTCCTATGGCCTTCCGGGAGAGTTCTCAGTATGGTGCAGGGACTTTTACTCAGTTTAGCACATCACTGCAATTTGCAACCACACAAACTGCTTGGCCATATTGGGGTTTTACAACAGTCAGTCATCCCCCAAACACCACAACATATCAGGGATCATCATCCCCAGTAGGGCAGGTTGGTTTCACTTATTGGACACCTGCAGGCTCTGCGGCCCCCTCGTTCCTTGCCCCTCCTCAGTTGCCATTTCAATTTCCAAATTTATACCAGCCACCCCCAGCGTGGTGGCAGAATTATTCTTTTTTTTTTTTATATTATCTTTTTATTGAACAGTTTATAACATATGTGGGAGAAGGGGGGATACAGAAAAAAAGGAGGGTAGGGGGAATTGGGGGGGAGGAACAGGTGGATACAAATCTGGTATAGACAAGGTTACATTGTAGTCTTTCAATACATTTTTGTACAGAATTCAGACAAATATATATACATATTGAAATACTGGATCTTCATAAAAGTCAATGATATAAATTCAGGGTACGTTAGCCTAGCCAAAGCCTACACTTATATATCATGAACAAATGGAGTGGAAGATTAATCACACTGGGTTATATGACCTATACGTAAGCCAGGAAAGCCTACGATATAGGTGGTTTGACAAGGCGAAGGAATAGGTTAAGCCTGCTGTCTCGAACTCATAATGGGATTGAACAGCTGTTTCAACTGCAGCTATGGTGGGGATTTGGGATGTGCACCAGTTTTGTGCAATCGGGAGTTTGGTTGATAATAAGATGTGGTCCATTACGTATCTATCATTCGGGAGGAGGGCACCTTGGAACAAATGTAATAACGCCAGTTTAGGGTGAGGGGATATGGGGACGCCCAGGACCTTGGATAAGAGAGTAAAAACCGCAGTCCATAGGTTAGAGAGTGCTGGGTAAGACCAGAATATATGGAGCAGGGTCCAGACGTTGGCAGTGTTACGCCAACACATGGAGTCTCGATGGAGTTATGTATAAGCGGTGTAGACGTTTGTAAAAATGTTCTCTGTGAGACATACATTTAGATAGATGGAAACAGGTATGAAAAACCCCTCTCCATTCCTCTTCTGAAATCGTGCACTTAAGATCCTTTTCCCATTTAACTAGGGAAGATAATTTCGAAGCAGAATGGAGGTCAATAAGGAAATTATATCACCTTGTAATACCCCCTTTATTATCATGTCTGACAACCAAATCTCGTAAGTATTTAGGTATTGTGTAAACTCTGTGTGGTGATATTGTGGTGCTGTACAACCAGTGATGTAGTTGTAAATATTTATAGAAGTCCCTATGGGACAGCAAAAATTTAGTTTGAAGTTGACTATATGACAATAGCGCTCCATCTGTGGTAGCCCCACCAAGCGTGAGAAGGCCATGGGACACCCAAACGTCCAATTTTAAGTCTGAGATCAGGGAGGCAATGCCCACCAGGGAAAGATCAATAGATGGGAGAGAAGTACTGTACCATCATTCTTAGAAATCAGTTCTAGCCATGCATTACGTGCTGATAATACCACCACAGAACACTTAAGGAGATGCAAACCCTCTGACCCAGTAACCATAGGACATCAGCTATTGTGAATGGTGATATCAAGCCCCTTTCCAAGAGCATGCATGGTTTAGGGATGTCTTCTTCCATCCATGCACCTAACGGCGAGAGAATGCATGCTAAAATGCATGCTAATTGGTACAGACGGATATGCGGGAATGCTAAACTCCCGGCCTGTTTTGGGAGAGACATCGTGGAACGAGCCAACCTAGGTTTTGCTCCCCTCCATACGTATCTGATAAAGACAGAATTAAACTGGGACACTAAAGATTTAAGCACCAAAATAGGGATGGTTCTAAACATATATTAGTTTGGGCAGTCCCATAATTTTTAAGGCCGCTATCCGACCTATCCAATCACATTATGCATCATCCAATCTGTTAGTAGTAAGGATATTTTACACAGCAGAGGGGAGTAGTTACATGCAATAAGATCTGAGACTCTCTGGGTGATTTGAATCCCCAGGTATTTTAGGCTCCTGTCCTACCAGGCATACTCATAGTGAGATTTCAAAGAGTGCAATAGGGTTGGAGTAAATTTTATTGGGAGGGCTTCTGTCTTGGAGGTATTGAGCTTATAGTAGGAAATAGAGGAGTATTCCATCAGGAGTAAATGTAGGTGACAGAGTGATGTGTCTGGGTTTACTAATGTAAGGAGCACATCATCAGCAAATAAACTTTATATTCATGCCCAAAAACCACCAGACCCTGTACAGACATCTCAGTTCGGACAGCTTCCACCAGGGGTTCTATCGCTAAGGCAAATTCTAGTGAGGACAACGGACATTCCTGATGGGTGGTGTTAGTAATCTGGAATGTGGAGAAAAGAATACCATTCACAAAGACTCTCGCTGTTGGGTTAGAGTACAATGCTGCTATAGATGACAGTGCCAGCAGAATTGTTCTTCACCGGTGCCAAATATAGTTCATCCACCTATTTCAGGTAACCAGTCACCGCAGGCACCTTCACCGGTGTCAATACCCCCTCCCATTACCCATGAGGTGTCGACCCAGACTCCTCCCCCTCCCCACAGCTCTACTCAACATGTTGCGGTATTGTCTTATCAAACTGTTAGTAACACAGTTAATTCCTCTGATACAGGTTTACAGCCTAGCGGGTCGGTTTCAGTCGCTTTTCAGGAATCAAGTTTGGACAGTCAGCAAGGTGCTTCAGCAGTTCCAATATCAATGAGGGATTCCGAAGTTCCGGACACATCAGGGGTTGGTGAGTATATACCCCTCACAGATTGTTATTCTTCCTCTGTGTCTTCTTCTGATAGCAGTAGCAGCGATTCTTCCTCTATCGCGGCACAAAATCCCAAAAAGATAGCAAAGCTTGTTGAGTGTAGGATAGCAAAGTGGCAGTCTAAGAAAAGAAGTAAGGCTAAGCATTCTGATTCAGATAAAGCCAATTTACAGTATGAGATGATGTTGTTCATTGTGCAACCATTGCAATCACTAGGGGATTGAGAAAAAAGATTAAAGAAAGTTTGCAAAGGTACATTTGTGGCTTTTTTATGATGGAGGATACGAAGAAGGAATTTGAGAAGGCAAAGAAATCAGGGGGTTCAGGAGAAGAGGCTTATAGGAGCTATGATAATTGATTAAAGGGGTCATTAATTTTTTTGGCTTGCTACTTAAAGTCAAGACCTGAGGAGCATATTAATGTTGTCATGTATATATACTTGGTACATGATATGTATGTTAAGAAAAAGGGTACGGCATGGAGAGAATACGATGAAAAGTTTTGTCATAAGCATGATGGGAGACTTGTGTTGCTGTTGGGTTTCAAGGATGTTGAGGTGTGGTTAGAAGTATCTAACCAAGACATACAGATGGGTTCACGGTTTTCTTGGCTAGTTTTCTGTGCCTAGGCACTACATGGTTTATTAACATAAACCCTTCATCTATTGTTCTCAGCTGCAATACAATACAGAGAACAATACATCAGGGGATTAAGTCATTACAGCAGGGGATTAAGTCTTATTTCCCAGTCTCAGTTAATTTTATTAAAGGTCAAGATAAACATGGACCCATCTGTATCAGTACAGGAGGCTTTTTGTCCTAAACGCAGCACATCAAGTAAATCTGCAGTGGGGTCAGCAAGGGGGAAATGCTTTTCTTTTAATGACTCACAATGTTTTAGGGGAGTGGGGTGTCATTTTCAACACTCCTGTCATATCTGTGGAGGGGGGACACCCAGCCAAGGAGTGTAAAAGTATTCAGGAGTAAGCGTGACCTCAAAAGTGACGCTTCTTAAAGAAGATTATCCGATTATGGTAAATGAGCTGGAGAAGTGGCTGGGCTGGTATCCTTGGTGTAAAGACACCCGATTTTTGTTAGATGGTTTTAAGCATGGTTTTAGATTACCGATTACTGTTCCTTTGAAAGTTGTAGCAACTAGGAATCTCTGTTCAGCCAGAGAATTTAGAGAGGTGGTTATGCAAAAGGTCGAAGCAGAGATTATTTTGGGTCATATGTGTGGCCCCTTTTTCTTAGCTCCACTAGAGGATTTCTGTGTTTCCCCTGGAGTAGTTCCCAAGAAAGTTCCTGGGAAGTACAGATTGATATAGCACCTCTCTTACCCGCACAGAGCATCAGTGAATCAGTCTTTTGATGAAGCACTAGCTCTGGTGTGGAGTTTTGGTAAACGCGCTTTAATGGCAAATCTGGATATAGAATCAGCCTTTCGGCTCCTGCCATTACATCCAGAAGCAATGTGATTTATGGTTTTTTAAATTGAATGGGAAGTTTTATGTAGATAAATGCTTGCCGATGGGGTGCTCAGTTTCTTATTCCTATTTCAAGAAATTTTGTTCATTTTTACAATGGTGTATCCAGGTAAGCATAGGACATGATGGCATAGCGCATTATTAGGATGATTTATTGTTTATAGGTTCTAAGGGCAGTGAGGTGTGTGGTGATATCTTTTTTTCAGCTCAAGCCTTGTTCCGGGTCTTAGGATTCTTTTGTAGGATTATCCCAATGGGTCGTGTTTTCTGTAGAAAGCTCGAACTTGCAACTGCAGGTGTCACTAAGCCCCATTACCGTGTTCGATTGTCCAAAGAAATTAAAGATGTTCTTCGAACGTGGGCATCATTTTTAGTGGAATTTAATTTAGAGAGAATTTGGCCTAGCAAAGCAGTGAATAATGAGGATCTTCAGCTTTTCACTGAAACAGCAGGTTCATTGGGTTTCGGGGCTTATCTAGGTGGTGAATGGTGAGTTTCAGAATGGTCGATGGAGTAGCGCCAGGCTGGATTCACAACTAAAATTTTGTTGATTGAACTGTTTCCAATAATAGTGGTGGTTAAATTATGGAGCAGCTATGGAACAGCAGGTTAGCTAATTAAAATATAATTTTTTGGTGTTATAACCTAGGAGTAGTAGAAGAAATTAATAACCAGAGATCATCCTGTCCTCAGGCTTTGCAGCTTTTGAGGCATTTGGTGTTAAGATGTTTGCAGGCTAATATAGGTTTTAGAGCAAGGCATGTGCCTGGCATGGAAACTCAATAGCGGATGCTTTATCGCGCTTCAATTTTTCAAAGTTTTGCCTGCTGGCTCTTAGTGATAGGGCAGAGGGTTTAATCTGCTCTTGTTATGATTGGCAGATTAACGAGCAGGCATAGAAGGGCTGGCATGAAACTCATTGGCACAGCCAATTTTGCGGTTGTATTCTGCAGCTTGGCGTGATTGGGAGTAGTTTTGTCACAGTTTAAGCAGGAGGGTAAGTCTCTAGATCAATGTCTCCTGGAGTTTGTTTGGGTGCACTACCAATGGGGTAGGTCCAAGTCCGTCAATTCCGCAGCTTTAGCAGGTATTTAATTCTTCTCGAGATTGCGCAGTCCACACTATCCTACAAAATCCTTTATATTGTCCAAAGCTCTGAAAGGTTAGGCTAAAGGGTTTTATAGGAGTGCAGATTCCAGAAAGCCCATGGATCTAGTCATGTTGCAAAATCTTTCTGCAGTTATTGTTTCCATAGCCTCATCTAGCTATGTGGTTCAGTTGTTTAGATTGCCATTTTAATTTGCATTTTTTGGAGTGTTCCGAATTAATGAGCTTGTGGCATCTAGCAAAACATCAGTTAAATCAGGGTTATTAGCAAATAATGTTTTGGTCAGAGATACAGCTGTATTATGTAAAATACAAAATTCCAAAACGGACCAGATGGGCAAGGGGCATTGGCGTAAGTTAAAGCCCGATGCTATTTCTTCTGTATGCCCATATCAGCTTGTGGCAGACTATGCTAAATTGCAACCTGTGAGCGGAGTTCAATGGCTAGTGCATGAGGATGCTTTCCCGCTTACAAAATTTCAATTTCAGCTGTTTTCAAGCAATGCATAGTTCATTTATGTTTGAAAGTAGAAGATTATGGCACCCATTCCTTTAGAATTGCTGCAGCAATGTGCCAGGCAGCCAGCGGCCTTCTGCCATCAGCCATTCAACCTGTTGGCAGGTGGAAATCAGGCGCTTATAAGTCATATGTTCACGGTGATAAGTTATAGTTTTGTTTTTTACTAATAACCCAAAATCATTGTTTACTGCTCGGTTTTTGAATATTATATTCAGGAATCGAGGGGATGAGGAGAATTTTAAATTTTTCCTCCGAGGGGTCTTTAATTACAATTGGCTGATAGGTTAAGGTCCACGGGAGGTTTTTTAAGTTTTCTCCTCAGTTGGGTTGTTGGTTTCTTTTTCTACTCTTAGTTTTGCTAGGTATTTTTTCCCAATTTATTTACAATGTAATTGCTTTTGGGTGAGGATCTGTGTCAGGTCTTTGGTTCTGTCTGTCCCCGGAGGGGGCACTAGTGGGTCAGTGTTGGTGCGATGTATAAAACGTAGAGGCAGAATAAAAGTCCTGCGCATATGCGCTGATGTTTATTAAACACAGAGGTCACAAAGCAATGGTATAGCAATAGATGGTAACTTAGAACCGGCAGTAACAGAAATAAAATAGTGAACGGTAACTGAACCCAAGATAATAATCAGAAAGTCTCTGGCAACACAATATGAAATAACTTGGTAACTGGATGCAAAACGGATTTGTAAACAGAACTCTGGTATTACTTGTAAAGCATAAAGTCTCTGTATCACACAAATTCCTATAGCCACACAAGGCCCATGCAGGAGACAGTCACAACACAGCAAGTCTTGTTAAATGCTGAATGCACAGGTTGATATATTGATAACAAGGTGCACAGGTTAGGCAATGAAATAAACACCAGAGGAGAGCCTCTTACTGCTGATGAGCTGTGGCTGGAGTTTGAAGCAAACAGGAGAATTGCAGAGTGATGAGTGAAATGATAAGAAGAACCACGGGGAACCATTGAAGACAGGAACACGGGAACCAGGAGAACTTGACACACCAATGTGACTCGTTGTCTGAGGTGATGTGACTGAGCTACGGGCTGGAACTTTTACCCCTTGCTCTGTGGTGATTGGTTGCTGAACTCTGGGTGGAAGCACAGTGCTGGATTGGATGCCTGGGTCAGCTGAGTGAAGTTGTCATGGCGACGCCCATACAGGCCGGACACTGGCACACAGCAAGGCACACACAGAACTTGACTCAGGGGTACTTAGCGACACTGAAGATGATGCTCGCAGTCAGCGCATCCATGCAGCCGCGACTGGGGCCATGAGCTTCGTAGGCCTGCACACCAGCATGCTGGTAAGTGAGACGCTGCTGAACGTCGATTCCTGACAGTACCCCCTCCTTTATGGGTGAGCACCAAACACCCTCGAGGCTTGGCAGGGAAAAGTCTATGGAAAGCTTGCACCAACCGTGGGGCGTGAACATATGTGGCATTGATCCAACTCCTCTCCTCAGGACCATATCCGTACCAGTCAATCAGATATTGTAAACAACCATAACGATGTCGAGAGTCCAGGATCCTTTCCACCTCATATTCCACACCCCGATGAGTCTGTACCTTTGGAGCCACTGGAAGAACTCTCTGGAAACGATTAAGTATTAATGGTCTGAGGAGAGAAATATGAAATGAGTTGAGAACTTTCAAATAAGAAGGCAGTTTCAACTTATAAGCCACTGGATTGATAACACACGCTACTGGAAACGGCCCAATAAACCGTGGAGCAAATTTCATTGAAGGAACTCTAAGATGGAGATTTAGGGTAGATAGCCAGACTTTGTCACCTGGCTTTAAGCTAGGAACTGCTCATCTTTTCCGGTCAGCAAAGACTTTATACCGATGAGATATTTTCTTAAGAGATAAAATAATAATTTTTCCAAATCTGAGAAAACTGTTGAAGAACTGAGGAAGCTGCAGGCACATCTATGATGGGTAAATCTTGAAAATCCGGCACTCTAGGATGTTGACCATAAACTGCGAAAAAAGGAGTAGTGTCTGTAGAGGTATGATAATGGAAATTATGAGCAAACTCCGCCCAAGGCAATAAATCTACCCAGTCATCTTGTGAGGAAGAACTATAAAGCCTTAGGTAGGTCTCAAGCTCTTGGTTTACCCTCTCTGTTTGACCATTTGTTTGAGGATGATAGGCCGTGGAGAATTTAAGTTTAACTTGCAGCGCGTTCCGCTTGAACAGTTATTTCTTCATGAAATCTTTAGGTTACATGGACTTCCAACAGAAATAATATCTGATCAAGGAGTACAGTTTGTGGTGAAATTTTGGAGGGCTCTGTGTTCCACAGAGCCCTCCTAAATTTCACCACAAACTGTACTCCTCGATCAGATATTATTTCTGTTGGAAGTCCATGTAACCTAAAGATTTCACGAAGAAATAACTGTTCAAGTTTTGAAGCAGAGGGCAACCCCATGAGTGGAACAAAGTGAGCTATTTTTGAAAATCTGACGACCACTACCCAGATGGTATCATACCCTTTGAGAGGGAGGAAGATACGAAATAAAGTCCATCGACAGATGAGACCAGGGACGACTTGGAATAGAATTTGATAGCAGTTGGCCCGTGGGAGCCTGACGAGGAACTTTGTGTTGAGCACACTTAGGACAAGAAGCTATAAATTCTTGGATATCTGCTTTCATGTGAGGCCACCAATAAGTTTGAGATAAGAACTTGAAAGTCTTTAAGACTATAGGGTGACCAGTAAATTTGGACATATGAGCCCAGGACAGAAGATTTGGATGAAGCTCAGGAGAAACAAACATCTTGCCTGGATGTGGAACTTGAGACCTACTCATAGCTGCGAATACCACAGGATTAAGGATTCCTCACTTGAGCTCATGGGGGGTAATTCCAAGTTGATTGCAGCAGGAATTTTGTTAGCAGTTCTTGTGGTCCGTGCAGATGATAATAGGGAATCTCGCACCCTCCAACAAATACCTCCATTCTTCAAGAGCCAATTTTATTGCTAACAGCTCCTGGTCACCTATGGCATAGTTCATTTCAGCGGGCAAGAACCTATGAGAGAAAAACCCACAAGGGTGAGTCTTACCATCAGTGCCCACCTGGGACAGGACTGTGCCCACGCCAACCGTTGAGGCATTCATTTCCAGAATGAAGGCCTTGTTGACATCTGGCTGTTGTAACACAGGAGCTGAAATAAAAGCCTGTTTAATTTTATGAAAGGCAGACAGTGCTTCTTCAGACCACTGGGAAGGATTTCCCCCTTTCCGAGTGAGGCACGTAATTGGAGCTATTAATGTGGAGAAACCTTTAATAAACTTTCTGTAGTAATTAGGAAAGCCAATGAAGCGTTGAACTGACTTGAGTGTTGTTGGGAGAGAGCAGTCCTCTATAGCTTATAATTTAGCTGGATCCATTTGAAGGTCAGTTCCAGACATAATATATCCCAGAAAAGATATTGAAGAAGCTTCAAATGTGCACTTAGATAATTTACCGTACAGATGATTCTGTCAAAGACGTTGTTGGCGATGGGAAACTAAGTCACGGGAAAATATCAAGATGTCATTGAGGTAAACTACCACACACTTATACAGGAGATCTCTAAACACTTCATTGACAAAGTTCTGGAACACAGCCGGGGCATTACTCAAACCAAAGGGCATCACTAGATATTCGTAGTGGCCATCACGAGTATTGAAGGTGGTTTTCCACTCATTGCCACTTCGGATCCTGATGAGAATATAAGCCCAGCGAAGATCTAATTTAGTGAAGATGCAAGCACCTCTGACTCTGTAGAACAACTCTGTAATAAGGGGCAACGGGTAGCTGTTTTTAATCATGATGTCATTTAAACCCTGATAATCAATACAGGGGCGTAATCCTCCATCTTTCTTCTTAACGAAGAAGAATCCTGCACTGGCTGGAGAAGAGGATGGACGGAAAAACCCCTTCTGTAGATTCTCCTTTATATATTCAATCATTGCTTGAGTCTAAGGAACTGAAAGAGGGTAAGTGCGCCCTCTAGGTAGCTTGCTCCCCAGAACTAAGTCGATGGGGCAATCCCTGTCTCGATGGGGAGGCAAGATATCAGTAGCTTTTTCACTGAAGACGTCAGTGAATTCCTGATAGGCCTCTGCAAGACCAGACTGAAGTTTTACACATGAAGATCTCATTGGATGTACTAGAGCTAGACATGAATGAAAACAGGAAGAGCTCCATGCCGTTAACTGTAATGTAGACCAGTCGAATTGTGGATTGTGCAATTGGAGCCAGGGCATACCCAGTAGAATCTCATAGGTAGCTTTCAGTATGACCAGGAATTCAATGAGCTCGGAATGAAGAAAGCCTACTCCCAGGACTACTGGCTTGGTTTGCTGAGTGATGGAACCTTCAACAATATGACTTCCATCCACAGCAGGAAGATAAACTGGATGAGACAGCTTTGAGACTGGAAGATGGAATCTATCCACTGCAGCTTGCGTGATAAAGTTCCCAGCAGCACCACAATCCACTAGGGCGGACAGAGACTGGTGACCATTCTGAATATCCAAAGTAACAGACAATATAAGATCTTGGGATGAAGGAGCTTTATGCAAGGTCCCTAACTTGACTCCTCCTTTATAAGTTAGAACCTGGCGTTTCCCGAATGAGCAGGGCAGGAACCAATCAGATGACCAGCAGCAGCACAATAGAGACACAGTCTTTCCCTTAACCTTCTTGACCGCTCCTCAGGTGTTAAGCGAAACTTATTTACCTGCATGGGTTCATCAGCAGTAATGGGTAAAGACTGTACAGGAGGCATAACTCGATGCTTGCAAAGATCACCTCGGGAGCGTTCACCGGCTTGCTCGCGTAAACGTAAATCCAATTTAACACATAAGGAAATTAGGGCTTCCAGTTGCTCTGGGAGATCTCGGGTAGTCAACTTATCCTTTATGCGGTCAGAAAGACCATGCCAGAAGGTGGCAACCAATGCCTGGTTGTCCCACTTCACCTCTGATGCCAATGTCTGGAACTGGATGACATACTGACCCACAGTACGTGTTCCCTGGCGGATCTGAAGGAGGTCTGAAGAAGCGGAGGTTGTACGCCCAGGTTCGTCAAAGATGCATCAGAATGCGGCAACAAATTCTGTGTAGTTATTCAGCAGTATATCTGCTCGCTCCCATAGCGGGGAGACCCAGTTCAAGGCAGAGCCAGACAAAAGAGAAACAATGTATGCGACCTTTGCTCTGGGTGTTGGAAAGTTCTGTGACAGCAATTCAAAGTGGACTTCACATTGATTCAGAAATCCACGACACATCATAGGATTACCATCAAATTTGCTTGGTGTAGGAAGATGAATACGAGACATTGAAACAGAAGCAACTGGAGAGCTGGAAACTGAGGAACTGTAAACTGGAACAGAAACTGAAGATGACACTGGAGGAACTGGAGTTGAAAAGGACTGTTGCAGGGTGTCCACTCGAGAAGACATTTCTTGTAAAAATTGTATAATCTGCTACTGTGCAACCTCTTGACCATCCAGTTGTGACACCAAACTTTGGAGTGCCCCTGACCCCACACTCTGACCACCATCCGGGTCCATGGGCCTCGGACAAACTGTCAGGTGTCTGGTTTTGTCTGTCCCGGAGGGTCCACTAGTGGGTCAGTGTTGGTGCGATATATAAAATGTGGAGGCAGAATAAAAGTCCTGCGCATATGCGCAGATGTTTATTAAACACAGAGGTCACAGAGCAATGGTATATACACCTGAGGAGAGTCTCTTACTGCTGATGAGCTGTGGCAGACTGTGGCTGGAGTTTGAAGCAAACAGGAGAATTGCAGAGTGATGAGTGAAATGATGAGAAGAACCACGGGGAACCACTGAAGACAGGAACATGGGAACCAGGAGAACTTGACACACAAGTGTGACTCGTTGACCGAGGCAATGTGACTGAGCCACGGACTGGAACTTATACCCCTTGCTCTGCGGTGATTGGTTGCTGAACTCTGGGTGGAAGCACAGCGCTGGATTGAATGCCTGGGTCAGCTGAGTGCAGGTGTCATGGCGGCGCCCATACAGGCCGGACGCTGGCACACAGCAAGGCACACACAGAACTTGACTCAGGGGTACTTAGCGACACTGAAGATGATGCTCGCGGTCAGCGCATCCATGCAGCCGCGACTGGGGCCATGACCTCCGGAGGCCTGCACACCAGCGTGCTGGTAAGTGAAACGCTGCTGAATGCCGATTACTGACAATCTGACTTTGCAGTTTGTTTTGTTTCAGCTCAAGATTTTTCATCTGGAACGGTGTGGTTTGTGGACCATTCATTTGTGTATTGGGCTGAGAAGCACTCTTTAGCTAAGAAGGCCTCTTTGTTGCTTGGAGGTCATAGTATTAAGTGGATCAGAGTTAGGGGGCCTAGATGGTCAACATTTTTAGATTTGCTTTTTTCTGCCGAGCATGAAGGTGATCAACCAGACGTTGTTATTCACTTAGGTGGTAATGATATAGGTCAGATGAAGGGTATTAATTTGATACCAAAAATGTATGTGGATATTGAAGTTTTGAGAAATAGATGGCCAGCGGTGCTGCAGGTTTGGTCTGAGATTGTACCCCGTTGGGTGTGGAAAGAAGCTAGGGATCATTTGGCTTTGGAGAAGGCTAGGAAGAAAATTTATATAGCCATATCCCAGTTCTTCAAGAGTTTTGAAGGTTTAGTGGTTAGGCATCCTATGATTGATTTGGAGTCACAGCACCATTATAGGCCCAGACGGAATCCATCTTTCTAGTTTAGCTTTGGTATTTTTCTTAAGGAATTTTTTTGTGTTCTAGTATAGTGCTGAGGGTTGTTTTTCTAGGTGACTATGCTGCGTTTTTTTGGAGGAAACCTTTCTGTGGTGGGATGGTGCTGCAGATCAGCAGCCACATGTGATGCAAGAGGTTGCTGTGGGGCACTTACCTCTTTGAATTTAGGCTGGGTGTCCTACTTCTGCAAGGGGACTTGGGCACCTTTTGCGAGGTGCTCAGACCATGTTCGAGTAAGGGGTGGTGAGTCCTTCCCAGCACAGTTGCGTCTTTTGGAGGGGCGCTTTAATAGTCCCTCATTCTTGATATTTGTTCAGTTTGGCTACAGCTGATCTTGTGGCACCTTCTGGGCCACCTTTGAGAGATTCTTATTTGGTCATGATTAATAAAAGCTGTGACCTTCAATCCATGCAGTTGTCTGAGTTGCTATTTCTTCTAGAGTTATAAGGTTAATTAATTATGGTTAATTGCAATAATGAATAGACACCTTAATTATCATCTTCAAATAAACTATTTTAGAAATATTATTTTATTTTTAAACTGAATGCAAGAATTTGTATAGAAGAAAGGGTAATATTCTGCTTTTAATTGGAAAAGAATGGATAAAGAACACAATTGTAAACTAAAAGGGTCTATCCAATCTTTAATATGGAACAAAATAAATTTTACCCATTGTGTCCAGAATGTACAGTATAACCCTGCTATTAAATAATGGTTGCCGCTAGTAAAAGTAAAGTACTAGGATTAGAACTAAGCATGTTTGTCTTACAGCATCTTGACCAAATCAGGCATTGGAATTTAATAACATTTAACAGCAAAATAGATTCTGCCCATATGGTGTTTTACCCCTATAACAAAGAGTTTTAATGGAATGCTTGATCTATCAGAGACTCAATAAGAGACTATTTGTTATTAAGGGTCAGAGTAGTCCAAACAGAAACTTTGAAATGGGTGGCATAGTACTGATTTGATAAATTAGGAACAGAGACAGTTGTCTCTGCAATCTCAAATATATTTGGACAGTTTATTAATTTCAGTAATGAGCCCAAATAAAATTCTTTCTAATGACTTACATGAATGTCATTTATAGGTAGGTATCAATATAATAACTGTTTCAAAGGAATATTGTAACTGTATTAGGGAAATGGGATATAATTACATGTATTCAAGTCAATAAGGGAGTGAAATTATGTTTGATAATAATAATAATAATAATAATAATAATAATATAAAAGTGACACATTTATTATTAGTTATTTATATAGCACGAGTAGAGAATATTTTAGTCATTTACATCAGTACCTACCCAAGTGTGGCTTACAATCTATGGGACAGATGTATTAAGCCTGGAGAAATGATTAAGAAGTGATAAGTGGAAGGTGATAATGCACCAGCCAATCATTATGGGTTTTAAAAATGACAGCTGATTGACTGGTGCGTTATCACCTTCCACTTATCACTGCTTTATAACTTCTCCAGGCTTAATACATCTGCCCCATGTTCCCTATCACATGAATACAAATACATAATATCATCAATCTGTTTTATTTTTTGTCAGAAGCCAGTTAACCTATTAGTATGGTGTTTTTTTTTATTAAACTCAATGTATTTTTTTTTTAATGCAGAAGATAATTTTGTGCAATCACATTCTGTCCTGTATAGAACGTGACAGCCAAAATAAAGGTTCATTGTTTCAAACCTTTTCCCTTCCACAAATATTACATAGCTTATTTATGGCAGAGATTTTTCAATGGAGTGGAATCAAAGTTTTCACCAATGTCAGAAGGTATCTGATCAGGACCTTTACTTAAAAAAAGATAGGATACCTGAATCAGGTGCCATAAAAGGTTAGTAAGATCATTATAATTTTTTAGAAATGGGAAATAAACAGATGCCTATGTACCCTAGTGGTGTATGCAGTCGCAGTTTAAAGAATCGAGTCTCTGGCAAATGCAATACTGGTGTTCGTCCACCAGGTATCGCTTTTGAAAACTGCCATTGTGCATGCATGAAGTCTCCAATGTACTGTCAAATGATGCTTGCAGTTTAAGAACTACTTTTTTAGATGCTTTTCATTTCCATCTCAAATGCACAGTATAACATAGCATGTTATATTATATTGGATTTATTTTTTACATCTGCAAGCCTTACCATGACAACAATTGTTTTATTACACACTGCAACTTGAGCCATGCTTGTGCTGGGATGCTCGCTGGGGTAACTTACAGTAACTATAAGTATCAGCACAAAGAAAGGTCTCTTTGCATTGAGCTGACTGTGCATCTTTTGCCCATGATAATGACAGTGAAAAGTACTGTACACAGTCACAGCAAAATAAAATAAAAATCATTACTATCAGTGACATTACTATATCACTGCAGGAGTGCACAGCTTGACTTGAGTGGCTGTCTTGGCAGAATGGTATCATTAATGTTTAGCATACCTTTGAACTCGGGTTCGATTCCCTGAAATGATAGATGTTTACACTTTTTAAAACAATTCTATTGTTATCAATATTACAGTATGCTGGAGATATTTTTTACACTACAAATCTCTTTTTATTACACACTGCAACTTGTGCCATGCTCATGGTCCTCAATATTTTAGCAGTGACGCAATGATAGCATATCTTACAAATGAATAATGGGCTTCAGGGGCATGCTATGAAATGATCACTGTGTGAGGACAGAAAAACAACTGATTGTATAAAGAGCTGACCCACGTTCCCGTACACTGATGGATGTGTGCAACGTTGTCTACGCAAGGCACGAGTGAAATTTCAACCATCAAGTACTACAGAAGCAAACACCGTCTCCACCCCTGACCGCATGGTATTTACCACTACCTTTGATGCACAATCCAGTAAAATCCGCGGCGCCCTACGCAGGAGATGGCCTATCATCACATCCGACACCCGACTCAATTAAAGGAATACACGACCCCCCATGATGGCATACCGGAAAGCACCCAATCTCAAACAACTGTTACTGAGACCCACAGTAAAGCCCCACTGTACCCATTAGGAAAACATGGCTGCAAGAACAAAAACCTGGATGCTTCAAATGCACTGGCTGTACCACTTGTCGGAGTATGCTAATGGACCCCACCTTTCCCCACCCACACTCGGGACGTCCCATTAAGATCAAATATAAACTACATTGTGTTATGGACCATGTCATCTATATTCTCACTTGCCCTTGTGGACTGTAGTATGTCGGAATGACATCAAGACGATTTTGCGATAGGATGGCAAACCACAGAACCACTATCCATCAGGCTATTGAGTTGAAGACAGCAGAACAACCGGTGCCAAGACATTTCCTGCTACATCAACATCAAGTCTCTAACCTTAGGTGTAAACTGATAGATTGGGTACCCCCGTTAGCCCGAGGAGGGGGCCGCACCATGGCCCTGAAAAGGAAGGAGAGCTACTGGATCCACCGACTGGACACTATCTCCCCCAAAGGAATGAACGAGAATAACCCTCTATATTTCTAAAATAGAGGGGGGTTAACCATTAGTGACCGTCTATATTTTGTGCTGCCGGGGCACCTGGCCATCCAGGTGCAAAGACAAACACGAACAGCATACCGACTACCTTGTGCTCATTACTCACAGCATCATCACTCTGTATTACCTGTGGGCGGACATGTTGCTATTTATGCCCGGTTCTGCCTTTGACAGGACCTGATTCAAAATGTTGTATGTATGTGCAAATAGTATCCCCCTGGTCACACGGGTCTGATTTATCTGAAGAACTTTGCTGCTGGGGGACCACACAGGCGTTAATCACTGTTTTATATATGTTGGTATACATTTGTTTTTTTATATCAATGTATGTATACACATATGTGTACATGTATATATAATATGTTTCCTCACTATTTTTCTTCTGGAATTGCTATGTGCGACTCCCAGGTTCCCGATATACCTTAAAACCAGTACACTAGCAACACTATGGCTAGTATACTGTATGTCCTTTCCTATGCCGCCCCCCCTTCTAGTTTAGCTTCTAACTACAACACCAACGTTGCCGTGGTAACCGTATGACTTCCGGTCCTGACCGGAAGTGAGGTAGCGGCAACAGGATGTTGCCGTAGCAACCCACACGCCGCCGTCGTCGCAGCTACGATGCTGCCATCGTTTTGCACTTCGGGACACGGGTGACTTTAATAATCCTCCCCCATGTGCCCACGATGCACAATTTGGTGTTTACACTGGATCGGGTCCGGCCGCGTCGATACTTCCGGTCTAGACCAGAAGTGACGCATCGGGCCGCGGCCGGTCTGCATCCACTGATTGCAGTGTACTCAGGTATATATAGGGGGCCTGGGAGGCTCTTTACAGATTTTCTGGTTCCTATTGTGTGCTGCTGATAATGCCGCTGTTGTACTGAACTCTATGTTGACTGGCAAACTACCTTGAGAAAGGTCCTATCATGGGACCGAAACGTTGGTGAGCCCTTTCCAATTTTTGTGACTTGAAGTTTGATGGAACCAATTCCTTGATTAAATTTGGTGTTTATACTAATTACGCAAGTCTGGAGAGTGCTATCGTTCTTCCAATGTATGTGGAGGAACTCTGTATTGTACCATAAGTCTTACTCTTGATTGGGCCAGGCTTTGATTGGCACCCCAGCCGCTATCTGTGTTGGGTGAGAGTGTGGGACTTCCCTTGTATATATATATATATATATATATATATATATTTATATGAACAAAGTCACAGTGGGGTACAGGGCACATAGGTTGTACAAACAAAAGCAGCAGTGGAGGGAAGTTTCCTTTCCCTGCCACTGCTAACACTGTTTATCTGACTGGTCGCATCCTGTGCGACCAGCTCAGATAAAAAAACTTGCTGATATGGTCGCATCTGATGCGACCATGCCAGGCAAGTGGTTAATACAAGCACACAGACCTTTTGCCATGTGTAATAAAATTAGGCTTAAAATATATATCTAGTATAATATTAATAACAACAGAATTCTAAATTGTTTTAAAAAGTGTAATCATCTGTAATTTCTGGGAATTGAAATCGAGGTCAAGAGTATGCTAAGCATTGCTGATACTACTTGGCCAAGGCAGCTACGTTATCAATTCTGGGACACCAGCAGCGACATAGTGATGTCAATGTTTGGAATTATTTATTTTTTTTTGGGGGGGGGGGTAAAAAGACGCAGTCAGCTCAATGCAAAAAGAGCTTTTTCTGGCCTGAGACTATAGTAAGTGGTCATTTCCTAGTGCTCCCCTGGAGTTCACTGTTCATTTGTAAGGCATGCTATCACAAATGAATTCAAAATTGTTTTAACAAGTGTAAACATCTGTCAGCTCAGGGAATCAACTTGGGTTCAAGGTTATGCTAAGCACTGATGATATCAATATGCCAAGAGAGCTACACAAGTCAAGCTGTGGACACCTGCAGTGACAGTGATATCACTGATTCCAATTATATTTTTTTTACTTTGCTCTGACTCTCTACGGTACTTTTGACTGTCATTTCAAAAGGATGTACATTTGGTCAAAAGATGCACATTCTGCTTAATACAAAAATAACTTTTCTGTGCTGATACTTATACTGAAGTTATGGCATGCTATCACTGCATCACTGCCACAATTGCTAGGGGTCATGTGTGACCTATATTAAAAGGAGAACTTTATTACACTGAAAAACTTGATAGTATGCTCTGTGACTGGCTCATTTGTCAGGGCATGCTATTGTACAGTATTCTGTAGTGCCATATCCATCCATGCACCATACCATACAACCCTGTGCTATATTTATGCTGAAACTAAGATGCAAGTATGGCCAAACTACAGCAAGGATATGCATGGCTACATCTGTATAAGCCGGGGCAAAAAAACACTTGCAGTAATTTCTAAAAAATATCATAATACCTAATGAGCATATATTGCAAACATGGAGCATTGGGAGCTCAGTAACTTTTGTGATCAGCTCCTACTCACATTTGACATACACATTTTGACGATATGTTTAATTAATACATCATCTAGATAGATATATATATATATATATATATATTTTATTTTATTTTTGGAAAGTGAAGAAAAGGGCGCCTACTAGTGTCTAATAAGATTATGTAAAAAAGAACTGGTGTGATTGAGAACAGGACGCTACTTATCTGGCATAAACAGACTTTTGCTTCAGTCATAAGACCAGTATGGGTACATGAAACAAAAAGAACAAGATAACATAGCGCGTACTGTTTTTCCGCAATTTTCAATCTACAGATCAAGTGAGCCAATTATGTGTTTATAAAAAACTTTCCGGGTAAAAGCAAATCCCACAATTTAAAATCCACAGCCAGGGATTTTTTAAAAGTTTTTCACAATATTTAATAAAACACATAAAACATAGAAAGTAGAAGTAATGCGAGCGTACAAGATAAAAATGAATGACAAGCTTATCTGTCTATATCAGGAATGGGATACATCAGGTTTTTCCATAAACATCCAAGATATATAGTAAAAATTCAAACGTACAAAAAATAAATATTAAAACAGCTTATCTGCCCATAGGGGAAGTACAGGTGCATCAGTCCCAACGCGTTTCGTCCTTAATTAGACTTCATCATGGGGATAAGGTCAGTGAGCATAGATGCTCCATTTATACCTAAGGAGATGGTGTGAGCCCAGCACATGGCCAGGTAATTGGTGACATCACTTCCTGTTGGGTGATATCAGTTTTTGCTGGTGAGAAACATTCTATTTCTAATTGGAGGCATAGTGGCTATACGTGGTGTATATATAGGGGGCACAACCAGGTGACCAGGCAGAAAAAGAAATGTTAAACGAAGCTTAAAAGCTTCGTATGGCTCCGTGTAGCGCGGTGAAACGCACGCTGGAACGCACAGCTATTTCCTGGCGTGGTCCGCTGCGCGTCACTTCCGGTTTCGCGGAAGATACTTCCGCCGGCCGGTGGAACGCACTGTGGAACGCATCGTCATCTTAATGACGATGCGCCCTGTGTATTGGTGCTTGTCAGTGATTACTAACAGCTGCTCTTTGAAGGGGGGCAATGACGGAGGGAAGGACTGGGCAAAATAATGAATGTATGAGGGCAAATAGAATTATATATATAGAAACATATGTAAACAAATAAAAAATATATATAAGGGCACATAAAAGTATATAAGGCATAACAGGAGGAGTCCTAGTGAAAATAAGGAGATATAAATACATCAAAAAGATATATATATGTGTAAAACACATATATACACAAAAGATGCACATAGTGGTGTAGTTCTTTTTCCATGTATAGGAATATGTCCCCTCTTAATAGGTTTCCATGGATTCCAACATAAAGTCCATCATAGAGTCCATAGTAGTTCACACGTAATTGTCATAAAATTTAAACACATCCAAACTGAGGCTGGACGGAGCTGGTTTTACGCCAATGCGCTGGAACATTAAAACGATATATTAATTTAATGTGTGGTAATTGGAGTAATTAAGGAACATGTGCAATAAATCATGCAGAATTGTAAGATGTGCAATATAGTTGCAGGTATTTAGGTGACATGATGAATAAAGACCATAATAGAAATATATATATATAATAAAAATCATGACTATAGTGCAATAATATAGTGCAATTGTGAACTAAAAGTGGAAATAAATTTTTTTTTTTATTTTTTTTTTTATTTTTTTTCCTTAATTTAAAAAAAAAATTAATCTTTCTGAAAAATAGTATATATGATGAGTCTCTTATAAAAAAAGGGGCAATTTCAAATGCTTCGTTGAAGCCCAGAGGTGCCATAGTCTGAAGTTCGAAAATCCAGAACATCTCTCTTTTTGAAAGTTTGTTCAATACATCTCCCCCTCTTTCTCCTGATTTGATTTGCTCGATAGCCTTGAATGTCAAATCTTCGGGATTGGACTTGTGTTTTTCCTTGAAGTGTTTGGAAACTGCGTGGTTCTCAACCTTGTTTTTTATATTTCGGACATGTTCTTGTAGTCGAATTTTAAGTAGTCGTTTAGTTTTGCCCACATATTTTAGGCCACATGTACACTCTAAAAGATATATGACCATGGTTGAGTGCCAGTTCATGAAGTCCTTAATTGGATATTCTTTCGAGTTGTTATGGTTGGAGAAGTTTCTTCTGACTGGATGTACAAATTTACACATGTTGCAGTTTCCGCATTTGTAATTTCCTTTGCACTTTGGCATCCCGATTTTGTTTGTAGGCTCTTCCTTTTTCAGAAGACTTGGGGCTAGGATGTCTTTGAGGCTTTTGGTTTTTCTAAAAACAATTTTTGGTCGTTCCGGAATGATATCTTTGAGGACGGGGTCGAGTAACAGGAGGTTCCAGTGTTTGTTAAACGATTTCTTAATGGACTGTTCCTGGCAGTTGTAGGTTGTGATAAAGGGGATGAATTTCTCATCTGATTTCTCTTTAATGGGTGCGGTCGCCAAGTTGGCATCACAAACTTTTTCAAGTGCTTTCTTAATGGTGGTCTCTGGGTATTGTCTTTCTTTAAATCTTCTTGCATATAGTTCAAGTTGTTCGGTGCACTCATCTGGATTGCTGCAGTTACGTCTAATCCGATGAAACTGAGAGTACGGGATGTTGTTTTTCCAACCCTTTGCATGACAGCTTTTGTAATGTAGATAGCTGTTAGTATCCACTTTTTTATATAGTTGCAGGTGTTAATTTTTTGATTGGTGCTTGATAAAGTCAGGTCCAGGAAGTCTATTTTCACTTTGTCCATATGATATGTGAATTTTAAGTTGTAATCATTATTAGATATTAGGTTAAAGAAAACCATGAAGTCTTCCTCTTGACCTTCCCAGATTATGAGAATATCATCAATATAGCGTTTGTACAGTATCAGCTGATAGATACATGGGTTATTGGAATGAATATGGTCCTCCTCCCAGCTTCCCATGAGAAGGTTCGCGAAGCTGGGCACAAAAATCGTCCCCATAGCTGTCCCACATGTCTGAAGAAAGAAGGTGTCCTGGAATTTAAAGTAATTGTGATGGAGAATAAACTTGATGAACTCACAAATGGCATCTTTATGGGGTATGGAGAGATCCAAATCCCTGTCTAGAAACCTCCAACATGCTTCAATCCCTTTTTCATGTACAATACAGGTGTAAAGACTCTGGACATCTATAGTTATCCACATATAAGAATTCTTCCACTGTACCATTGGTAGTATGTCCAATACGTTCTTCGTGTCTTTGAGATCTGACGGAAGTTGCACCACGTATTTCTGAAGAAAGACATCTATGTACTCGGACATATGTGCTGTCAATGAGTCAATTCCAGCAATTATAGGTCTACCTGGTGGATTGACAAGTGTCTTGTGTATCTTTGGTAAGAAGTAAAAGATGGGTATGACCGGATTTGATGTCATCAGATATTGGAATTCTTCTTTTTCCAAAACTTGGTTATGAAGATGCTGTACTAGTAAGACTCTCAATTCTTCAACGAATGTATTTGTGGGGTCGTTTGGAAGTTTTCTGTATGAGATATCGTCACTGAGAAGGCGGGTGGCTTCTGTCACATATGCATCTCTGTCCATTATTACGAGGCCACCTCCTTTCAACGAAGCATTTGAAATTGCCCCTTTTTTATAAGAGACTCATCATATATACTATTTTTCAGAAAGATAATTTTTTTTTTTTAATTTTTTTTAAATTAAGGAAAAAAATATTATTTCCACTTTTAGTTCACAATTGCACTATATTATTGCACTATAGTCATGATTTTTATTATATATATATTTCTATTATGGTCTTTATTCATCATGTCACCTAAATACCTGCAACTATATTGCACATCTTACAATTCTGCATGATTTATTGCACATGTTCCTTAATTACTCCAATTACCACACATTAAATTAATATATCGTTTTAATGTTCCAGCGCATTGGCGTAAAACCAGCTCCGTCCAGTCTCAGTTTGGATGTGTTTAAATTTTATGACAATTACGTGTGAACTACTATGGACTCTATGATGGACTTTATGTTGGAATCCATGGAAACCTATTAAGAGGGGACATATTCCTATACATGGAAAAAGAACTACACCACTATGTGCATCTTTTGTGTATATGTGTGTTTTACACATATATATATCTTTTTGATGTATTTATATCTCCTTATTTTCACTAGGACTCCTCCTGTTATGCCTTATATACTTTTATGTGCCCTTATATATATTTTTTATTTGTTTACATATGTTTCTATATATATAATTCTATTTGCCCTCATACATTCATTATTTTGCCCAGTCCTTCCCTCCGTCATTGCCCCCCTTCAAAGAGCAGCTGTTAGTAATCACTGACAAGCACCAATACACAGGGCGCATCGTCATTAAGATGACGATGCGTTCCACAGTGCGTTCCACCGGCCGGCGGAAGTATCTTCCGCGAAACCGGAAGTGACGCGCAGCGGACCACGCCAGGAAATAGCTGTGCGTTCCAGCGTGCGTTCCAGCGTGCGTTCCACCGCGCTACACGGAGCCATACGAAGCTTTTAAGCTTCGTTTAACATTTCTTTTTCTGCCTGGTCACCTGGTTGTGCCCCCTATATATACACCACGTATAGCCACTATGCCTCCAATTAGAAATAGAATGTTTCTCACCAGCAAAAACTGATATCACCCAACAGGAAGTGATGTCACCAATTACCTGGCCATGTGCTGGGCTCACACCATCTCCTTAGGTATAAATGGAGCATCTATGCTCACTGACCTTATCCCCATGATGAAGTCTAATTAAGGACGAAACGCGTTGGGACTGATGCACCTGTACTTCCCCTATGGGCAGATAAGCTGTTTTAATATTTATTTTTTGTACGTTTTAATTTTTACTATATATCTTGGATGTTTATGGAAAAACCTGATGTATCCCATTCCTGATATAGACAGATAAGCTTGTCATTCATTTTTATCTTGTACGCTCGCATTACTTCTACTTTCTATGTTTTATGTGTTTTATTAAATATTGTGAAAAACTTTTAAAAAATCCCTGGCTGTGGATTTTAAATTGTGGGATTTGCTTTTACCCGGAAAGTTTTTTATAAACACATAATTGGCTCACTTGATCTGTAGATTGAAAATTGCGGAAAAACAGTACGCGCTATGTTATCTTTGTCACGATCCGGGTATCTGGACGCCATTTCTTACCCATCAGATGCCTCCTAAGGCTGGCTCAGCGCTCCAGGACCGGATCCCATCTGTTATCCTGATGTGTACATTCCTGTATCCTCTCCTGTCACTCTGGGACGCTGTCACAGTAAACGCCATATTACACCTGGCATGGCGTCTCCCGCGGCCTCCGCCGCCGTCCCTGAACTTCTGCATGCAGAGTGTCTGAGTGGCGATTACGTCAGCCGCGGCCTCCGCTGTGTCCGCGTGGTTGGATGTGCATCTGTCAGCCTGGCGCCTCCTGTCTCCGGTGGCCGGCGCCGCCATTACTGTTTTCATTACCACATGGATTACAAACCAAACTTCCCTCCAAGTGTCTGCATGGGCGCAGCCATCTTGGATTCTGTCAGCTGATCATTTCCACCAATCTGTTCTCAGTATTGATAATCTGCATAATTGCCTAGCCAATCCCTTCCTTGCTGCAGGTATAAATACACTGTGCCTGAGCAAGGAAGGCGTCAGTGCTTTGGTTGTCAAACCTAGTTCCTGTTTGTCTCTCTCCTGTGATTGTCTTCCAGGTTCCAGCTCCTGTCTCAAGACTTCCACCATAGAGACCCGCACCAGCATTCCACCTGCGGTGTAGCCTGACTCTCCAATCCATTGTGGATTCATCTGTTTCCAGCTACAACATTACCTGCTTCCAGCTCAGCTTCCAGCAGAGTACAGCTTCCCTTAAAGGGCCGGTGTCCTTTCTACACTTTACCACTCTCCACCGGTATTATTATTTCTCCGCTCTCAAGTTCTACATTTCAGTTCATATTTCATCGCTCCCAAGTTCATTTATTATTTAACTGGTTCCAGCCAGTATCCACTCCGTGCTAACAACAGTCTGGTTCCAGCCAGTATCCACAGCAGCTGTTTTATCTTCAGCAACCCAGCTTTTCCTGGAACACCAGCTGGCACAATCCTGGGTTATCTCCATTGCTACAGTCGGGCCTGGTAAGGACTTTCCATCTAGAAGATCATAAGAACTATCTCACACTACCAGTGCCCTGTGGCTCCTGCCATCCTGTAGTACCCAGGAACTGTATTTATTCTTTGCTGACTTTTACGTTTTCTTTTACTGCTGCTGTGTTGCGGAGTTGTCATAATAAACATCATTGACTTTTATCCAAGTTGTCATGGTCACGCCTTCGGGCAGTTATTATTCATGTTACTTACATGTCCAGGGGTCTGATACAACCTCCCAGGTTCCGGTACATCTCAGCCCCTACAACTGAGGCTGCCTCCCGTCAGCTCAGGCCCTCAGTTGTGACAGTAAGCACTGACCTAATGAATCCAGCCGGAGACCAGGATCAAGCGGCCAGGCCGATGCAAGAACTGGCAGCCCGACTAGAACATCAGGAGGCTGCACAGGGCCACATCATCCGCTGTCTCCAGGATCTCTCTACTCGGCTGGATGGGATTCAGACAACTCTCCGTGGATCAGGCGCGTCTGGTGCGTCAACCACAGTGACTCCAGCTATAACCCCACCCACCTTACCCATTTCTGCTCCACGTCTTCATCTTCCAACGCCAGCAAAATTTGACGGATCTCCAAGATTCTGCAGGGGATTTCTCAACCAGTGTGAGATTCAGTTTGAGCTACAACCTGGCAATTTTCCCAGTGACCGTACAAAAATTGCCTACATTATTTCTCTTCTCAGTGGCTCAGCCCTTGACTGGGCATCACCGTTATGGGAGAGGTCCGACACCCTGCTATCTTCCTACACTGCCTTCGTGTCAACATTCAGGCGCATCTTCGACGAGCCAGGCCGGGTAACCTCAGCTTCATCCGAGATTCTCCGTTTACGCCAGGGGTCACGTACTGTAGGACAATATCTGATACAGTTCCAGATCCTGGCATCCGAACTGGCATGGAACGACGAGGCCCTGTATGCTGCATTCTGGCATGGCTTATCTGAGCGTATTAAAGATGAGTTAGCTACCAGAGACTTACCTTCTAAGTTAGATGAGCTAATCTCACTCTGCACGAAAGTTGATTTACGTTTCAGAGAGAGAGCAACTGAGCGTGGAAGATCATCTGCTCCAAAATCTTCTGCTCCTCCTCCTCGTCAACTGTCACCATCTAAAGATGAGCCCATGCAACTTGTCCGTTCCCGTTTAACTCCTGCTGAGCGCCGAAGACGTCTCTCTGAGTTTCTCTGTCTCTATTGTGCAGCTCCGTCTCACACCATTAATGCCTGTCCCAAACGTCCGGGAAACTCCAAATCCTAGCTCGCCAAGGAGAGGGCCGGCTAGGAGTAATGATCTCCTCTCCATCTCCTCAAGATTGTAATCTCCCAGTCTCGCTTCAAGTTGCTCAACGTTATCGGAACGTCATTGCCCTCCTTGATTCCGGAGCAGCTGGGAACTTTATTACCGAAGCCTATGTTAAACGGTGGTCCCTACCCACCGAGAGACTTCCTTCGTCCATTTCTTTAACTGCCGTGGATGGCAGCAAAATTTTTGATGCAGTTATTTCTTTAAGGACTCTACCAGTTCGTCTGAGAGTGGGAGTTCTTCATTCCGAACTTATTTCTTTTTTAGTGATTCCAAGAGCCACACATCCTGTGGTCCTGGGCCTTCCATGGCTCCGTCTTCACAATCCTACAATTGATTGGACGACTACGCAAATCCTGGCATGGGGTTCCTCCTGTGCTGAGACATGTTTGTTTAAAGTATTGCCTGTCTGTTCTTCCTCCCCCAGGTCGTCTGATGTTCCACCTCCTCCATATCAAGATTTCACGGATGTGTTCAGTAAAGCTTCTGCTGATATCCTTCCTCCTCATAGAGAATGGGACTGTCCGATTGATCTCGTTCCAGGGAAGGTTCCACCTCGAGGCCGAACTTATCCGTTGTCTCTGCCTGAGACGCATTCTATGGAGGAATATATTAAAGAGAACCTAGCAAAGGGGTTCATTCGACCTTCTTCTTCTCCAGCCGGCGCAGGCTTCTTTTTTGTAAAAAAGAAAGATGGTGGTCTGCGGCCGTGCATCGACTACAGAGGTTTGAACGACATTACCATCAAGAACCGTTATCCTTTACCCCTGATTACTGAGCTCTTTGACAGAGTTAGCGGAGCTACCATCTTTACAAAGCTGGACTTGCGAGGTGCATACAATCTCATCCGGATCCGTGAGGGTGACGAGTGGAAGACCGCCTTTAACACCCGTGACGGACATTATGAGTACCTCGTCATGCCCTTCGGATTGAGCAATGCTCCAGCTGTCTTCCAGCATTTTGTCAATGAGATCTTCAGAGACATTCTATACCGTCATGTCGTGGTCTATCTAGACGATATCCTCATTTTTGCCAACGATTTAGAGGAACATCGTTTTTGGGTTAAAGAGGTTCTGTCCCGTCTCCGTGTCAATCACCTCTATTGCAAATTAGAAAAATGCGTCTTTGAAGTCAAGTCCATTCCGTTTCTAGGGTACATTGTGTCCGGTTCCGGACTAGAGATGGATCCTGAGAAACTACAAGCAATCCAAAATTGGCCGGTACCCTTAACCCTCAAAGGGGTCCAGAGGTTCTTAGGGTTCGCCAACTATTACCGAAAGTTTATACGAGACTTTTCCACCATTGTGGCGCCTATTACTGCTTTCACTAAGAAGGGTGCTAACCCGTCCAAGTGGTCTGAAGAAGCCATGCAAGCATTTCATCTTTTAAAACAAAGGTTCATCTCTGCGCCTGTTCTGAAACAGCCTGACATCGACTCTCCTTTCATCTTAGAGGTGGATGCCTCCTCCGTTGGAGTAGGAGCGGTGTTATCTCAGAGGGCTAAAGATGGCCATTTACACCCTTGCAGTTTCTTCTCCCGGAAGTTCTCCCCAGCTGAGCGCAACTATGCCATTGGCGACCAGGAGTTGCTAGCCATCAAGCTCGCTCTAGAAGAGTGGAGGTATCTGTTGGAGGGAGCTTCTCATTCAATCACCATACTTACAGACCACAAGAACCTTTTATACCTGAAGGGCGCACAATGTCTCAACCCTCGTCAGGCCAGATGGGCACTTTTCTTTTCCAGGTTCGACTTTAAACTCCAGTTCTGTCCGGGCTCTCAGAATCGCAAGGCCGATGCTCTTTCCCGCTCATGGGAGCAAGAAAATGAGTCAGAGTCTTCAGACAAGCATCCTATTATAAATCCGTTGGCATTCTCCACGGTAGGGATGGACTCTACGCCCCCATCAGGGAAAAGTTTTGTGAAGCCGATGCTAAGGAAGAAGCTCATGCATTGGGCCCATGCTTCCCGTTTTGCCGGACATACAGGTATCCAAAAAACCCTGGAGTTTATCTCTAGGTCCTATTGGTGGCCAACTCTGAAAAAGGACGTCTTGGAGTTTATTGCATCTTGCCCAAAGTGTGCCCAACATAAAGTATCCCGCCAGTCGCCTGCGGGGCAACTGGTTCCACTATCCGTTCCCCGTCGACCATGGACCCACTTGTCGATGGATTTCATTACAGACTTACCCATGTGCAACAAGTTCAATGCCATCTGGGTGGTAGTTGACCGGTTCACCAAGATGGCACACTTCATTCCTCTCACCGGTCTTCCGTCAGCTTCCAAGTTGGCTCAAGTATTCATACAAGAGATCTTCCGACTCCACGGTTTTCCTGAAGAAATTATCTCAGATCGAGGAGTTCAATTCACAGCCAAATTCTGGCGAAGTTTATGTCAAGTCCTCCAAGTCAAGCTAAAGTTTTCCACGGCTTACCATCCTCAGACCAATGGTCAAACCGAGAGGGTGAATCAGGACTTGGAGGCCTTCCTCCGCATCTATGTGTCCTCCTCTCAAGATGACTGGGTTCAATTACTTCCCTGGGCCGAGTTCTGTCATAACAACCAGTATCATTCTTCATCTGCTTCAACACCATTCTTCACTAACTTTGGATTCCACCCTAAAGTCCCTGAGTTCCAACCGCTTCCAGCAACTTCTGTTCCCGCAGTGGATATCACCTTGCATCAGTTTGCCAATACCTGGAAGAGCGTACGATCAGCTCTGCTCAAGGCATCGTTCAGGTACAAGAAGTTTGCGGATAAGAAGCGTCGAGCAGTTCCTGCTCTCAAGGTGGGTGATCGGGTATGGTTATCCACGAAGAATTTGAGGTTAAGAGTTCCCAGTATGAAGTTTGCACCTCGCTATATCGGTCCTTTCAAGATTGAACAAGTCATCAATCGTGTTGCTTACAGACTCCAGTTGCCTCCCTTCTTAAAAATACCCAGGACATTCCATGTTTCCCTGTTGAAACCGCTGATCTTGAATCGGTTTCATTCCTCACTTCCTCCAACTCCGAAAGTCCAAACTCAACGAGGCGTTGAGTATGAAGTGGCCAAGATCCTGGACTCACGTCACCGTTACGGTCAACTACAATATCTTATTGACTGGAAGGGTTATGGTCCTGAGGAACGTTCATGGACCAATGCTTCTGATGTCCATGCTCCTGCCTTGGTCCGGAGATTCCATTCCAAGTTTCCTCAAAAGCCAAAGAAGTGTCCTGGGGCCACTCCTAAAGGGGGGGGTGCTGTCACGATCCGGGTATCTGGACGCCATTTCTTACCCATCAGATGCCTCCTAAGGCTGGCTCAGCGCTCCAGGACCGGATCCCATCTGTTATCCTGATGTGTACATTCCTGTATCCTCTCCTGTCACTCTGGGACGCTGTCACAGTAAACGCCATATTACACCTGGCATGGCGTCTCCCGCGGCCTCCGCCGCCGTCCCTGAACTTCTGCATGCAGAGTGTCTGAGTGGCGATTACGTCAGCCGCGGCCTCCGCTGTGTCCGCGTGGTTGGATGTGCATCTGTCAGCCTGGCGCCTCCTGTCTCCGGTGGCCGGCGCCGCCATTACTGTTTTCATTACCACATGGATTACAAACCAAACTTCCCTCCAAGTGTCTGCATGGGCGCAGCCATCTTGGATTCTGTCAGCTGATCATTTCCACCAATCTGTTCTCAGTATTGATAATCTGCATAATTGCCTAGCCAATCCCTTCCTTGCTGCAGGTATAAATACACTGTGCCTGAGCAAGGAAGGCGTCAGTGCTTTGGTTGTCAAACCTAGTTCCTGTTTGTCTCTCTCCTGTGATTGTCTTCCAGGTTCCAGCTCCTGTCTCAAGACTTCCACCATAGAGACCCGCACCAGCATTCCACCTGCGGTGTAGCCTGACTCTCCAATCCATTGTGGATTCATCAGTTTCCAGCTACAACATTACCTGCTTCCAGCTCAGCTTCCAGCAGAGTACAGCTTCCCTTAAAGGGCCGGTGTCCTTTCTACACTTTACCACTCTCCACCGGTATTATTATTTCTCCGCTCTCAAGTTCTACATTTCAGTTCATATTTCATCGCTCCCAAGTTCATTTATTATTTAACTGGTTCCAGCCAGTATCCACTCCGTGCTAACAACAGTCTGGTTCCAGCCAGTATCCACAGCAGCTGTTTTATCTTCAGCAACCCAGCTTTTCCTGGAACACCAGCTGGCACAATCCTGGGTTATCTCCATTGCTACAGTCGGGCCTGGTAAGGACTTTCCATCTAGAAGATCATAAGAACTATCTCACACTACCAGTGCCCTGTGGCTCCTGCCATCCTGTAGTACCCAGGAACTGTATTTATTCTTTGCTGACTTTTACGTTTTCTTTTACTGCTGCTGTGTTGCGGAGTTGTCATAATAAACATCATTGACTTTTATCCAAGTTGTCGTGGTCACGCCTTCGGGCAGTTATTATTCATGTTACTTACATGTCCAGGGGTCTGATAAAACCTCCCAGGTTCCGGTACATCTCAGCCCCTACAACTGAGGCTGCCTCCCGTCAGCTCAGGCCCTCAGTTGTGACAATCTTGTTCTTTTTGTTTCATGTACCCATACTGGTCTTATGACTGAAGCAAAAGTCTGTTTATGCCAGATAAGTAGCGTCCTGTTCTCAATCACACCAGTTCTTTTTTACATAATCTTATTAGACACTAGTAGGCGCCCTTTTCTTCACTTTCCAAAAAATTCCATTTATGTGTTTTCCAAGCACATATTTATTGTTTAAGGTTGCAGCCACTCTCACTTTAGAGGAAGTGTCACTTATCGTATACACTTACTTTTGTATATATCACTGGTAGTGCACTGTGACATCTGAGCGCCCCCGCGTCTATTTGTTCGATATATATATATATATATATATATATATATATATAAATGCTAAAGCCCTCACTCACTCACTGGCTCATTACTAATTCTTTTACTTCTCGATACGCTAGGAAGCTGAAATTTAACATAGGTATTCTTCAGGTGGGAAATAGGAAAACCGCATAACTAGAACTTTAATAAACCTCCCCTACGGGGATGAAAAGGGGGTTGACATAATGACCTCATTACTGATGCATGGCTTGCGTTGCGTGAATGATAATGGCCAAATGGACAATCGGATCAAAATTTGGATTGCACCTCCGGTGTTTAGAATTGAATAGGTTGAGTATCCCATATCCAAAGTGCTTGAGACCAGAAGTATTTTAGATATCGGATTTTTCTGTATTTTGGAATAATTGAATACCACAATGAGATATCATGGCGATGGAACCCAAGTCTAAGCACAGAATACATTTATGTTTCATATACACCTTATGCACACAGCCTGAAGGCCATTTTAGCCAATATTTTTAATAACTTTGTGCATTAAACAAAGTTTGTGTACATACACACAATTCATTTATGTTTCAAATACACCTTATACACACAGCCTGAAGGTCATTTAATACAATATTTTTAATAACTTTGGTATTAAACAAAGTTTGTGTACATTGAGCTATCAGAAAACAAAGGCTTCCCTATCTCAGTCTCACTCAAAAAATTCCGTATTTCGATATTATTTAGATATGGGATACTCAACCTGAACTACAAAAATGTGAAAACACTCACTGACTTACTGACTGACTCATCACTATTTCTCTTACTTCCCGATATGTTAGGAAGATTAAATTTAACAGAGGTATTCTGTAGGTGGGAAATAGGAAAACTACATAAATAGAGTTTAATAAACCTCCCCCATGGGGATGAACAGGGGGTTGACATAATGACATCACATTACTGATGCGTGGCTTGCGTTACGTGAATGATAACGTCCAGAGTATATTTATATGTAAGGATTGAAAATAAGGACTAACAAGAACCAGTAGATTGCACTATTTTAACAATTTAGAATAAACATTTAAACTTTTTTTTTTTTGGGGGGAGGGGGGCAAATGTATTTAGATTATTTAACCACATCATCTCTTTTTCACTTGTAATGGCTATCTAAGTAGTTTTTTCATGGCTAGAATACTCACAAACGAAAGTCTGGATGGATTACAGTCATATTTTATCCAAAGTGATAGGAACCACTATATTTTCTATGTCCATTCTGCTCTCCCACATTTTGTAGGCAGCATCTTCAATGTAGCAAATAAACTACATTTTCTTGAACAATAAATATATTTTGTAGTACTAATCCTGAAAAAAGGTTGTACCATACACAGTGCTAGATTACGGCCCACATGGGCCTGGAGTTTAAATTGCTAAAGGGCCTATTGTGTGTCACCACAGGGGTGTGACCAGTGCTGTGGTGGTGTGACTAGTGATGTGGGGGTGTGACCTGTGCTGTGGGGTGTAAAGTCATTCCAGTGGCAAATTAGAATTTGGAGCTCATGTGGTCCTTTATGTCTGTATGTACTTCTCTATGTCCATATGTGCCTATGTCTGTATGTGCTCAGCTATGTCCATATGTGCCTGTCTGTATGTGCTCCTCTGTCTGTATGTGCCTATGGGGTCTATTTACTAAGCCTTGGATGGAGTTAAAGTGGACGGAGATAAAGTACCAGCGAATTAGCCCCTAACTGCCATGTCACAGGCTGTAATTGAAAAATGTCAGTTAGGAGCCGATTGGTTGGTACTTTATCTCCGGTCACTTTATCTCCACCCAAGACTTAGTAAATAGACCCCTAAGTCTTTTATGTGCCTATGTCTGTATGTGCCCCTCTATGTCTTTATGAGCCTATGTCTGTATGTGCTCCTCTATGTTTGAATGTGCCTGTCTATGTTCGTACGTGCCTATATCCATATGTGTTCCTCTATGTCCATTTGTGCTGCTGTATGTCCATATGTGCCTGTAGTATGCCTATATGTGCTCTGCTATGTCTTTATTCCTATGTCTGAATGTGCCCGTCTATGGGATGGGTATGGGATCCCAACAGTGAGGATGCCAGTGGTCAGAATACTGACACTACTTGGTAAGTAAACTATCCCTACACTTTACCCTCCCCCTAACCATCTCCTCATGCAGTCTAACCCTAACCTCCCCCTTCCACAGCCTAATTCTAACCTTTCCTTCAGACAGCCTAACACTAACCTTCAACCTACTGCCGAATCCTAACCCTCCCTGCTATACTTATATTAGTGAAAGTGGAGACAGAGATATATAGAGAGAGAAGGGGGAAAGAGAAGGGGGAAAGAGAAGGGGAGACACAGGGGTCATTCTGACCTGTTCGCATGCAGCGGTTTGTCACTGCGATGCAAACGGGTCCGGAATGCGCATGCACGTCAGCCGCACTGCGCATGCACGACTTTACCCAGCGACAGGGGTCACTGGGTTACGTCCAGGACACCGATGAAAGCGGCCGCTCAGCCAACCGCAAGAAGATTGACAGAAAGAAGGCGTACCTGGGTGTCACCGGGCCATTGTCAGACATTTTCAGGGAGTGGAGAAGAAAACGCAGGTGAGTCCAGGAGAATGGAGGGTGGATGTCTGAAGTCAAAGCCACATATGTCCAGGGCTAGTCTTGTTTTACTTGAATTTTTTTAGCTTAGCAGGGCTGCACAAATGATCGCAGCCCTGCTAAGCTAAAATACACTCCCCATAGGTGTGGACTAGTTGATTGCAGCAGCAGCAAAAAGTTGCTGGCTGCGATCAACTCGGAATGACCACCACAGAGAGAGAGAGCAAGAGAGAGTAGGGGGAGACAAAGAGAGCAGGGGGTATACAGAGAGAGAGGGGAGACAAAGAGAGCAGGGGGTAGACAGAGAGAGAGGGAGAAGTGGTATAGAGAGAAAGGGGGAAGAGAGGGGTGATGAGGGGGATAGAGTGGAGGGAGAGAGGGAAGAGAGAAGGGTGGGGTAGACACAGATAGAGAAAAGGGGAGAGACACAGAGAGAGGAGTGAAGGGGAAGACACAGAGAAAGGAGTGAAGGGCGAAGACACAGAGAGAGAAGTGAAGGGGGAGACACAGAGAGGGAAAGAAGGGGAGACACAGAGAGAGAGAAAAGGGGGAGACAGAGAGAAAAAAGGGGGAGACACACAGAGAGAAAGAAGGGGGAGACACAGAGAGAAAGAAGGGAGAGACACAGAGAGAAAGAAGGTGGAGACAGAAAGAAAGAAGGGGAGACACAGAAAGAAAGTAGGGGGAGACAGAAAGAAAAAAGGGGGAGACACAGAAAGAAAAAAGGGGGAGACACAGAAAGAAAGTAGGGGGAGAAAGAAAGAAAGTAGGGGGAGAAACAAAGTAGGGGGAGAAACAAAGTAGGGGGAGAAACAAAGTAGGGGGAGAAACAAAGAAAGAAAGAAAGAAAGAAAGAAAGAAAGAAAGAAAGAAAGAAAGAAAGAAAGAAAGAAAGAAAGAAAGAAAGAGAAAGAAGGGCAGACAGAGAGAGAAAGGGGAGAAGTTGGAGAGAGAAAAGGGAGAAGTGGGAGAGAGAATGGGGGGATACACAGAGAGAATGGGGGAGACACACAGAGAGAGAAAGGGAGAAGGGGAGAAGTGGGGAGACAGAGAGAGAAGGAAGGGGGAGACAGAGTGGAGTGAAAGAAAGGGGAGACACACAGAGAGAAGGGGGGAGAGACGGGACACAGATAGAGAGGGAGAGAAGGGGTTAGACACAGAGAGAAACAGAAGGGGGGACACAGAGAGAAACAGAAGGGGGACACAGAGAGAAAGATAAGGGGGGACACAGAGAGAAAGTGAAGGGGGGAGACAGAAAGGAAGAAAATGGGGGAAACACAGAGAGGAAGAGAAGGGGGAGACACAGAGAGGAAGAGTAGGGGGAGACAAAGAGAGAGAGAAGAGGGGACAGAGAGAGTGGGTATAGACAGGTATTCCCTAACCCCCCTTACGGGTGCACTTTGGTATCATGTTACCAGGCATCCCCTAAACCCCCGCCCCGCATCGTACAGGCAGCACTTCATACCTGCAATAGCAGTGCCAGTGGATCACAGTCTTTAGCGGTGGCAGCAGCAGCGGGTCCCCATCTTTACCAGTGGCAGCAGCGGGTCCCAGTCTTTAGTGGCAGCAGCAGCGGGTCCCAGACTTTAGTGGCGGCATCAGCGGGTTCCCTTCATTAGCACCGGCAGCAGCCCCTATCATTTGGATCTCGCGGTGTTAAGCCGCGGCACCACATAGCAGAAAGGAGGAGGGGGAGGAAATATGAGTTGAGGGGAGTGCCGCCTTGGCCCATTGCCAGCCTCTTCCGTATCCACGCAGGAAGATCATTCAACTGCGCTACATTACGTATAATGTGAGCACTCTGTGGGGTGTAGGGGATGAGGGAAGCAGTGGGCGGATCTTAGGACGGTCACTGATGGTGGTGACAAAAAAAAATTTTTTTTCTTGTCACCAATGTCTACCAGTACTGTCTGGTCCTATTTTCATGGGGGGCCTGGAGCTGCAGCTCCACCCACCCTATTGTTAATCCGGCCCTGATCACACACGATTTGTCTTTTAACTACATAAAAATGCAATCATCACCAAATCTTTGACATGAGATCAAATTTGCACCAGACTGAAGAAAATACATAACAGGTTAGTGTAATATTCAGATACTGAATTTATATCACATTGTTGTATGTAGTTTTAATTAGAGATAAGCAGGTTCGGTTCTCAGAGAACCAAACCATACCGAACTTCACCATTCGAGTCCGGTTCCGAGCCAGGCTCGGGTTTTCCTGCCTGACTCGGAAACCAGAACTAGGCAAAACGTCATCATCCCGCTGTCGGATTCTCGCAGGGTTTGGATTCCATATAAGGAGCCGCGTGTCCCCGCCATTTTCACTCCGGCATTGGAGAGTGTAGAGAGAGGACGTGTCTCCGTCCTCAGTGGTAGTGTCTTGTGCTGTATTTGTCAAGTCACAGTGTTTGTGTCCTTTTGCTGCCATATGTCCATTGCTGCTGTGTTGTGCTGCATCAGTTCAGTGGTGGTGTATTGTGTGGCATCAGTCCAGTGGCAGTGTCCTGTGCATCAGCCATCAGTCACTCCAGTGACAAGGCAGTCACAGTGTTTGTGTCCCCTTGCTGCCATACGTCCATTGCTGCTGTGTTGTGTTGCATCAGTTCAGTGTTGCTGTGTTGTGCTGCATCAGACCCGTGGTAGTGTCCTGGCCATCAGTCATTTCAGTGACCAGGCAGTCACAGTGGTATATGCTGCTGCTATATGCCCATTGCTGCCATATAATAATAATAATAATAATAATAACAACAAGTTCCTCACAGTGTTGCTGTGTTGTGCTGCATCAGACCAGTGGTAGTGTCCTGGCCATCAGTCATTCCAGTGACCAGGCAGTCACATTGGTATATGCTGCTACTATATGCCCATTGCTGCCATATAATAATAATAATAATAATAATAACAACAAGTTCCTCACAGTGTTGCTGAGTTGTGCTGCATCAGACCAGTGGTAGTGTCCTGGCCATCAGTCATTCCAGTGACCAGGCAGTCACAGAGGTATACGCTGCTGATATATGTCCACTGCTACCGTAGAATAATAATAATAACAACAAGTCCCTTACAGTGTTGCTGTGTTGTGCTGCATCAGACCAGTGGTAGTGTCCTGGCCATCAGCCATCAGTTATTCCTGTGCCACATATTGTGTTATATAACTCCAAAAAAAAAATGGAGAACAAAAATTTGGAGGATAAAATAGGGAAAGATCAAGAACCACTTCCTCCTAGTGCTGAAGCTGCTGCCACTAGCCATGACATAGACGATGAAATGCCATCAACGTCGTCTGCCAAGGCCAATGCCCAATGTGATAGTAGAGGGCATGTAAAATCCAAAAAGCCAAAGTTCAGAAAATAAACCCCCAAAAAAAGAAATTTAAATGGTCTGAGGAGAAATGTAAACTTGCCAATATGCCATTTACGACACGGAGTGGCAAGGAACGGCTGAGGCCCTGGCCTATGTTCATGACTAGTGGTTCAGATTCACATGATGATGGCAGCCCTCATAACTGAGGCCATGACACTTATGTAGGTGTTAGACGTGCGTCTGGTATCCGCCATTAGTGTAGTGGGATTTAGACAATTGATGGAGGTATTGTGTCCCCGGTACCAAATCCCATCTAGATTCCACTTCACTAGGCAGGTGATAACGAGATTTTGTCATTTAATTCCAGTGATTTGGACATATAATTCCAGTGCTTTTGCCATTTAATTCCAGTGATTTGGGCATATAATTCCAGTGATTTGGCCGTGTAATTCCAGTGATTTTGATGTATAATTCCAGTGTTTTTGAGATTTAATTCAAGTGATTTTGCCATTTAATTCCAGTGATCCTGCCGTATAATTCCAGTAATCCTGCCGTATAATTACAGTGGTACTGGCGTATAAGTCCAGTCCAGCGATACTGCCGTATACAGTATATACAATATATACCCTGTTGCAAAGCCGATTAGTGAGGCCATAACAATTATGCTGGTGTTAGACATGCATCCGGTATCCACCATTAGTGCAGTGTGACTGCAGTGCCAAGCCTAGATGGGCCAGGTGTTTGTGCCACACACTTGTGTCGCTTAGCTTAGTCATAAAGCTACCTCATTGCCCTCTTTTACTTCTTGACATGATGTGCTGTTTGGGGACTATTTTTTTTAAAGTGCCATCCTGTCTGACACTTCCGTATATGTCCAGTGGTACTCCCATTTAATTCCAGTGATTTGGACGTATAATTCCAGTGATATTGCAGTTTAATTCCAGTGATTTTGCAGTTTAATTCTAGTGATTTGGACGTATAATTCCAGTGATTTGGACGTATAATTCCAGTGATTTGGACGTATAATTCCAGTGGGAATTGTTTGTGTCACTTGGCTTAGTCATACAGCTACCTCATTGCACCTCTTCTTCATCTTTGCATGAGGTGCTGTTTGGGGTGTAGTTTTTGAAAAGTGCCATCCTGTCTGACACTGCAGTGCCACTCCTAGATGGGCCAGGTGTTTGTGCCGCACACTTGTGTCGCTTGGCTTAGTCATACAGCAGCCTCGGTGCACCTCTTTTTCTTTTTTGCATCATGTGCTGTTTGGGGACTAGTTTTTGAATAGTGCCATCTTGTCTGCAACTGCAGTGCCACTCCTAGATGGGCCAGGTGTTTGTGCCGCACACTTGTGTCTCTTAGCTTGGTCATACAGTCACCTCGGTGCAACTTTTAGGCCTAAAAACAATATTGTGAGGTATTCAGAATAGACTGGAAATGAGTGGAAATGAATGCTATTGAGGTTAATAATACCGTAAGAGCAAAATTACAGTCAAATTCTGTGATTTTAGCTGTTTTTATGGTTTTTTTTTTAAAAATCATCCAGATCCAAAACCAAAACACGAAAGGGTGGTTTTGGCAAAACCAAGCCAAAACCAAAACATGAAAGTGGAATTAGAACCAAAACACAAAAAGTGCCAGCCGCACATTTCTAGTTTTAATTAATTTGATAAGACAATGATAAAAAAAAAGATTGTCTCCTATAAAAAAATTAAACAAATTACTTAAAGGAGGTTTTTGCCAAAAGCTGAGAAAAATGCACTTAGTCTACTAATAACGTTTTTGGGGGATCCTTTGGATACAAAATAAATATAAATACATGCTAATAATAAATTAATTGTAACATATAAAAGCTTTTTAACTATTTAATATTAAAATATTCAATATATTGTAACTGTTAAAGGGCATACTATTTCCTCACTAACAACATTGAGAGTATAATAGTAAGGCAAATATGCTAATGACCATTTAATAACTGTATATTACTAATAGCATTAATTAACCACTCACCAAGATAAATTCCAGTTTAATACAACACATATGAATCACAGGAACAAATATAATCTTATAATTAATTTATACTTAATACAAAAACTATGCGCAAGATGCAGCATCTTTTAAAATATGTTATATTCTCATTAAAAGTGATGTTTAATAACAGAAACATCTTAAATAAATATTGGGTACTATTGCAGATAGAATACAGACTATTTTACCTAGCAAACCAGACATAGTATTCCGTAATGCACCAGACCATGGGGGTAATTCCAAGTTGATCGCAGCAGGATTTTTGATAGCAATTGGGCAAAACCATGTGCACTGCAGGGGAGGCAGATATAACATGTGCAGAAAGAGTTAGATTTGGGTGGGTTATTTTATTTCTGTGCAGGGTAAATACTGGCTGCTTTATTTTTACACTGCAAATTAGATTGCAGATTGAACACACCCCACCCAAATCTAACTCTCTCTGCACATGTTATATCTGCCTCCCCTGCAGTGCACATGGGCCCTCATTCCGAGTTGTTCGCTCGGTAAAAATCTTCGCATCGCAGCGATTTTCCGCTTAATGCGCATGCGCAATGTCCGCACTGCGACTGCGCCAAGTAAATTTGCTATGCAGTTAGGAATTTTACTCACGGCTTTTTCATCGGTCTGGCGATCGTAATGTGATTGACAGGAAATGGGTGTTACTGGGCGGAAACAGGCCGTTTTATGGGCGTGTGGGAAAAAACGCTACCGTTTCCGGAAAAAACGCAGGAGTGGCTGGAGAAACGGAGGAGTGTCTGGGCGAACGCTGGGTGTGTTTGTGACGTCAAACCAGGAACGACAAGCACTGAACTGATCGCAGATGCCGAGTAAGTCTGAAGCTACTCAGAAACTGCTACGAGGTGTGTAATCGCAATATTGCGAATACATCGTTAGCAATTTTAAGATGCTAAGATTCACTCCCAGTAGGCGGCGGCTTAGCATGAGCAAATCTGCTAAAATCCGCTTGCGAGCGAACAACTCGGAATGACCTCCATGGTTTTGCCCAATTGCTAACAAAAATCCTGCTGCGATCAACTTGGAATTACCCCTCATAAGAGGAAATTGATTAGGAATTACTCCAAAACAGAGACAAACTTAATACAAACCACCATGGGAGGAGGGGAAATCACTAAAGGTTTCTTCCACTGCGGCAAATGCATTAATTGCAAATGAATGAGATATAAGAGCACACTACCCACTCAATTTTATACTCCTTCAGTATGCACTAAGGACACACTCCCTTGTGCCTGTTAGAATGTAATTTCCTCCTGGAGTGTCCATGCAACCTACAATACAGTACATAGGGCTCATAATAAGGAGCTTGAAGGTACGGATTAGTGAACACATATGAAACATCCTCAAAGGCTATGAGCAGCACAGTGTGTCAAATCATTTTAGAGTTGCACATGAGTGCAAACCCAATGGTCTACGTTTCACAGCCATAGAAAGCAGTGACATGCAGTGCGTTCAATTGCTGTGGAGGCACTTGCTGATTAACAACACCCCCCCCCCCCCCCCATATATAAAAAAGAAGGCATAGGGCTCTCCTTATTTATTGATAACCAGCACCAGGCTCAATCAGCAAGGGGCTGCCATAGCAGGAGGGACACTCAGTGTGGCATCTCCCTGCCATCACATTAACCAACCCCAAACTGGTCAGGCTGGGGCTGGAATTCCTTGGAAAGTGGGGACTCCCAAACAATAAAATGGGGTCCCCCCTCCCGAGCAACAACCAGTACTGGGCTGATAGCCCAGTGCTATGCCTCACATCCCTGGTGGCGGTGGATGTTGGGGTTCATGGTAGGACAATATTATTCTTTATAGGCAGCCTACAGGTCCCAGAAAGCCAGCCCCAGCATACCAGCACTTGGAGAACCACAAGTGCCAGCATGCCTGGACATTAAGGGCTCGCTGGCACCTGTAGTCCGCCTGTAAAGAAAATATTAAAATAAAAACACCACACCTTTTGTTTTAATAGTTTATTGTACTGCATCTTCACCTCAGCTCTTTTGCATGGTCGCCACTTCCCCAGGGCTTCCGCAGCCTTCCTCCTGCATCTTCTCTTGGGGGACAGTGACCCTTCAACTCTTTTGCATGGCCACTGCCTCCGCAGGGCTACTGGCTTCTTCTATCTTCGAGAGCTCTTCCCTGCCAACGGACTGCCCAGCCACTGCTTTACACTGGCTTCTATAAGCCAGCTGAGGGGGTGGGGTCATGGCGCAGTGAGCCGTGATTAGCTCACAGCGGCCATCTTGAATTTCATAAATGACTCTGTGGCTCACTTTTTGAAATGTGTACCCGCTGCCGAACTATGCAGAATGGCTAGCAGGAACTGGTTCCTCCCGGATGCCTCCTGTTTATGCATTCCACAGACTGGAAACCTGATCCCGGAAGTAGCGCGAGACTGCGGCACTGTCCGCGGCAATCTGTGGAGCACAGCTATGGGGTAACAGCGGTTGTAAGGGTGCAGTGAAGCGCCTGGAGTAAAAAGTAAGTGGCCTGAAATAAATAAATTGATAGCCTGCAATTAATAGCATTTTTTAACAATAGTAGGTTATGTGACATCACTACCGGTGGCATGTGACGTCATTAATTGAATGTAATTATACCAATAATGAGAGGGGGTATATATATATAAGTCCTTTGGTGGGTGACACTGTGCTGTCTTATTGTCTGGGTGCCTATGTGCACTTGTTTGGTCTTGAGAAAGGCTCCTCAGTGGGCCGAAACGTCGACCTAATATTTTTAATATGATGAAAAAAATTGTATATTTTTAAAATGTGCTGAGAAGTCTGGGGAGTGCCCTCTTCCCGCAGTATATATGGAGACTTGAAGCTAATTCTTATGGCTCTGAGGACATCACCCCAGCTGTTGCGAACAGCAAGAGTGAGAGTGTGATCTGCCTTGGGACTATATATATATATATATATACATGTGTGTGTGTGTGTGTGTGTGTGTGTGTGTGTATATATATATATATATATATATATATATATTGCAGGATCTAGTCAGCGGGGTTTCCGTGTGTATGTGTGTACATGTGTGAGCGTGTGTGTGTATATATATATATATATATATATACACACATATATACTGTGTGTGTATATACAGTAGATACATATATATTTACATATACATATATATATATATATACACACACTCATTCATACAGACACACGTACGTACGTACGTACGTACCTACGTACGTACGTACGTACGTACGTACATAAATGCACAAGCACACACACAAACATGCATATATACAGACAAACTTCACACACTGTATACAGTACATATTGCATATACAGTACTATACCATCAGGGGATGGGAGGCGGGAGCAGACAGGCGGCACTGTGTGGACGGAGGGAGCTGCTATGGCTGAACAGCTGTAGCAGCTCTGCTGTCACGGTGGCGGCTTTTACTGAGATGGAGACACTGCTGCCTCCGTCTCAAAAATAAACATTTTGGCTCATTATGGGGGGTTTCCAGGTACTCGGAACTTCCCCCTGCATGCACCACTGGGTTAGGTTGCAATTAGGGTAAGGCTGCAAGTAGACTTGTATTTAGGGTTGGGACGAGTGTTAGTGGTATGTTTAGGGTAAAATAGTATTGTCAACATTTTAACTGTTGACATTCACAATGTCAACATTCTTGACATGACGAAATTCTGAATGCTGACATTAAGACCATGTCAACATTCTGAACATCGACATGTTATACCATAACCAGTACCATCTCTTTAGCATAGTGTATATTAAATTATTTGTTCTTACAGGAGGTGCACTTCTGCCCCAACAGTGCAAAGGAAATGACACGTTCATGAAGCAGTGCAAATACTTGCATATGTTCAGTTGAACCATCTCACATAGTATTAGTAGTACATCCATTTAATGTGCACCAGGTGTACAACAGGCATAAAAACTGTTTATACTATTTATGCTTATGCCTCTTCATAACACAGAGAAAGCGTATAGAGGTAGCATAATGGTCTGATTATTATACGCAACATTTGAATTACACTATTTGTACACAATATAAAAACTTAATAAAGTGTAATTTACATAAGGGAGTATACAGTAGGATCATAACAGTATATACATGTGAAAGTCACATTTATTGTATAAAATGTAATTAGACCTATATACAAAAACAAAATATCAATGCAAGAAAATAATCTCTATTTTAATCTGTAATAGTGAAATGGAAATCTTCTTTCCTGCTGTAGTTCAAATGAAAAAAATAAGAATTTACTCACCGGTAATTCTATTTCTCGTAGTCCGTAGTGGATGCTGGGACTCCGTAAGGACCATGGGGAATAGCGGCTCCACAGGAGACTGGGCACAACTAAAAGAAAGCTTTAGACTACTGGTGTGCACTGGCTCCTCCCACTATGACCCTCCTCCAGACTCCAGTTAGGATACTGTGCCCGGAAGAGCTGACACAATAAGGAAGGATTTTGAATCCCGGGTAAGACTCATACCAGCCACACCAATCACACCGTATAACTTGTGATACAATACCCAGTTAACAGCATGAAAACAACTGAGCCTCTCAACAGATGACTCAACAATAACCCTTTAGTTAAACAATAACTATATACAAGTATTGCAGACAATCCGCACTTGGGTTGGGCGCCCAGCATCCACTACGGACTACGAGAAATAGAATTACCGGTGAGTAAATTCTTATTTTCTCTGACGTCCTAAGTGGATGCTGGGACTCCGTAAGGACCATGGGGATTATACCAAAGCTCCCAAACGGGCGGGAGAGTGCGGATGACTCTGCAGCACCGAATGGGCAAACTCTAGGTCCTCCTCAGCCAGGGTGTCAAACTTATAGAATTTTGCAAACGTGTTTGACCCCGACCAAGTAGCTGCTCGGCAAAGTTGAAGAGCCGAGACCCCTCGGGCAGCCGCCCAAGAAGAGCCCAACTTCCTCGTGGAATGGGCTTTCACTGATTTAGGATGCGGCAGTCCAGCCGCAGAATGTGCAAGCTGAATCGTACTACAGATCCAGCGAGCAATAGTCTGCTTTGAAGCAGGTGCACCCAACTTGTTGGGCGCATACAGGATAAATAGCGAGTCAGTTTTTCTGACTCCAGCTGTCCTGGAAACATAAATTTTCAGGGCCCTGACTACATCCAATGACTTGGAGGCCTCCAAGTCTTTAGTAGCCGCAGGCACCACGATAGGTTGGTTAAGAAGAAAGGCTGATACCACCTTAGGGAGAAATTGGGGACGAGTCCTCAATTCTGCCCTATCCATATGGAAAATCAGATAAGGGCTTTTACATGACAAAGCTGCCAATTCTGATACACGCCTGGCCGACGCCAAGGCCAACAACATGACCACTTTCCACATGAGATATTTCAATTCCACGGTCTTAAGTGGCTCAAACCAATGTGACTTTAGGAAATCCAACACCACGTTGAGATCCCAAGGTGCCACAGGAGGCACAAAAGGGGGCTGAATATGCAGCACTCCCTTAACAAAAGTTTGAACTTCAGGTAGTGAAGCCAGTTCTCTCTGGAAGAAAATCGATAGAGCCGAAATCTGGACCTTAATGGAACCCAATTTTAGGCCCATAGTCACCCCTGACTGTAGAAAGTGCAGGAAACGGCCCAGCTGAAATTCTTCCGTTGGGGCCTTCCTGGTCTCACACCACGCAACATATTTTCGCCATATGCGGTGATAATGGTTTGCGGTTACATCTTTCCTAGCTTTAATCAGCGTAGGAATGACTTCCTCCGGAATGCCCCTTTCCTTTAGGATACGGTGTTCAACCGCCATGCCGTCAAACGCAGCCGCGGTAAGTCTTGGAACAGACAGGGCCCCTGCTGCAGCAGGTCCTGTCTGAGCGGCAGAGGCCATGGGTCCTCTGAGATCATTTCTTGAAGTTCCAGGTACCAAGCTCTTCTTGGCCAATCCGGAACAATGAGTATAGTTCTTACTCCTCTTCTCCTTATTATCCTCAATACCTTTGGTATGAGAGGAAGAGGAGGGAACACATAAACCGACCGGTACACCCACGGTGTCACTAGAGCGTCCACAGCTATCGCCTGCGGGTCTCTTGACCTGGCGCAATACTTTTCAAGCTTTTTGTTTAGGCAGGACGCCATCATGTCCACCTGTGGCCTTTCCCAACGGTTTACAATCAGTTGGAAGACTTCTGGATGAAGTCCCCACTCTCCCGGGTGGAGGTCGTGCCTGCTGAGGAAGTCTGCTTCCCAGTTGTCCACTCCCGGAATGAACACTGCTGACAGTGCTAACACGTCATTTTCCGCACATCGGAGAATCCTTGTGGCTTCTGCCATCGCCGTCCTGCTTCTCGTGCCGCCCTGTCGGTTTACATGGGCGACCGCCGTGATGTTGTCTGACTGGATCAGTACCGGCTGGTTTTGAAGCAGGGGTTTTGCCTGAGTTAGGGCATTGTAAATGGCCCTCAGTTCCAGAATATTTATGTGCAGGGAAGTCTCCTGACTTGACCATAGTCCTTGGAAGTTTCTTCCCTGTGTGACTGCCCCTCAGCCTCGAAGGCTGGCATCCGTGGTCACCAGGACCCAGTCCTGTATGCCGAATCTGCGGCCCTCTTGAAGATGAGCACTCTGCAGCCACCACAGCAGAGACACCCTGGTCCTTGGAGACAGGGTTATTAGCCGATGCATCTGAAGATGCGATCCGGACCACTTGTCCAACAGGTCCCACTGAAAGGTTCTTGCATGGAACCTGCCGAATGGAATTGCTTCGTAGGAAGCTACCATCTTTCCTAGGATTCGCGTGCAGTGATGAACCGACACCTGTTTTGGTTTCAGGAGGCCTCTGACTAGAGATGACAGCTCCTTGGCCTTCTCCTCCGGGAGAAACACTTTTTTCTGTTCTGTGTCCAGAACCATCCCCAGGAACAGTAGACATGTCGTAGGGACCAGCTGTGACTTTGGAATATTTAGAATCCAGCCGTGCTGTTGTAGCACCTCCCGAGATAGTGCTACCCCGACCAACAACTGCTCCCTGGACCTCGCCTTTATCAGGAGATCGTCCAAGTACGGGATAATTAAAACTCCCTTCTTTCGAAGGAGTATCATCATTTCGGCCATTACCTTGGTAAAGACCCTCGGAGCCGTGGATAGACCGAACGGCAACGTCTGGAATTGGTAATGACAATCCTGTACCACAAATCTGAGGTACTCCTGGTGAGGATGGTAAATGGGGACATGCAGGTAAGCATCCTTGATGTCCAGTGATACCATGTAATCCCCCTCGTCCAGGCTTGCAATAACCGCCCTGAGCGATTCCATCTTGAACTTGAATTTTTTTATATATGTGTTCAAGGATTTCAAATTTAAAATGGGTCTCACCGAACCGTCCGGTTTCGGTACCACAAACATTGTGGAATAGTAACCCCGTCCTTGTTGAAGTAGGGGCACCTTTACTATCACCTGTTGTGAATACAGCTTGTGAATTGCCTGTAACACTGCCTCCCTGCCTGAGGGAGTGGTTGGTAAGGCAGATTTGAGGAAACGGCGGGGGGGAGACGTATCGAATTCCAGCTTGTACCCCTGAGATACTACTTGAAAGATCCAGGGATCCACCCGTGAGCGAGCCCACTGATTGCTGAAATATTTGAGACGGGCCCCCACCGTACCTGGCTCCGCCTGTGGAGCCCCAGCGTCATGCTGTGGACTTAGAGGAAGCGGGGGAGGACTTTTGCTCCTGGGAACTGGCTGTATGCTGCAGCTTTTTCCCTCTACCTCTGCCTCTGGGCAGAAAGGACGCGCCCCTAACCCGCTTGCCCCTATTGGGCCGAAAGGACTGTACCTGATAATACGGTGCTTTCTTTGGCTGTGAGGGAACATGGGGTAAAAATGTAGACTTCACAGCTGTTGCTGTGGAAACTAGGTCCGAGAGACCATCCCCGAACAACTCCTCGCCCTTATAAGGCAGAACTTCCATGTGCCTTTTAGAATCTGCATCTCCTGTCCACTGCCGAGTCCATAACCCTCTCCTTGCAGAAATGGACATTGCACTTATTTTAGATGCCAGCCGGCAAATATCCCTCTGTGCATCCCTCATGTATAAAAGTGCGTCTTTAATATGCTCTACGGTTAGCAATATAGTGTCCCTGTCTAGGGTATCAATACTTTCCGACAGGGAATCTGACCACACAGCTGCAGCACTGCACATCCATGCTGAAGCAATAGCTGGTCTCAGTATAACACCTGTGTGTGTATATATAGACTTCAGGATAGCCTCCTGCTTTCTATCAGCAGATTCCTTCAGGGCGGCCGTATCCGGAGACGGTAGTGCCACCTTCTTTGACAAGCGTATGAGCGCTTTATCCACCCTAGGGGATGTTTCCCAACGTGACCTATCCTCTGGCGGGAAAGGGTACGCCATTAGTAACCTCTTAGAAATTACCAGTTTCTTATCAGGGGAAGCCCACGCTTCTTCACACACTTCATTTAACTCTTCAGATGGAGGAAAAGCTACTGGTAGTTTTTTCTCTCCAAACATAATACCCTTTTTTGTGGTACCGGGGGTAACATCAGAAATGTGCAACACATTTTTCATTGCCTCAATCATGTAACGTGTGGCCCTACTGGAAGTTACATTAGTCTCATCGTCGTCGACGCTGGAGTCAGTATCCATGTCGACATCTGTGTCTGCCATCTGAGGTAACATAGAAACATAGAAACATAGAAACAAAGAAACAAAGAATTTGTCGGCAGATAAGAACCACTTGGCCCATCTAGTCTGCCCCTTATTTTTTTTTTTTATATTATTTTTTATCACTAACCTTATTTGATCCTTATTTCTTTGTAAGGATATCCTTATGTCTATCCCATGCATGTTTAAATTGCTCTACTGTCTTAGCCTCTACCACCTCTGATGGGAGGCTATTCCACTTGTCCACTACCCTTTCTGTGAAATAATTTTTCCGCAAATTTCCCCTGAACCTCCCCCCCTCCAGTCTCAGTGCATGTCCTCGTGTCCTATTGCTTCTCTTCATTTGGAGAATGTTTCCCTCCTGGACTTTGTTAAAACCCTTCATATATTTGAAAGTTTCTATCATGTCTCCCCTTTCCCTTCTCTGTTCCAAACTATACATATTGAGATTTCTTAGTCTTTCTGGGTATGTTTTGTGATGTAGGCCATGCACCATTTTAGTTGCCCTCCTTTGTACAGTTTCTAATGTATTAACATCCTTTAGAAGATATGGCCTCCAGAACTGAATACAGTATTCTAGATGAGGCCGTACCAATGACCTATACAGTGGCATTATTACTTCTTTCTTTCTGCTGCTGATTCCTCTCCCAATGCAGCCAAGCATCTGACTAGCCTTCCTCATTGCCTTGTTACATTGCTTACCTGCTTTTAAGTCATCTGAAATAGTGACTCCTAGATCCCTTTCCTCCTCAGTAGTTTCCAGTATAGTGCCATTAATACTGTATTTAGCTTTAGGATTTTTGAGACCCAAGTGCATGATTTTGCATTTTTTGGCATTAAACTGTAATTGCCAGACTCTTGACCATTCCTCTAGTCTACCTAGATCCTCAATCATTTGTTTTACCCCACCTGGTGTGTCTACCCTGTTGCATACCTTTGTGTCATCTGCAAAAAGGCATACTTTCCCTTTAATGCCATTTGCAATGTCACCAATAAAGATATTAAAAAGCACTGGTCCAAGTACAGATCCCTGGGGTACTCCACTGGTAACATTTCCCTCCTGTGAATGCACTCCATTTACCACAACTCTCTGTTTTCTATCCTTCAACCAAGATCTTATCCATTCAATAATCCTAATATCCAATCCCAAACTTTCAAGTTTATTTAGCAGTCTGCGATGTGGAACTGTGTCAAAAGCCTTACTAAAGTCTAGATAAGCTATATCCATGGCTCCACCTTTATCCATCACTTTAGTCACACAATCAAAAAAGTCAATAAGATTTGTTTGACATGATCTCCCCCCAGTGAATCCATGCTGTTTGGGATCCTGTAAATTGCCGGATTTGAGATAATCTACAACTCTTTCTTTTAAGAGTGTTTCCATCAATTTCCCTACTACTGATGTAAGACTCACTGGTCTGTAGTTGTTTGCCTCTTCCTTGCTTCCACTTTTGTGCAGTGGGACTACGTTTGCTCTTTTCCAGTCCCCTGGAATTTCTCCTGTAGCTAATGACTGGTTGAATAATTCTGTCAATGGTGCTACCAGCACCTCTTTAAGTTCTTTTAATATCCTTGGATGTATCCCATCTGGCCCCATAGATTTGTCCACTTTCAGCTTTGAGAGTTCTGTTAGGACCTTCTCCTCTGTAAATGTACTTGTTTCATTTTCCTGACTATCCCTGCAACTTAACTGTGGCCCCTTTCCCTCTCTTTCAGTAGTAAATACTGAGCAAAAATAATCATTAAGATGATCTGCTATTAAATTGTCTCCTTCAACAAGACTCCCAGTGTCCGTCTTTAGTTTTATAATTCCGCCTTTTGTTTTTCTCTTTTCGCTTATATACCTAAAAAAAGTTTTGCCTCCTTTACCCACTGACTGGGCCATTTTCTCCTCAGCTTGTGCCTTTGCACATCTGATTACCTTCTTTGTCTCCTTCTGTCTAACAAGATATATCTTTTTGTCTTCATTATTTTGTGTCTGCTTATATTTCCTAAAAGCCATCTTTTTTGCTCTCACAATATTTGCTACTTCTTTTGCAAACCACACTGGCTTCCTTTTCCTTGTGTTTTTCCTAACAGTTTTGATACAAAGGTCTGTTGCCTTCAATATTGCACATTTGAATGTTTCCCACCTCTCCTGCACTGTTTCCAAGTTCCTCCACTCTGCCAAAGAATCACTTACACATTTTCCCATCCCTACAAAATCAGCCTTCCTAAAATCCAACACCTTTGTTTTTGTATGGGACGAGTCAGTCTCTGTCTTAATGCTGAACCATACTGCTTGATGATCACTGGATCCCAGGTTTTCACCCACTTTTACGTCCGATAATCTGTCTCCATTTGTAAGTATTAAGTCTAATATTGCGTCTTTCCGAGTGGGCTCCCTCACCAATTGGTGGAGGGATGCTCCCTGAAGGGAATTTAAAATGTTCCTACTTCTAGTGGAACTAGCAACAGACACCTCCCAGTTTACATCAGGAAGATTAAAGTCTCCCATGATTATTACCTCTCCTTTTAATGCCATTTTAGTTATGTCCTGCAATAGGTTCTTGTCAAGTTCCTCTTCCTGACCTGGTGGCCTGTATATCACGCCAATACGAATAATCAACTTTTCCCCTGTTTCTATGGTCACCCAAAGGGCCTCAGTTTTTTCTTCAATACTTTGTATTAATGTAGTATTTATGTCATTTTTTACATACATTGCTACCCCTCCTCCGATTTTTCCAATTCTGTCCTTCCTAAATAAAGTATATCCCGGTATAGCTATGTCCCAGTCATGATTTTCATTGTACCATGACTCTGTAATTGCCACAATGTCTAGATCATCCCTTGTCATTATTGCAGTTAGTTCTGGGATTTTATTTCCTAAGCTCCTAGCATTTGCACACATAGCTTTTAGAGTTTTGTTTGTGCTTTTTCTGTTCCTAGCTATGTTCTTCTCTCTGCCTATTTTTATTTGGTTTTGATCTGAATTATCTTCTGTTGCTGTGGATATGCTTCCTATTCCCTTTGCCTGCAGAAACAATACCTCTGTGTTGGGGGAGCAGATTTCTTTATTCCTATTTAGCTCACTGCCCCCCTTTGTTAGTTTAAATAGTTCTTGATGAAGCATCCAAACTGTTCAGTTAGTATTCTCGTTCCCCTTGAAGATGGGTGCAGGCCGTCACTTTTGTATAAGCTCCTATCTTGCCAGATGATGTGACTATGGCCTATAAATCCAAATCTCTCCTCATTGCACCATGTCCTTAGCCAAATATTGAAGTTTCTGATGCAATGAGTTCTGCCTTCCCCTCTGTGTACTGGCAATACTTCTGAAAAAGATACAGTGGTTGCCACCTGCTTCAGAGCAGTCCCTAACTTCCTAAATTCATCTTTTACAGCCATGAGTTCAGCATTTGCCAGGTCATTTGTCCCTAGGTGGACAATGACATCCACCTCCCCATCTTTTCTTGCTGCCTTCACAATTCTTAGCATGCGCTCTTTATCCCTTGGAACTGTGGCTCCAGGTAAGCACCTTACTTGTTTCTCTACTTCATTTGCTTTTCCCAGATGTATTCCTCTAATAATGGAATCTCCCAAGAGAAGTGCAGTCCTTTTTGGAGATGCAATTTTTCTGTTCCATTTCCTGTTCCTATAGTTGGTAGATGTCCCCATATCCTCCTGTTCTGTAGTGCCTCTATTAGTTGTATCTTCCAGCCCTGCAAGAGTAGCAAACGAGTTTTGCAGTGTCACCGCTTGCGGGAGGTGTCTGTGTCCCTCTGGAAATCTCTGCCCTTGAGAGCCCACAGTAGTCCAGGCAGAATGTCTTCTGGTGGCTCTCTGAGGCAGTGGAGGCTACAAAGACACAGACATCCTACAAATCTCAGCATGCAGTTTTGCTATCTCCTCCTTCAGCAGAGAAAATTGCTCACAGATTGGACAGCAGCTGAGTCTCCACGCTGCCTCTTTCCAAACAAATGCTTTACATCCATTGCACTGCACAAGGCCAAACATTGTATCAGATGTGAATGGTATTGCAAATTTGTGTGTTACTTGGTGTATTTTAAAACTCACCTGTTGCTGTATTCTAACTCACCTGCTGCTGTTTCAAACTCACTTAATAAGCCAAGCCTCACTTTATAATGCACGCCTCTCACAAAGAGCACGCTCTCTGAGTCTGGTCACTGTTTATATAGTTTCTCAGGTAGCTGTTCTATTCAGCCCCGCCTCCTAATCACTTCACACCTAGATTCAGCCACTCCTCCTCCTAGTTTCTCTTCACACTCTAAGAAAGCACAAGTGAAAGCACAGAGACAAACACAGCCAAATTCTCACTCCTTTTTCCCACAATATTACAATCCCTATATGGATAGACAGAGAATACTCACCTGCTGCTGTTTCAAACTCACTTAATAAGCCAAGCCTCACTTTATAATGCACGCCTCTCACAAAGAGCACGCTCTCTGAGTCTGGTCACTGTTTATATAGTTTCTCAGGTAGCTGTTCTATTCAGCCCCGCCTCCTAATCACTTCACACCTAGATTCAGCCACTCCTCCTCCTAGTTTCTCTTCACACTCTAAGAAAGCACAAGTGAAAGCACAGAGACAAACACAGCCAAATTCTCACTCCTTTTTCCCACAATATTACAATCCCTATATGGATAGACAGAGAATACTCACCTGCTGCTGTTTCAAACTCACTTAATAAGCCAAGCCTCACTTTATAATGCATGCCTCTCACAAAGAGCACGCTCTCTGAGTCTGGTCACTGTTTATATAGTTTCTCAGGTAGCTGTTCTATTCAGCCCCTCCTCCTAATCACTTCACACCTAGATTCAGCCACTCCTCCTCCTAGTTTCTCTTCACACTCTAAGAAAGCACAAGTGAAAGCACAGAGACAAACACAGCCAAATTCTCACTCCTTTTTCCCACAATATTACAATCCCTATATGGATAGACAGAGAATACTCACCTGCTGCTGTTTCAAACTCACTTAATAAGCCAAGCCTCACTTTATAATGCACGCCTCTCACAAGAGCACGCTCTCTGAGTCTGGTCACTGTTTATATAGTTTCTCAGGTAGCTGTTCTATTCAGCCCCTCCTCCTAATCACTTCACACCTAGATTCAGCCACTCCTCCTCCTAGTTTCTCTTCACACTCTAAGAAAGCACAAGTGAAAGCACAGAGACAAACACAGCCAAATTCTCACTCCTTTTTCCCACAATATTACAATCCCTATATGGATAGACAGAGAATACTCACCTGCTGCTGTTTCAAACTCACTTAATAAGCCAAGCCTCACTTTATAATGCACGCCTCTCACAAAGAGCACGCTCTCTGAGTCTGGTCACTGTTTATATAGTTTCTCAGGTAGCTGTTCTATTCAGCCCCTCCTCCTAATCACTTCACACCTAGATTCAGCCACTCCTCCTCCTAGTTTCTCTTCACACTCTAAGAAAGCACAAGTGAAAGCACAGAGACAAACACAGCCAAATTCTCACTCCTTTTTCCCACAATATTACAATCCCTATATGGATAGACAGAGAATACTCACCTGCTGCTGTTTCAAACTCACTTAATAAGCCAAGCCTCACTTTATAATGCACGCCTCTCACAAGAGCACGCTCTCTGAGTCTGGTCACTGTTTATATAGTTTCTCAGGCAGCTGTTCTATTCAGCCCCTCCTCCTAATCACTTCACACCTAGATTCAGCCACTCCTCCTCCTAGTTTCTCTTCACACTCTAAGAAAGCACAAGTGAAAGCACAGAGACAAACACAGCCAAATTCTCATTCCTTTTTCCCACAATATTACAATCCCTATATGGATAGACAGAGAATACTCACCTGCTGCTGTTTCAAACTCACTTAATAAGCCAAGCCTCACTTTATAATGCACGCCTCTCACAAAGAGCACGCTCTCTGAGTCTGGTCACTGTTTATATAGTTTCTCAGGTAGCTGTTCTATTCAGCCCCTCCTCCTAATCACTTCACACCTAGATTCAGCCACTCCTCCTCCTAGTTTCTCTTCACACTCTAAGAAAGCACAAGTGAAAGCACAGAGACAAACACAGCCAAATTCTCACTCCTTTTTCCCACAATATTACAATCCCTATATGGATAGACAGAGAATACTCACCTGCTGCTGTTTCAAACTCACTTAATAAGCCAAGCCTCACTTTATAATGCACGCCTCTCACAAGAGCACGCTCTCTGAGTCTGGTCACTGTTTATATAGTTTCTCAGGTAGCTGTTCTATTCAGCCCCTCCTCCTAATCACTTCACACCTAGATTCAGCCACTCCTCCTCCTAGTTTCTCTTCACACTCTAAGAAAGCACAAGTGAAAGCACAGAGACAAACACAGCCAAATTCTCACTCCTTTTTCCCACAATATTACAATCCCTATATGGATAGACAGAGAATACTCACCTGCTGCTGTTTCAAACTCACTTAATAAGCCAAGCCTCACTTTATAATGCACGCCTCTCACAAAGAGCACGCTCTCTGAGTCTGGTCACTGTTTATATAGTTTCTCAGGTAGCTGTTCTATTCAGCCCCTCCTCCTAATCACTTCACACCTAGATTCAGCCACTCCTCCTCCTAGTTTCTCTTCACACTCTAAGAAAGCACAAGTGAAAGCACAGAGACAAACACAGCCAAATTCTCACTCCTTTTTCCCACAATATTACAATCCCTATATGGATAGACAGAGAATACTCACCTGCTGCTGTTTCAAACTCACTTAATAAGCCAAGCCTCACTTTATAATGCACGCCTCTCACAAGAGCACGCTCTCTGAGTCTGGTCACTGTTTATATAGTTTCTCAGGCAGCTGTTCTATTCAGCCCCTCCTCCTAATCACTTCACACCTAGATTCAGCCACTCCTCCTCCTAGTTTCTCTTCACACTCTAAGAAAGCACAAGTGAAAGCACAGAGACAAACACAGCCAAATTCTCATTCCTTTTTCCCACAATATTACAATCCCTATATGGATAGACAGAGAATACTCACCTGCTGCTGTTTCAAACTCACTTAATAAGCCAAGCCTCACTTTATAATGCACGCCTCTCACAAAGAGCACGCTCTCTGAGTCTGGTCACTGTTTATATAGTTTCTCAGGTAGCTGTTCTATTCAGCCCCTCCTCCTAATCACTTCACACCTAGATTCAGCCACTCCTCCTCCTAGTTTCTCTTCACACTCTAAGAAAGCACAAGTGAAAGCACAGAGACAAACACAGCCAAATTCTCACTCCTTTTTCCCACAATATTACAATCCCTATATGGATAGACAGAGAATACTCACCTGCTGCTGTTTCAAACTCACTTAATAAGCCAAGCCTCACTTTATAATGCACGCCTCTCACAAGAGCACGCTCTCTGAGTCTGGTCACTGTTTATATAGTTTCTCAGGTAGCTGTTCTATTCAGCCCCTCCTCCTAATCACTTCACACCTAGATTCAGCCACTCCTCCTCCTAGTTTCTCTTCACACTCTAAGAAAGCACAAGTGAAAGCACAGAGACAAACACAGCCAAATTCTCACTCCTTTTTCCCACAATATTACAATCCCTATATGGATAGACAGAGAATACTCACCTGCTGCTGTTTCAAACTCACTTAATAAGCCAAGCCTCACTTTATAATGCACGCCTCTCACAAAGAGCGGGCGTTTTAGAGCCCCTGATGGCTTTTGAGACGCCTGGGCAGGCACAGGCTGAAAAGCCGGCTGTCCCACATTTGGTATGTCGTCAAACCTTTTATGCAAGGAGTCGACACTGTCGCGTAATTCAATCCACAGCACCATCCACTCAGGTGTCGACCCCGCAGGGGGTGACATCACATTTATCGGCATCTGCTCCGCCTCCACATAAGCCTCCTCATCAAACATGTCAACACAGTCGTACCGACACACCGCATACACACAGGGAATGCTCTGACAGAGGACAGGACCCCACAAAGCCCTTTGGGGAGACAGAGAGACAGTATGCCAGCACACACCAGAGCGCTATATAACACAGGGATCCCACTATAAATGAGTGTTTTTCCCTTATAGCTGCTTATATTATATATACTGCGCCTAAATTTAGTGCCCCCCCCTCTCTTTTTTACCCTTATGTAGCTTGACACTGCAGGGGAGAGCCAGGGAGCGTCCTTCCAGCGGAGCTGTGAGGGAAAAATGGCGCCAGTGTGCTGAGGGAGATGGCCCCGCCCCTTTTCCGTCGGACTTCTCACGCTTTTCTGGAATTCTGTCAGGGGTATTTTTACACCTATATAGCCTTCCTGACTATATATGGTGTAGATTTGCCAGCCAGGGCGCCCCCCCCCCCCCAGCGCCCTGCACCCATCAGTGACCGGAGTGTGAGGTTTGCATGAGGAGCAATGGCGCACAGCTGCAGTGCTGTGCGCTACCTTGTTGAAGACAGAAGTCTTCTGCCGCCGATTTTCCGGAACACTTCTTGCTTCTGGCTCTGTAAGGGGGCCGGCGGCGCGGCTCCGGGAACGAACACCTAGGTCGGGTCCTGCGGTCGATCCCCCTGGAGCTAATGGTGTCCAGTAGCCTAAGAAGCCCAAACTACCACCAGTTAGGTAGGTTCGCTTCTTCTCCCCTTAGTCCCTCGCTGCAGTGAGTCTGTTGCCAGCAGATCTCACTGTAAAATAAAAAACCTCAAATATCCTTTCTTTCTAGGAGCTCAGGAGAGCACCTAGTGTGCATCCAGCTCAGCCGGGCACAAGATTCTAACTGAAGTCTGGAGGAGGGTCATAGTGGGAGGATCCAGTGCACACCAGTAGTCTAAAGCTTTCTTTTAGTTGTGCCCAGTCTCCTGCGGAGCCGCTATTCCCCATGGTCCTTACGGAGTCCCAGCATCCACTTAGGACGTCAGAGAAATATTAATTAGTAATGCAAATTAACAAGCTGCAATTTCATATGTTATAGCAACCACATTAAGGATGCAAGAGCTAATTTGCTATCCACAATCAGGTGCAGCTACAGTATCTATTGCTACTGATTATCATAAGCATATTCCAGGACTACTACAGGCACAATTACATGATATGGGGGTAATTCCAAGTTGATCGCAGCAGGAAATTTTTTAGCAGTTGGGCAAAACCATGTGCACTGCAGGGGGGGCAGATATAACATTTGCAGAGAGAGTTAGATTTGGATGGGTTATTTTGTTTCTGTGCAGGGTAAATACTGGCTGCTTTACTTTTACACTGCAATTTAGATTGCAGATTGAACTCACCACACCCAATTCTATCTCTCTCTGCACATGTTATATCTGCCTCCCCTGCAGTGCACATGGTTTTGCCCAACTGCTAACAAAGTTCCTGCTGCGATCAACTCAGAATTACAGATCCTCTCTCAGCATGTTACTGCTGTATTAGAAGCTGAAACTGAAATAAGTGTCTTCCATGAGAAAACATCTATAGCAAACAATGCTTCTTGTTTACCAGCCATTCAGCTAGAAGGGTGAAGGGACATTGGTGGTCATTCCGAGTTGTTCGCTCGCTAGCTACTTTTAGCAGTAATGCAAACGCAAAGCCGCCGCCCTCTGGGAGTGTATCTTAGCATAGCAGAATTGCTAACGAAAGATTAGCAATTCTGCTATTAAGTATTTCCTTGCAGTTTCTGAGTAGCTCCAGACCTACTCCTAGATTGCGATCACCTCAGTTCGTTTAGTTCCTGGTTTGACATCACAAACACGCCCTGCGTTCGGTCAGCCACTCCCCAGTTTCTCCAGCCACTCCTGCATTTTCTGCTGGCACGCCTGCGTTTTTTAGCACACTCCCAGAAAACGCTCAGTTACCACCCAGAAACACCCACTTCCTGTCAATCATTCTCCGATCAACAGAGCGACTGAAAAACTTTGTTCGCCCGTGAGTAAAATAGCATAGTTTTGTGTAAAATTGTTTAGCGCGTGCGCCCTGCGGTGCATACGCATGCGCAGAACTGCCGGATTTTAGCCTATTAGCAATTCTGCTAAAAATATCAGCGAGCGAACAACTCGGAATGACCACCATTATGCATTAAAAATAGAGATGTGCACCGAACACTTTTCGGGTTTTGTGTTTTGGTTTTGGATCTGGATCTCCTTTTGTGTTTTGGATCTGGATTGGTTTTTACCAAAACCACACTTTCTGGTTTTTGTTTTTGTTTTGTATCTGGATTTTTTTTTTAACCCATAAAAACAGCTAAAACCGCAGAATGTTTTTTGTTTTGTTCCTACAGTATTATTAACCTCAATAACAATTATTTCAACTCATTTTCAGTCTATTCTGAACACCTCACAATATTGTCTTTAGGCCAAAAGGTTGCACCGAGGTAGCAGGATTACCAAGCTAAGCGACATAAGTGGGCGGCACAAAAACGTGGCCCATCTAGGAATGGCACTGCAGTGGCAGACAGGATGGCAGTTTTAAAAACTAGGCCCCAAAGAGCACATAATGCAAAGAAAAAAAAGAGGTGCAAGATGGAATTGTCCTAGGGAACTTCCACCCAGGGCCGGTGCTAGGGTGTTCGGCGCCCCCCTGCAAACTATAAATTTGCGCCCTCCCATTCATACTGCAGTTAATAAAGTGAGAGCGTGCGCCGAATTCCGCAAAAAAGGATTATGGTTTCCCACGGGGTGTGACCATACAACAGTACCCTCAATTCAAATTATGTCACACAGTATCACAATCTTATTCACATTTCACCGCACATAGAATGAGCCAAAATTCACATTATAGCACACAGAATGAGCCGAAATTCACATTATAGCACACAGAATGAGCCTAAATTCACATTAAAGCACACAGAATGAGCCGAAATTCACATTATAGCACACGGTATGAGTCGAAATTCACATTATAGCACACAGAATGAGCCGAAATTCACATTATAGCACACGGTATGAGCCGAAATTCACATTATAGCACACGGTATGAGCCGAAATTCACATTATAGCACACAGAATGAGCCGAAATTCACATTATAGCACACTGAATGAGCCGAAATTCACATTATAGCACATAGAATGAGCCAAAATTCACATTATAGCACACATAATGAGCCAAAATTCACATTATAGCACACGGTATGAGCCAAAATTCACATTATAGCACACAGAATGAGCCGAAATTCACATTATAGCACACTGAATGAGCCAAAATTCACATTATAGCAGACATAATGAGCCAAAATTCACATTATAGCACACGGTATGAGCTAAAATTCACATTATAGCACACAGAATGAGCCGAAATTCATATTATAGCACACTGAATGAGCTGAAATTCACATTATACCTCACAGAATGAGCCAAAATTTACATTATAGCACACTGAATGAGCCGAAATTCACATTATACCACATGGAGACAAAATTCAGGGAGAGTGACAGCAGGGACAGGGAGAGAGAGAGAGAGGGAGAGGGAAAGTGACAGCAGGGACATAGGGACAGGGAGAGTGACAGAGGGACAGGGAAAGTGACAGCAGGGACATAGGGACAGGGAGAGTGACAGAGGGACAGGGAAAGTGACAGCAGGGACATAGGGACAGGGAGAGTGACAGAGAGAGGGATAGCAAGGGCATACAATAGGGACTAGGGAGAGAGAAAGGCAGCAGGGTAAGATTACCTATTTAGCAGCGGCGGTGTATTATGAGGCTCTGGTCGGCATGAGGCTGGCAGTGCAGAGAAGGACTGAGGGCGGCAGTGGGGCGACTGAGGGTGGCGGTGGTATAGCAGAGGAGGAGGCAGAGGGTGGTGGCGGTGCAAGGAGGAGGAAGCTGTGGTCGGTGGCACTGCGGCTCCTATGACCACAGCGCCACTATTTCAAATCCACCATGTACCTGCAGCCAATCAGGAGGGGGCAGGATAAGATCAGTGGTGAGGAGCAGGAGGGGGCAGGATAGGAGCAGTGATACGGAGCAGGAGGGGGCAGGATGGGAGCAGTGGGGCAGAGCAGGAGGGGGCAGGATGGGAGTAGTGGTGCGGAGCAGGAGGGGGCAGGATGGGAGCAGTGGTGCGGAGCAGGATGGGAGCAGTGGTGTGGAGCAGGTGGGGACAGGTTAGGAGCAGTGGTGCGGAGCAGGGGGGGCAGGATGGGAGCAGTGGTGCAGAGCAGGGGGGCAGGATGGGAGCAGTGGTGCGGAGCAGGGGGGGCGGGATGGGAGCTTTGGTGCAGAGCAGGGGGGCAGGATGGGAGCTTTGGTGCAGAGCAGGGGGACAGGATGGGAGTAGTGGTGCAGAGCAGGGGGGGCAGGATGGGAGCAGTGTTGCGGAGCAGGGGGGCAGGATGGGGAGCAGTGGTGCGGAGCAGGGGGGCAGGATGGGAGCAGTGGTGTAGAGCGGGGGGGGCAGGATAGGAGCAGTGGTGCGGAGCAGGGGGGGCAGGATGGTAGTGAAAGGTACTCGCTCTCGAAGTTAAACTAGAATGTCACCTGCTCCCCACAGCTCCTGGGTCCCAGCCGCTGTTGTTCCCTCTGTGGACAGTGGCAGCAGCCTCACACAGGGGCCGTGGTGCTAAGACAGATAGCCAGAGCAAGTGTCCCATCAACAGAGCAGCTCTCCTGTCCTCCAGGAGCCTCATACCGGGGAGTCGACAGGAGAAGCGCGGAGACACTGCATGGCACACGAACATATACATATATACATACACACACACATATACATACATACATACACACATATACATATACCTACATACATACACACATATACATACATACATACATACATACATACACACCAGTGAGCGCGGAGCAAAAATAAAAGTGGGTCCCATGGACCCTTCACTTTAAAAAATCTGGGTCCTACTCCATTTTTTGGGGAGCCTATATAAATCAATAGTGCATAATATAAGTACTATAATAAAATAAATCTGATATAGATAGATAGATAGACAGACAGACAGACAGACAGACAGATAGATATAGATATATATAGATAGATATATATAGAGATATATATATATATATATATAGAGAGAGAGAGAGAGAGAGAGATAATGCAGCAAGAAAACTTGGCGGCACTCAGCAGACTTCTTTCAATCCTTTAATATGGTCTTAAAGCCGACATGTTTCGGGGCTTGTACCCCGTCCTCAGGGCCAGAACAGAAATGAATCAAGTGCACATATCACATTTAAATACCCCCACCAAACTAGACATCAAGCCGGGACTGGGCACTGACGCTGGACCAGAGCGGGCGAGCACGGCGTGGAGCAGGTGAGTACACTTAGTTACTTAATGTCTAGTTTGGTGGGGGTATTTAAATGTGATATGCAGTGGCGGATCCAGGGGGGGGGCACTCGGGCCCGTGCCCCCCCTGTCATTTGTGGCCTTATTTGTAAGACGGAGACAGCAGTGTCTCCGTCTCAGCAAAAGCCGCGATCGCGACCGCTACCATGGAGCTACTGCAGCAGAGAGCTACGTATAGTAGCTCTCTGTATAGACAAAGTCCGGGGAGAGCTGCTGGCTGCGCATGCTCAGCTGCAGCAGCTCTCTCCCACCTCACTGACCCGCCACTGGCCGCCAGTCTTCTCCCGCCTCCCACTGCTCCCAGCCGCTGGTGGTATGTACAGTATACCACCAATACTGTATATGAAATGTGTGTATAATATGATCCCTACATATGTATGTATTTACTGTATGTGTATGTGTGTATGTATGAATATGTGTGTGTGTGTGTGTGTGTGTGTGTGTGTGTGTGTGTGTGTGTGTGTGTGTATATCTATATATATATATATAGATGCGTGTCTATATATACGGTATATATAGATACATATACTGTGTATATATATATATATATATATATATATGTGTGTGTGTGTGTGTGTGTGTGTGTGTATATATATATATATATATATATATATATACACACACATACACACACATTCACAGATACACACCCACGGAAACCCCCTAAATAAATCCTAAGTTTGCCACTGACATTACTACTGGGGGGAGCATCAACAAGGGGCATTATAACTGGGAGGCATCACTACTGAGGGGTCATCTATTGGGGGCAGCTACTGGGGGACATTTTTACTGGGGGCCATCTACTGGGGGCATTACTACAGGGGGGTCATCTATTGGGGCAAACTCGTAGGGGTCATTATTACTGGGGGTCATCTATTGGGGGCAGCTACTGGGGGCATTATTACTGGGGGGGATCTACTGGAGGCATTACTACTGGGGGGTCATCTATTGGGGGCAGCTACTGGGGGACATTTTTACTGGGGGCCATCTATTGGGGGCATTATTACTGGGGGACATCTACTGGTGGCATTACTACTGGGAGGTCATCTATTGGGGGAAAACTCCTAGGGGGCATTACTACTGGAGGACATTATTACTGGGGGGCATCTACAGGGGCAAACTGCTGGGGGACATTATTACTGGGGGGCATGCATCTACTGGGGGCAAACTGCTGGGGGACATTATTACTGGGGGGCATCTACTGGGGGCAAACTGCTGGGGGACATTATTACTGGGTGGCATCTACTGGGGGCAAACTACTGAGGGACTATTACTGCGGGCCAAATACAAAGGTGCTAACTACTGGCGGCGTAACTACAGGGGCATTACTACTGGCGGCTTAACTACAGGGGCATTACTACTTGGGGGCTAAACTACAGGGGGGCCAAAGTACTGGGGGCTTAACTACAGGGGCCAAACTACTGGGGGCATTACTACTGAAGGCTAAGCTACAAGGGGGCATAACTACAGGGGCTAAACTACAATGGGGCAAACTACCGGGGGGCATTACTACTGATGGCTGAACTACTGGGGGCATTACCACTGGGAGGCTAAACTAAAGGGGGGGGGGTAAACTACTGGGGTCATAACTGCAGGGGCATTACCACTGGGGGCATAATGACTGGGGGCATTACTACAGGCAACATTACTACTGGGGGCAATACGGGCATTGTAAAAGGGGCACCACTACTATGGGGTCTATATAAGGGGCACTACCAGTACAGTGGACAATGAGCGCTACAACTGTGGGCATTGTATAAGAAGCGCCACCTCACATGCACCGAAGCCGCACGCAAATGTACTTGCCCCTTCCATGGTGCCCCCCCTATCATTTTCTTCTGGATCCGCCCCTGAGCAGGACTAGGCGCAAGTGTATGGTATGCAAAGATGGGGGTTGCACAATGTAACAGAAGGGCTCACCCTTCTGTTACATTGTTACATCAGGCTAAACGGGGCAACCTGTGGCTCTCCAACCTCTGGCTATTCTGAGACTTGTGCTTCCACACACAGTGGCTGAAGAGGAACAGTATACCTAAACACACACCCACACCTCCCATTTCCCAGAGCTGTGCCATCCCCTCTCTGGGTCATAAGTACATAAGTACATGGATTGCAATATGTGGTACATAAATCAATATTGCATTATATATATATCTCTATATATCTCTATATAAATCACAGAGTAGTGCCCGGCACTCCAGTATCCCCAGGGTATAGTGCTGTGGTGCCTTCCCGGTGGCCAAAGGTCACAAAATAATGCAGCAAGAAAACTTGGCGGCACTCAGCAGACTTCTTTCAATCCTTTAATATGGTCTTAAAGCCGACATGTTTCGGGGCTTGTACCCCATCCTCAGGGCCAGAACAGAAATGAATCAAGTGCACATATCACCAGGGGCGGATCCAGAAGAAAATGATAGGGGGGGCACCATGGAAGGGGCAAGTACATTTGCGTGCGGCTTCGGTGCATGTGAGGTGGCGCTTCTTATACAATGCCCACAGTTGTAGCGCTCAATGTCCACTGTACTGGTAGTGCCCCTTATATAGACCCCATAGTAGTGGTGCCCCTTTTGCAATGCCCGTATTGCCCCCAGTAGTAATGTTGCCTGTAGTAATGCCCCCAGTCATTATGCCCCCAGTGGTAATGCCCCTGCAGTTATGACCCCAGTAGTTTACCCCCCCCCTTTAGTTTAGCCTCCCAGTGGTAATGCCCCCAGTAGTTCAGCCATCAGTAGTAATGCCCCCCTGTAGTTTGCCCCATTGTAGTTTAGCCCCTGTAGTTATGCCCCCTTGTAGCTTAGCCTTCAGTAGTAATGCCCCCAGTAGTTTGGCCCCTGTAGTTAAGCCCCCAGTACTTTGGCCCCCCTGTAGTTTAGCCCCCAAGTAGTAATGCCCCTGTAGTTAAGCCGCCAGTAGTAATGCCCCTGTAGTTACGCCGCCAGTAGTTAGCACCTTTGTATTTGGCCCACAGTAATAGTCCCTCAGTAGTTTGCCCCCAGTAGATGCCACCCAGTAATAATGTCCCCCAGCAGTTTGCCCCCAGTAGATGCCCCCCAGTAATAATGTCCCCCAGCAGTTTGCCCCCAGTAGATGCATGCCCCCCAGTAATAATGTCCCCCAGCAGTTTGCCCCTGTAGATGCCCCCCAGTAATAATGTCCTCCAGTAGTAATGCCCCCTAGGAGTTTTCCCCCAATAGATGACCCCCCAGTAGTAATGCCACCAGTAGATGTCCCCCAGTAATAATGCCCCCAATAGATGGCCCCCAGTAAAAATGTCCCCCAGTAGCTGCCCCCAATAGATGACCCCCCAGTAGTAATGCCTCCAGTAGATCCCCCCCAGTAATAATGCCCCCAGTAGCTGCCCCCAATAGATGACCCCCAGTAATAATGACCCCTACGAGTTTGCCCCAATAGATGACCCCCCTGTAGTAATGCCCCCAGTAGATGGCCCCCAGTAAAAATGTCCCCCAGTAGCTGCCCCCAATAGATGACCCCTCAGTAGTGATGCCTCCCAGTTATAATGCCCCTTGTTGATGCCCCCCCCAGTAGTAATGTCAGTGGCAAACTTAGGATTTATTTAGGGGGGTTTCCGTGGGTGTGTATCTGTGAATGTGTGTGTATATATATATATATATATATATATATACACACACACACACACACACACACACACACATATATATATATATATATATACACACAGTATATGTATCTATATATACCGTATATATAGACACACATCTATATATATATATAGATATATACACACACACACACACACATGCCACACACATTCATACATACACAAATACACATACAGTAAATACATACATATGTAGGGATCATATTATACACACATTTCATATACAGTATTGGTGGTATACTGTACATACCACCAGCGGCTGGGAGCAGTGGGAGGCGGGAGAAGACTGGCGGCCAGTGGCGGGTCAGTGAGGTGGGAGAGAGCTGCTGCAGCTGAGCATGCGCAGCCAGCAGCTCTCCCCGGACTTTGTCTATACAGAGAGCTACTATACGTAGCTCTCTGCTGCAGTAGCTCCATGGTAGCGGTCGCGATCGTGGCTTTTGCTGAGACGGAGACACTGCTGTCTCCGTCTTACAAATTAGGCCACAAATGACAGGGGGGGCACGGGCCCGAGTGCCCCACCCCTGGATCCGCCACTGGTCCTGCTGCTAGCATACCGACTCCATTCAGGAGTCGATCCATCATCCCACCGGCAACTGCTGCTTAGCCGGCACCCGCAGGGAGAGTCCAAGTGATGTGGGAGGGGAAGCTGTGGTATTCGCTGTGTAAGGAGTCGCCCCCATGCAGGAAGTGTCACAGCACGGCACGCCGGGCTGACTGGGGATCACATGCCGCTCGCTGTAATGCAGTGCTCACTGCGGCGACTGTGACCCAGTCTGAGCGGCGGAATCAGCAGCAGCGCTAACTGTGGTTTGTTTCCCCTGGACTCAGTATGCCTATCCGCGGTAAGGGGGCGGGCATTCTCGGAGCAGAGCAAGTGGAGCTGTCCTGACGGGGAGATGTGGCGGTGATTTGACGTGGAGTGTGAGGACTCCTATTGGCGAAGTGAGACACAGTGCGTCCAATGAGACCCACAAATTCTTTTAAAATGGGTACCTCACTTCCTATAGCTCGTAAAAATGTGCTATGCCACGTATTTTGCGATCACTGCGACACATATACATACATACACACACATATACATACACACATATACATACATACAATACATACACACACTTTATCTCACCTTGTTTCCATCCACTTACAGCACCACAGTCTGGTTAGCAGGAAGTGATCTGCCTTAACTTGGGGGTTCCGTGTAGCTCCGCCCCTTTTTGCCTGTGTAGCTCCGCCCCTTTTCGCCCGTGTAGCTCCGCCCACTTTCCATCCGTTCATCATGCCTCTGCCACGGGAGGAGGGAAGGAGGGAGGGCTTTAAACTGACGGCTCTGCTGCCTGTCAGTTTGCAATTGTAGGCGGCGGCAGCAGCAGGGGGACAGGCCAGGCCCAGGACGGCGCAGCACAGGAATGCAGAGCAGGAAGGCGCCTCTCCGATCAGGCGCCTACCTGCTTTGCATCCCTTTGCTGAGCGGGTAGCGCTGGCCCTGCTTCCACCCTTATGTTGCTTAAACAGGACATGTACACTTTAACAAACCAATCATTTCAGCGATAGGGTCTGCCACACGACTGTGGCTGAAATGATTGGCTTGTTTGGCCTCCCACCAAAAAAGAAGCAATTAATCTCTCCTTGCACAAACTGGCTCAACAGAGGCAAGATGTAGTCCTCATCCTTATCCTATACTCAACCCCCTTTAGTGTTTACATCCTCATCCTCAGAGTATTAATTTGTGCCTGCTGGAATCCACCATCACAGGTCCCTGTGTACTTTTTGGAGGCAATTTCTGGTAAAGATCTTCCTGGTGGAATTTATAATTCATTTTGATGGACATCATCCTCTCCAAATTTTATGGACAAGGTTACCGGCTGACAAGGTTACCGGCTGCACTAAACACTCTTTCAGAGTACACACTGGAGGGGCGTGCAACTTAAGTAAAATAAAAACATTTTGTGCAAGGGTTTTCAAATTGCCTTTTTTTCCTGCTAGTATACATATAGTCCATACATATAGTCTGACATGCCTACTTGGATGCTCTCACCGATATATTCCTCCACCATTATTTCAACGGTGACAGCATCATATGCAGTGACAGTAGACATGTCAGTAATTGTTGGCAGTTTCTTCAGTCCGTACCAGATGTCAAAACTTGCTCCTGACTGCCCTGCATCACCGCCAGCGTGTTGGCTAGGAAATGTTATTTTCCTTGCAGCCCCAGTTGTGGGAGAAAATGAAGTAGGAGCTGTTGATGTGTCACGTTTCGCTTGAGTTGACATTTCTCACCAGCAGGTCTTTGCACCTCTGCAGACTTGTGTCCGCTGGAAAAGTGAATGAAGGGCTCCATCCACAAGTCCCACATACTTTGCTGAATGAAGGGCTCCATCCACAAGTCCCTTCAATTTCTCCATCTGCTTCTGCAAAAGCCTGATGAGGGGAATGACCTGACTCAAGCTGGCAGTGTCTGAACTGACTACACATGTGGCAAGTTTGAATGGTTGAAGAACCTTGCACAAGACGGAAATCATTCTCCACTGCATATGATTCAGGTGCTTTCCCCCTCCTTTGCCTATGTCATAGGCTTCAATGGCCTTTTGCTGCTCCTCCAACCTCTGAAGCATATAGAGGGTTGAATTCCACCTCAATACTACCTCTTGCTTCAGGTGATGGCAGGGCAAGTTATAGAGTTTTTTCTGGCTCTCCAGTCTTCAGGACACAGTCGCTGAATGTTGAAAGTGGCCCGCAATTTTTCCAGCCACTGGCAGCTTCTTCTGCATGCCTCTGTCATTTAAAAAAAAAATCTGCACCACCAAATTGTGTGACCAAAACATGGGACATGCTGGATTTTGCCCAGATGTAATGCTAGCACAATATTGGTGGCATTGTCAGATATCACAATTCACCAGGAGAGTCTAAGTGGGGTAAGCCATTGTGCGATGGATGTCCCTCAGTTTCTATAAGAGGTTCTCAGCAGTGTGCCTCTTACAGAAACCGGTAACACACAGCATTGCCTGCCTAGAAACAAGTTGGCAACAGAGAGATGCTGGTGTTGTTGCTTCAGAAGGCAATACATCTACCCAGTGGGCTGTCACAGTCATGTAGTCCTTAGTTTGCTACATGTCCGTGGCTAAGTGCACAGTGGGTGCAACCACATTTTTGAGGACACTGAGGACACTTTTCTTAATGTCCCTGTACAGTCCAGGAATCTCTTGCCTAGTGAAGTGGAATCTAGACAGTATTTGGTATCGGGGACACAGTACGTCCATCAACTGCCTACATCTCAATGCACTAATGGCGGATACTGGTCGCAAGTCTAACACCAGCATAGTTGTTATGGCCTCAGTAATCCGTTTTGCAACAGGGTGGCTGCTGTCATACTTCATCTTCCTCGCAAAGGACTGCTGGACAGTCAATTGCTTAGTTAAAGTAGTACAAGTGGTCTTCCGACTTCCTCTCTGGGATGTTGATATACTCCCAGCAGCAGCAACAACAGCAGCAGCGGCAGCAACAGGCGTAGCACTCAAGGATCCTCTGGAGGAATCCCAGATAGGAGAGGACTCATCAGTCATGTCAGTGATATGGCCTGCAGGACTACTTCCGATCCTGACTGAGGAGGAAATTGACTATGAGGGAGTTGGTGGCTTGGATACAACAGGAAAAAGGTATTTAGGTGTCAGTGGACTGATTACGCTCTTACCCAAAGTTTCTGAACTTGTCAATGACTTATGATGAATGTCCTGCAGGTGACGTATAAGGGACAATGTTCCTAGGTGGTTAACGTCCTTACCCCTACTTATTATGGATTGACAAAGGCAACACATGGCTTGACACTTGTCGACCAGTTTTGTGGAGAAATAATTCCACACCGAAAAGTTGTATTTTTTTGTATTTTGCCCAGTCATTACAATGGCCATTTTCATCCCATGGCCAACAACTGTCTCCACTGGTGCCTTATTCAAACAAACCACATCACCATCAGAATCCTCATTGTCAACTTCCTCCTCAGTGCCAGCTACACCAATATCCTCCTCATCCTGATGTACTTCTACAGTGACATCCTAAATCTCAATATCAGCAACTGGACTGATGGTGCTCCTCCCAGCATTTGCAGAGGGTGTGCAAATGGTGGTAGGAGCCTCCTCTTCCCATACAGTCTTGGGAAGGTCAGGCCTAGACATCACAACCGCAGACACACTTGGACTCTCCTTGGGGATTTGTGATATCTCTGAATGCAGAGTTGTTTACTGTGCTTTAACAAGCTTTATTTTTTTTTTATTTTTCAAGAGGGAGGAGGGCTTCCATCTTCATTAGAAGCTGAACCACCATTCATGAACATAATCCAAGGCCTTAGCCTTTCCTTGCTACTTCGTGTCATGAATAGTATATTGGCAATTTTATGTTCCCATCAGATCATTTCTTTTCTTTTTTTTTATTAATTTTTGCTTCTTGGATTGTACATGCCCTCTATGAAATTGGGCATCAGCCTTAGCAGACGACGTTGATGGAATTGCATCTTCAATGTCATGACTGGTGGCAGCAGCTACAGCACTAGTACTAGGAAGTGGTTCCTGATCTTTCATTATTTTTTTCTAAAAATTTTTGTTCTCCATTTCACAGGACAGCGCCCCTTTATTTTTACAGCACACAGAACAGTGCCCCTTTATTTTTACAGCACACCAAACAGTGCCCCTTTATTTTTACAGCACCCCTTTATTTTTACAGCACACAGAACAGGGCCACAGCACCCCTTTATTTTTACAGCACACAGAGCAGTACTACTATATTTTTACAGCATATAGGACAGGGCCCCTTTATTATTACAGCCCACAGAACAATGCCCCTTTATATTTACTGCACCCCTTTATTTTTACAGCACACAAAACAGTGCCCCTTTATTTTTACAGCAGAGCAGAACCCCTTTATTTTTACAGCACACATAACACTGCCCATTTATTTTTACAGCATACAGGACAAGGCTTCTTTATTTTTACAGCAAACAGAACAGTGCCCCTTTATTTCTACAGCACACAAAACAGTGCCTCTGTACAGCACAGGACTGCAGCACCCCTGACACAGCACCCCAAACAGCACTGGACACCACCCCAGAGCAGCACACGACAGCAGCGCTGCTGACAGTAAATAGAATGGGTGTGACTCCGCACCAGCAAAAATAGAAAAAATCAAGGAATAACTACAATAGAAGATGAAAGCAGCATGTGTAAAGTGAAAGGACTATCAATCCATATTATTACTGCTGGTGGTCCACCGTAAAGTCAATAAATGAACTAATATACATACAAAAAGAAAAAAGAGAGGACTTTCTTATTTGGCGCACTCTTGAGAAGAGATGATATAGTAAATTCATATGAATTAAAGATATGGAAGAATATAAAACATCACTTTTAATAATTCAGTTAAAATATACAATCTCCTAAAAAAAATATTTTAAAATAACCTGATGAGTATCAGTATATCGATTTATGCGGCAAGAAAAACTGTACTGATATTACTAGAGTTATGGTCCAAGATTTGGACTCAAATATGCGTGCCTCTATGAGTGTAGTCCTGGGATTGGATTTACATATTGGCGCACCTGTATATACGGATCATTGTTAGTGGTCAAATATAAACTGGCTCATGCTCGAAAACAAGTCTGCCCCCCAACCGGGTAATTGATGGAAAATAATGACTGATTGGTTCTAGATATTACTTCTGAGCAACCTATCTGGCTTATATGACCATTAAAAGTGGGGAAAAATACATAAACAGTATATGTCTTGCTTATACACATACAGAGAAAGAGTATTGCATAACCTGGATCATGGTTGATAAGATGTTCAATAGGTAGAACATGGAAAATGAAACACTGGTTTCCACAACCTGGCTGATTGTGCAGGAAGAAAATATAAAGAAGAATCTGCTGTCAATGTTAGACCAGAGTGTCCCCACTGCTCCAACCTACTACACCGGCTATTCCCAGGTAGTCTCCCACTAAGTACTAACCTGGCCTTATACTGTATAGCTTCCAAAATCGGATGAGATTGGGCATATGCAGTGAGGTATGGTAGTAGGTCATTGGAGTCCCTGTTGTGTTATCTCCGGAATCATTGATGAGAGTTCATGAAAAAATAGGTGCAAATGTTCAGGTGATCAGTAGTACTAAAAGTGGGATCAGCTGCTGGTGTAAGGCAGTGAATTTGGACCTGCCATTAGGGAAACTGCCTTGGGTAAGTGTCTCTCACTGTATATAATCCCCTGGCTCCATGGCCAAACTGATGGAACGTAGTCTCCATGTGAAACCGAGGTACCCAAATGTATTTGTTCAGCACTTTAAGATTGAGAATGGGCCAAAATGACCCATTTGGATTCTAAACTAAAAACAGGCTGGAGTAAAACCCCTGTCCTCGTTGTGCTTGAGGAACTGGAATGACTACTCCTGACTGAATCAATTTCTGAACTGCCTCTTGCAAAGCCCTGGCCTTCGTCTCTAACCGAGATGGACTGGTACAAAAAACCTTTGAAGAGGGTGCTTCTTGAAGGAAAAAGCATAACCTAGAAATACCACATTCTGCACCCAGGCATCTGTTGTAGACTGCTGCCAGATCTGTGCAAACTGAAGAAGTTGTTCCCCCACCCTGGGAGCCCCCAGTTGGAGGCCCGCACCATCAGGCTAATGGCTTATCTGTTTTACCAACCGGTCCTCTGGTAGCCCAATGCTTTTTAGTCTTACCAGACATTTTTGCATTGAGACTGTCTGCTATCACGTTTACCTTTATCTTTTCCTTGAGACCGAAAGGGCTGAAAAGCCAGAACTTTAGGTTTAAAATTGTATGTGGAAGGAAACCTTACTTTCTTGGAGTCTGCTTTTGACTCCAAAGTATATGTCAATTATTTACCAAAAAGAATATCTCCAGAAAAGGGCAAAGATTCCAAAACCTTCTTAGATTCTGAATCAGCTTTTCCAACCAAGAGCATGAAACCCCTGGTGTCGAGCAGGTAATTTAAAAGTAATTAGAAGCCTTACTGTAGGACTTAATGTGTAATGGGCATTGCGGTGTGTGGCATAATGTATCACGGACATTGCGGTGTGTGTCAATGTATCACGTACATTGCGGTGTGTGTCATAATGTGTCACAGGCATTACGGTGTGTGGCATACTATATCACGGACATTGTGGTATGTGGTATAATGTCTCGAGCATTGCAATGTGTGGCATAATGTATAACAGGCATTGCGGTGTGTGGCATAGGGGTTAACGGGCATTGCGGTATGTGTCACAGGCATTACGGTGTGTGGTATACTATATCGCGGGCATTGTGGTATGTGGTATTATGTCTAAGGGTCATTGCAGTGTGTGGCATAATGTATCACGGACATTGCAGTGTGTGTCATAATGTGTCACAGGCATTGTATGTGCTATACTGTATCAGGGGCATTGCAGTGTGTAGCATAATGAATAACGGGCATTGCGATGCGTGTCATAATGTGTCACAGGCATTACGGTGTGTGGCATAATGTGTCGGGGGCATTATGGTGTGTGGCATATTGTGTCATGGGCATTATTGTGTGTGGCATAATGTCTAAGGGCCATTGCAGTATGTGGCATAATGACAAATAATGTAAGGGGCATGAATCAGGATTCTTTTTTTTCCTGTGGTGGCCAATGTCTGGGCATGCAAGTTGCAAAACTGGGGTATAAGGTAGTCTTTTCCTGCAATGCCACGCCCCTTTATGCAAAGCCACGTCCATTTCAGAAAGGCCACACCCCTTTTTTGCGGCACGCGCCTTCAGCATGCACAGATTCACCACTTTACTAGTGCCAATTATGGGGGGTGCCATAGAATTTTTTGGCTTGGGGAGAAAAATTTCTAGTTACGCCACTGTACAGATGGGTCCACGGTTATCTTGACTAGTTTTCTGCGCCTAGGCACAACATGATTTATTAGCATAAACCCTTCATCTATTGTTCCCAGCTGCAATACAATACAGAGAACAATACAGCAGGGGATTAAGTCATTACAGCAGGGAATTAAGTCCGACTGGTTTCAGTTAATCCTATTAAAGGTCAAGATAAACGTGGACCCATCTGCATATATAGCCTAACAGTTTAAATGCAAAGTTGTTTTGTATGTTGTCCTGAACTATACCTCTACTGAGTAACACAGATAGGGAAATTTTTCTCGGTCTCATTCAATATGAGCGAGGTTATGTGATAAAAATCACAGTGTATATTGTGTTATGTCAAACTGAAAAGAAAATTGTTTGAACTACTTAAAAAACATGCTACACTAACGAGGGTTAAATTGGAAACACAGCTGGCAGAGTTCCTAACAGGTATGCGTGGGTGTAAAAAATCTTGGCAGAAATTAGACAGGCAAAATGATGGGTTGAGCCGAGAGATGATAGTGAAATTCTGTGTGTTATATTTATGGCAAGCAGAGAATGAAGACTTGTAAAATTTAAGTTTTTACCCCTGCCTATTTATGAAAATGAGACTGCAGCTAGGAAAATTGTGATAGCCTCCCTTTATGAGATTCACAGGGCAATATTTACTAATATTCATGTTTGAGTCAGTTTGTGTAGTGTTTAAACTCGTTTTGTATTGGGTGCATTTTCATGCAACTTTTTGAAACTATATACTCAGTTACGAAGCAGCCGACTTTATGGTTTCGTGTTTTCCAATGTCGATGCCAGTCGGTTTTTTTTTTGGACCATTCTCGGCCGTCTTTGTTATTTGCGTACGTCTTTTGGTTGTTTTTACCGGTATTTTTTCTAAGTTAAACGCGGCAGGGTTTTTTTAAGACCCCGGCCGCATTTTAACTTTTAGTTTCGTTTTTCATCCCCGTTCGTGATTGGTTGTGTTTCAGATGTAGGAGTGTCTGTGCGCAACCATATAAATACGCCCCAAACTGTCCGCACCTCGTGGGTTTAGTTAGTGGTGAGGAGGAGGGAGGTAGTGCTGTGGAGGTAGGTGAATTTGTGGATTGGTGAGGAGTGTTGGTAGCGATTTCTGAGTGTGGTATTGTGTTTGAAAGTCATCTTGTTTTTAGTGGTTTTGTCTCATTTTTTGTCCAAGTTATTTTTCTTTAAAGTCCCTTGTCAGTGAGTGTGTGTGTGTGTGTGTGTGTGTGTGTGTGTGTGTGTGTGTGTGTGTGTGTGAGTTGTGTAGTGGTAGTGGAGGAGTGTGTTGTTTGTCTATTTTTTCTGTGTTAAGTGTTTATCCACACAATTATGTGTGACTCAGAGGTGGGTGAGGTGGAGGGTGTGAGTGAGGGGGAAGAGGTCGGTCAGGTGGAGGAGGTGGGTGAGGTTGCTGCAGCAGCCTCAAGTGACAGTGATAGTGACAGTCAGACAGCTCCGCAGCCACGCACCACTACTAAGACTGGGCGGAATCTAAAGTTTAGTTTTGCTGAAAATGTGGCATTGGTGCGTGAGCTGATGAAGTATCAGCGGCAGCTATTTGGGCCTGAGTCCGCCAAGGTGCCAACACGGAGGAAGACGGTGTTGTGGGCAAAAGTTGTTTCTGCTGTCAATAGTGAGGGGGTGGTCAAGCGGACGGAGGACACGTGCCGCAAACAGTACTATGACATAAAGCGACGTGTCAAGTCCAAAATGGCCAAAGAGGTGAAGTCGGCTCGAAAAAAAACGGCGGTGGCCAGCCCTATATTGCAAGATATCTGGAGTATGAGGAGCCCATGCGGAGTGTAATACCTCCTGAAGTAGTCTTTGCAACCCATGTCCGGGATTCAGAATGGTGAGCATGTGTATTTGCATTAACATTCTATGACCTTATTTTTTTTTAAATGTGTGTCATGTCACATTGCATATTACTCCCATCTTCAAGTGTGTGTCAGAAAATACATTGTTTTGGGTAATGTTTTATACAAAAGCCAATGTAACATCTTACTTTATTGTATGTCATGTGTTTTTTCCAGTATATTTTGCATGTGTAGTTTGGACTTGGTGTGTCATTGAATTGTCCTGCAATAATGTTTTCCTTTTGGATATTTTTTGTTTTTTAATTTGGACTATGTTTTATATTTAGGTTATCCATGTGCAATGTTTCAAAAACAGTGGTTGTCATGTTAGAGGCTGGAGTAGTGGAAAGTGGTTTGGAAACCACTTACATGTGTAATGTCATTATTACAGAATGTAATATTTTTTATAAAAAAAAAACACTATTTGTTTGTTCAGTATGAGTTTGTATTTGTACCGTGACACAACACTGCAGTGTAATTTTTTTTTAATTTTTTTGGCTCATATAGTGGTAATGTGTGTTTGGAGTGCCACATCACAGAGCAATTTATATATTGCATCTGTAATATTTTTCCTTTCATTACAAAATGAAGATGTGTGTGTTTGTGGTTGTTAATGTATATATTTTTACTTGTAGCCTATGTCAGTGTCCTGTACATGTTTTCCTCTGTTGAACTTTCCATAGTGCATATGGCTATTGGACAATGTTTATTTGTTTTATGTAGTGGTTTTTTTGTTTCCGGTCCTTATGTTTTTCATAAAAATAAAGCAAGCATTTCTTAAAGAATACATGTTTATAAGCATAATGGGTGGATGTATCAACAATAGCATGAATACATGAGTGTTTTATTTTTTTTACAGTGTTTGAAAAAAGCAGTACTACTCGTCCTCCAGTAACTCCCAGCACATCTGATGATGATGACGCTGCGGAAGCAGGTAAAGTGTCCATTGTAGTATAGGGTATGTTTGTAAAGGAATGGCCATAACAAAATTTCACTTTCATTAATAGGTCCATCAAAAGAAGTCTGGAGCAGCAGAAGTGGGACTTCTGTAAGACATCACCACAAAAAACCTGTGGCAGCAAAGAAAGCAAGGTCTGATGTCCAGGGCCAACCACAGCAGGCTACCCCGCCATGAAGATTATCGACAGTATGTTCGGTCCCCCCACTCCAAATTTTGGACACACCTCCAAGACGTCATCCACACTCCCCTCATCTTGATTGTGAGTATCAAACTGAAATAAATGTAAACAATTTTAGATCGTAATCAAACTTTTTCTTAACCGCATTAAGTCAAAACACATCAAAAACTTATATACTTACCGAAGTAAGTAAGACATGAAATGGAATCCAAGCAAAATGGCCTTGTCCACATCCAGTAAAGATATGTATGTCCACTTGAGCCATACAGTAGCACATTGTGTGTAAGATGCTGCAACAGAAACTCATGTTTAATGTTTGCAAATAGTAAGGTTGTTTATCAAATTTTCACATGTGTGTTTGAGCTCACATTGCCAAATACATATAAAAACATTACTATGTTTGTTTTAGAAAAGCTATAAGGTAACACATTATGGATTACAATGTGTTTTTATGGTGGAGTATGTCTGATCTACAATAAAACTAAAGTGTTTGCTTTCACAATTAAGTATCCAGACACATTTGCCACAAACAGGCATATGTATGTATTTAAGTTATGAGTGATGATGTTGCTATGCAGAATATCTGAAAGCAACAGTGAATGACATGTGTTCCATGTGTAGTGATTTGTTTTCATTTATCAAACATATGGATAGCTAACGGCAAATTTTTCGACATTTCAGCTTCTAGTCCTGGTAACAGCATCCCTCCGCAACAACAGCAACACAGTGACATGGAGGAGACAATCATCTTAGAAATGCAGCCATTAAGCCAAGGAATCAGCCCCCCACCACCTGTGAGTACACCACCACAGCAAAGCACACCACCACCACCACCACCACCACAACACAGCCCAACAACACCAGTAACACAAGGCCCTGATCAGGTGTTTTGGACCATTTGGGCTAGACAGCAGGCCACTAATGAAGATTGCCTGCGTAGGCAGACACAAATGTTTGCAAGCCTACCATGTCACCTCAGAAGAATAACCAGAAATATGAGTAGACAAAATGAACAAACAACCAGAATTGGCAATACCATGGAACTCATGTGTACAGACATTACACAGGTCATGGGCAACTTACAGCGCATAATGGAAGAACAGCACAGACTAATGGAAGAACAGCACAGACAACAGCAAAGTTATATGAACATTTTTCAAAACAATCAAAAGATTCATGAAAGTTTATTCCGAATTGTAGACAATCAAAATGCTGCTACACGTGAACTCAATGCTACCCTCACTAACCTGAATGAAACACTCAGATCCAACAGCAACAACAGCAAACAAGCAGCAGTTCTGGTACGACTACTCCAAATATCACGCCAGTCTCATCACCACGAAGACGCTCCACCAGAGCACGACAACATGACAGTGCTAAAGGCAAAGAGCAGGACAAGCAGGCACCCAAAAAAAATAGCACAAAACAAACAAATTTTACATTTCTGAGAAGTAATCCAAAATAGTTAGTAAGTGTATGTTTGGCAAAATATATATAACACTTAGCTCCTTGACAATTTATACAACATCATTAATTATAAGTGGTACAAACAACAGCATAAAATTTGTACGCACATTTATTCTTTACCATCTTTATTTTCTTTTGGAGGAGGGAAATGTTGTTGGAGCTGCACATACATGTTAGCAGGAAGTAACCAGACCACTTGATTTTTTTCTAATCATTACTCTTTCTAGATTCCAATCATTCTCCTATCCTGCACACACAAGCATTGCCAGGCAGCCACATACATGTTAGCAGGAAGTAACCAGACCACTTGATTTTTTGTTAAACATTACTCTTTCTAGATTCCAATCATTCTCCTATCCTGCAGCCAATCCACATTACAATGTGATTGTTAACTATTTTACCTTTCTTCTCTATACAACATTACAAGAATAACACAATTGAGTTGCGTAAAAAGCTTTTAATATGTTGTCATTGAATTGAGATAAATCATTGCCAAAATGAATGTCATTATTGTTGGGCCATGTTTGTGTCTGTTAAAAATGAGTAATAATGTTATTACACATGATGCAGAAACCAAAAAATAATAAATTTTTAACCATAAAAAATGTGTATAATAATGTATATATGTGGCAAACTGTGTATTTACTTACAAATCAGCAAGTTTACTGCAGCAAACATTACGAAATAAATTATTTTGGATGAGAGTAAGTTTGTGTCCCTTAAATATGATGGAGCATCACACATAGGGACACATGTATTCCTCAAGGCTAACATATTATATGTTGAGGACTGTTTATTTAGAACACATGTTCTCAAACTCAGCCCTCAGGACCCCACACAGTGCATGTTTTGCAGGTCTCCTCACAGAATCACAAGTGACATAATTAGCTCCACCTGTGAACCTTTTAAAATGTGTATGTGAGTAATTCATACACCTGTGCTTCTACTGGGTTACCTGCAAAACATGCACTGTGTGGGGTCCTGAGGGCCGAGTTTGAGAACCTGTGCATTAGGACTTTACACACAATCATAAAGTAAAATACTAAATAAATTACTATGTGGATTATGTGTGCTTGTAATAAATTATCAGTGCAAGTTTACGAACACTTATCCAGACTTAATGCATGCCACTCATAATATGTTGCTTTGATTTTTAAAATAAACACAATACACATGCGACATTAGTTTTGCATAAAGCGAGGGTACGTTTGTATGTCTCAAGGAGACAGACACATTCTGAGTAATGGTTTTTACAATAAAAATGGGCCAACATCTATTTATGATTACACAACAACTGAAATAAGCAAACCAAACTTACCTTAGAAATAGCGAGTGATGAGCTCTTGCCTAACCTGCCTCCCTACATCTGTACTCCAAGTATCACCAGATGTCTCTAATTCCTCTGCTTGCTGGCTGCTTTCTTCATCCTCCTCCTCCTCAACATGTGGCAGATGTTGTTGCAAACACATGTTATGAAGAAAGCAGCAGCAGAACACAATTTGAGTCACCTTCGAGGGACTATACAACAAAAGGCCACCAGACTTATCCAGACACCGAAACCTAGATTTCAGCACACCAAAACATCTTTCTATCACATTCCGCGTGGACTTATGTGCATGATTGTAATTGTGTTCAGCAGGGGTATCAGGTCGGGACAATGGAGTTAGAAGCCAAGAGAAACAGCCATATCCTCCATCACCTAAAAGACAGATATAGTAACGTGATTCATGTTAAGATACCGCAACACATAAGTAACACACTGTGGGGCAGATGTATTAGCCTGTAGAAGGCATAAGGAAGTGATAAACCAGTGATATGTGCAAGGTAATAAAGGCAGCGGACAATCTGTTCCTAAATGTTCATTTACATATTGGAGCTGATTGGCTGGTGCCTTTATCACCTTGCACATATCACTGGTTTCTCACTTCCTTATGCCTTCTACAGGTTAATACATCTGCCCCTGTATTTGGACAAAGTATACGCAGGCCTACACATATCAAATTACATACACAGCAGCCATCCATCTGGCATTTGTCCATCCTCAAACTTATCAAAGAGGGATGACTGACTGAGAATGAAGGAGTCATGGCAGCCCCCAGGGTAACCAGCAACAACACTCATTATTTTGAGATTTGCATCACAAACCACCTGCACATTTGTGGAGTGTTCTTGATGGCGATTATTATATATGTGCTGCCTGCCCCTAGGTGGTCTCAGCTGAATGTGTGTGCAATCTATGGCTCCAAGCACATTGGGCATGCCAGCCAGCTCATAGAAATCTACCCTGATAGCTTGCCACTGAGACTCCTGGGTAGGGAAGCAGATTGAGGCATCGATGTGGGGCTGCAAAACAGCCAACACCTGTGTGTATATTTGAAAGAACAATAAACTTGAGATTTTAGGACAGAACTGTCCACCGAGAAATTAAAAAAAAAAAAGAAGAGGTAGTTAGGTATACATCACCTGTGTTAATATTCTCGAAAATGAGGGCTGTGAGATTCCTATGACATCCCCAGACACAGCCTGAAAGCTACCAGTAGCCATAAAGTGCAACACAGCCAGGAGTCTGTGCAGGCCTGAGACAGAGCGAGAGCGTGCTGTCTCAGGGTCTAGGCCCAGTTTGACAAGGTCATACAGACGGAAAATGTTGTTACGATTTAGAAGGAACATCTGTATGACCATATCATCGGACAATGCGTTCAAGTTTAAATGCCCCCTAAAAAAACGAGGCCTGCGCAGCCTCCATGGAACCTGTACAACCTGCTGACCATGTTCAGTTTGTTGGCCCTGGTTACTTATAGGCTGATGTCTGAGTCTGAGGAATCCCACAGCACACAAAATATCACTGGTCCACAGTCCTGCTGCCATTTCTGAGTGCAGGTGGATTGAATTGGGCCTAACATCCTTTTATAGGCATCCGTATTCAGGTGTGATTGATTTTTGAGTTGCAACACATGTAAACACGCCTGAAAAAAGCAGGTCTATTTTTTTGCCGCTTTTTTTAACGATTCGCAAAAATATACGACTGCATTTGAGCACTCAGAGACTAACACCCAAATACGAATGAATAGTGAATTCCCGTATTGTATGAAATAAGAGCCGCGTTTGACCGATGGTCTATTCATTCGTATTTCTGAACTTTGCAAATCAAACCATTACGAATAGTCCAAACACTGCCGAGATTGGTGCTTAGTGAATTTCCGGATTGGGACTTAGAAAAAAAAACACAAATCGGGCAAACTCGGATTTTTAGTAAATATAGGCCACAGTGTGCAAACACAAGATAATCACCTGTTGTTAGAAGGAATGTGTGTTATGGAAACATTGCATTAGAGAGGGAAATAGCAGGAAAGCAATGTGAGGTTTCTGGCAACATGCTAGGTGGAGCCTCAGGGGGTCATTCCAACCCGTTCGTACACAGAGGTCTTCGCTGTGGTGCGAATGGGTTGGAACTGCGCATGCGTGGCGACCGCAATGCGCACGCGCATCGTTGCCCAGCGACAGCCGTTGCCAAGTAATGACCAGAAAAGACAAGAAAGTGATCGCTAGCACGATCGCAAGTAGATTGACAGCGGGGAGGTGTTACAGGGCGGATACTCACCATTTTCCGGGCGTGGACATCCGAACGCAGGCATGTCCAGGCGTTTGGAGGGTGGATGTCTGACGTCAATCGCAGGACCTTCATTGCTGGATCCGTCGCATAGGGTAAGTCTTGTTTTGCAGGAAACTTTTTTAGCACAGCAGGGCTGCACAAACGATCACAGCCCTGCTATGCTAAAATACACTCCCCTACAAGTGGCGTCAAGCTGATCGCACGAGCAGCAAAAAGTTTCTACTTGCGATCAACTCGGAATGAGGGCCTCTGTCCGGGTTGCAATGTGTAATGATATGCCACAGAATGAGGATGTGCTTGAGTGCCCATTAGAAAGGGTGGGGGCAAGTGATGGGGCGGTGATGATGCCTTCTTGTTTGCTCAATGGGATATGAAAGTTGCCAAGAGCCAAGGGGATGGGAAACAGGAAGGACTGTGGTCAAAGTCAATGCACCACAAATGTAGAATTTAACAATGCAACAAGTGGAAGAAGTGATTTTCAATTACCCAATTCTGAAGGAGGGATTAGTACAGTATGTAAAGATTGATGAACAACAAGGAGTTTACATGCTTTGCAAACACAAACATACTAACTGAGGGATTATGGGACACAGATTTTGTGAGTGGTAATGAAATTTAGACCCAAATGCATATCCTGAGAAGACATTAACAGTCAATGGTTTTGAAACAGTTGGAAGATGAACACTTATAAGCTGAGATGTTAATTGCTGCACAGAAAAAAAAAGAGACTTTCAATGGCTGGTGTACTTGGAAAAGGACATGTGAAAAGCTACTGTATGTTGTACCTTTATGTTGCAAACGCAAGCCAAAGGGGTGAAAAATCAAATGAAGGTGCAAAAAATGCAAAAGATTTTGGGGGTCATTCTGGCCCGATCGCACGCTGCAGTTGTTTGCAGCGATCAAGTCAGAATTGCGCATGCGCCGACGCCACAGTGCACAGGCACATGCCAGATGGCCGAAGGCTGTCATTACCTAGCGATCGCCTCTGCCTGATTGATAGGCAGAGACATTCGCTGGGCGGGAGGGGGCAGCACGACAGCATTTAGCCACATTTTTGGGGTGCAGTCTGGCCAACACAGGCATGGCCGGACCATGCGGGGGACAGGCCGCAGCGGCTGCATGATGTCACACAGCCGCTGTGACCCGGAGCAGCGACGAGTAACTCCCAGCCAGCCGCAGGAGCTGTGCAATGCTTTTGTACTTGGGCGGGGGGGTGCAGTGTGATGCATTTGTACTTGTGCGGGGGGGGGGGGGACTGACATGTGGGGCAGACTGGCCCTGTTCTGGGTGTACCCCCGCATGTCTGGGAAGATGATCGTAGCAGTGCTAAATTTAGCACAGCTACGATCAACTCGGAATGACCCCCACTGTGATACTGTAGATCATTTGTATCTCAATTGGGCCTAATCCTTACACCTATACAGTTGTGCTCATAAGTTTACATACCCTAGCAGAATTTGTGATTTTCTGGCCATTTGTCAGAGAATATGAATGATAACTCACAATCTTTTCTTTCACTCATGGTTAGTGGTTGGGTGAAGCCATTTATTGTCAAACAACTGTGTTTACTCTTTTTAAATCATAATGACAACAGAAACTACCCAAATGACCCTGATCAAAAGTGTACATACCCCAGTTCTTAATACCGTGTATTGCCCCCTTTAACATCAATGACAGCTTGAAGTCTTTTGTGGTAGTTGTGGATGAGGCTCTTTATTTTCTCAGATGGTAAAGCTGACATTTTTTCTTGGCAAAAAGCCTCCAGTACCTGTCAATTCTTGGGCTGTCTTGCATGAACTGCACGTTTGTGATCTCCCCAGAGTGGCTCAATGATATCGAGTTCAGGAGCCTGAGATGGCCACTCCAGAACCTTCACTTTATTCTGCTGTAGCCAATGACAGGTCGACTTGGCCTTGTGTTTTGGATCATTGTCATGTTGGAACGTCCAAGTACATCCCAGGTGCAGCTTCCGGGCTGATGAGTGCAAATTTTCCTCCAGTATTTTCTGATAACATGCTGCATTCATCTTGCCATCAGTTTTGACCAAGTTTCCAGTGCCTTTGTAGCTCACACATATCCAAAACATAAGCGATCCACCTCCGTGTTTCACAGTAGGAATTGTGTACCTTTCATCATAGGTCTTGTTGACTCCTCTCCAAATGTAACGTTTATGGTTGTGGCCAAAAAATTCAATTTTGGTCTCATCACTCCAAATGACTTTGTTCCAGAAGTTTTGAGGCTTGTCTCTGTGCTGTTTGGAGTATTGTAAGCGGGATGCTTTGTGGCATTTGCGTAGTAATGGCTTTCTTCTGGCGACTCGACCATGCAGCCCATTTTTCTTCAAATGCCTCCTTATTGTGCATCTTGAAACAACCACACCACTTTTTTTCAGAGAGTCCTGTATTTCAGCTGAAGTTATTTGTGGATTTTTCTTTGCATCCCGAACAATTTTCCTGGCAGTTGTGGCTGAAATTTTTGTTGGTCTACCTGACCGTGATTTGGTTTCCACAGAATCCTGCATTTTCCACTTCTTAATTAGAGTTTGAACACTGCTGATTGGCATTCTCAATTGCTTGGATATCTTTTTATATTCCTTTCCTGTTTTATACAGTTCAATTATCTTTTCCCACAGATCCTTTGACAATTCTTTTGCTTTCCCCATGACTCAGAATCCAGACACGTCAGTGCAGCACTGGATGAAAGATGCAAGGGTCTTTCAGGAGTCCAGAAACTCACTGACCTTTTATACACACACACTGATTACAAGCAAACAGATCACAGGTGAGGATGGTTACCTTTAGTAGCCATTCAAACCTGTTTGTGTCAACTTGTGTGCATGTTATCAGGCCAAAATCTCCAGGGTATGTAAACTTTTGATCAGGGTCATTTCAGTAGTTTCTGTTGTCATTATGATTTAAAAAGAGTAAACACAGTTGTTTGACAATAAATGGCTTCACCCAACCACTAACCATGAGTGAAAGAAAAGATTGTGAGTTATCATTCATATTCTCTGACAAATGGCCAGAAAATCACAAATGCTGCTAGGTTATGTAAACTTATGAGCACAACTGTATATAATGTGATCCACAAGAAGACTGAATTTGTTGAACAAGAGGATGCTTTTCGAGCACCAGCATAAGCCAGATATACCTCCTTGGAGAAGACATTGCTGGCAGTTTATAGAGCATTGCAACATGTGGCAAGCACCACCAAAAACAGCCAATTACAAAAAGAACTGAATTGCCGGTAGCTGGTTGGGTCAGGCAAGAAAGATTGTGCAACTCACACAGCTGGAGCCCAGAAAAACTGCTAAAATGGAAATTGTATCCCAAAGAGAGAGGAGGAATATCAAGCCAAGAACTTTCCCATGTAGTGTCACACATTGCAGGCATGGTGAACTTTGAGAGTGAAGACAAAGAACTTCCACCAATGCAAATAGGGGGCGGCACCATCCTGTGGAACTACATCTGGAATCAGTGTCAGACTGGGGCATGTAGGGCCCACCAGGGGAATGCAGTGGTAGGGGCCCATGTTTAGGGGTGTGGCCAGTCTCTAGAGGGGTTGTGCCCAGCCACCACATTGGTTTGCCTAACCATTTTGCAAGTGTTGGTCCCCTAGATAAATATATACAGTAAATACTGTAGTGCATGCATGATAATGTACTAGATTAGTAACGGCACAGTCTGGAACTTGGCAGTAGGGCCCACCGGTGGTTTCCCCTGTATCCCTGTGGGCCAGTCCAAGCCTGTCTGGAATCAATGCAACTGGAGGCCTATGTCAGTGGGCCATGTGAATGCCCACACTGGACTAAAAGGATAAGAAGTTGTGGATGCAATTGTTCAAGTCAGAGAAATACTAATAGCACTGGAAGAGACCGAAGGCCCAGCCATCTCGTGCACTGATAGCAGGGCAGTGTTGCAAGGACTGTCTGTATGGATGCCCACCTGGCAGCCAAATGACTAAAAAATCTATGCCAAAGTAATTTGGGGAGGAACAGCAATGTGAAAATAGATTTGGACTTTTGCAATGAGCGATCTGTGTCTGTGGGTCATGTCAATGCCCACATGGGACTAGAAGGAAATAAAATCGAAAAATGCATTAGTACAGATCAAAGCAGTGAAGCTGATCTCCCAGGAGAAGACAGAACTGTTTAATCTGGGTAAATGGGCTCATTCCCAATATGGATACGGATGGGCTGAAGTAACATATGCTCGGGCCCAGAAAAAAAAAAGGCATCACCATGACACAGCAGATGGCAACAGAAATTTGCAAAATGTGTAACATGTCAATTGTTGAATTACAGGAAGAAACTGACTAAAGACCCGGGCTCTATGTACAGAGGGGAGCATACAAGACAGGTATGGCAGATAGACATTTTATTGTACCTTTATTGTACCTTTGTCCACAGAATGTGGGGGGCTCAAATGCTGCCATACAGCTGTGGACACTTACTCTATAGTCCTCGTGGTCAGTGCATCTAAACATGCAGACCAGAAAGCGCAAGTTAAAGGGATTGTCTATATCAAGACCATCTGAAAATGTGACCTATCTTGCTTTTTACTGAAAAAGGACTCATGAACTCTACAACTGCACAAGTTTGGCAATTTGAATTCATTGTTTGCTGCCAAGAAGATAGAGGAAGAGTGTTATATTGAATAGCTACAGAATACCGTTATTCAGGATTAAAGTTTTATCAATCAAAGTTTGAGAAGATAAAAGATTATCGTGAAGTTTATCTTGAAGTTGTAACAAAGACAAGACTTAAAGACTTATTAATATTATGGGATGTCCAAAAAGAGTTGATCTAACAGAGACATCAATTTCTACATAAACAAAATGGCGTACAGTATATTGGGCTTTTTATATGTTTCTTATCATTCACAAAGTTGGAAACAATAGTTTTGAGTGAATGAGTGGATGGATGTGTTGTTTTGGAAACAGGAAGCTTCATACATTTACATTTGGTTTACTGGTGGGGTGGTAACAGGGTGATCGTCTACAAAAAGTTATTATGGAATCATTAGAATATATATAAGATGTGTTTAGTAGAAATAGAGATACACACAGTAGTAATAAGAAAGTGTTTACTTTGTTTTGTTGTTAGGGTGTATTTTACACTGTTCTTTTTCCTAAGCCAACAGGTTGATTTTTTTTTTTTTACTGTGGTTGAATGAGAAGATGAGAGGACGTTACTGGAGATAAGCCTATGATGAAGGATAAAGAGTGGTTGAACATGTCCAGGAAGTCAACTGAGTTACAGGATCCGATGATATGACATTATAGACTGACGGAACTTCAGCCTTATATTTGTTGGAACCACACACATACAGTACACCAATATTTTCAATACTCAATACAAACGCTATTGATCTTTACTGATTTTATCTTATAAGCAACTGATTTATTTGAAATAGCCATATGTAATCACAGATACTAACTTCGAATAATGTACCAGAATTACAGTATATGTTGAAAATAACACTAACGCTCCCACATTAAGTGCTCACAGCGGGACAGTTTTGCTGAAGGTATGCCTTCTACATCATAAAAACCAAGGGGTATATTTACTAAGGTCCCGATTTTGACCGAGATTATGTTTTTTCTTCAAAGTGTCATTTCGGGAATTAACTAAACTCAAATCACGGCAGTGATGAGGGCATTCGTATTATTTTGGAAGTCCTAGGAAAAAATTACGAATCAATACACCATCGGTCAAATACGCCTGCAATTTGGTAGAAATCGGTCATTTACTAAAAAGTGCAAATCACAAACACTTCCAACAATAGCCAAACACTGCCGTGCTGAAATACAATTCATGAAAAAGTGCTAAAAAAAAAAAACAGACCTGCTTTTTTTTACCGTGTTCGAATAGGCATGCATGGATCCATGAGATCCGTGCATGTTTTTCAGAGGGAAGGGGTGGGAAAGTGTTATTTTAAAAAAAAAATGCGTGGGGTCCCCCCCTCCTAAGCAAAACCAGCCTCTGGCTCTTTGAGCCGGCCCTGGTTGAAAAAATATGGGGGGAAAAATGATAGGGATTCCCCCATATTTAAACAACCAGCACTGGGCTCTAAGCCTGGTCCTGGTTCCAAAAATATGGGGGACAAAAAGCGTAGGGGTCCCCCGTATTTCTGAAACCAGCACCGGGCTCCACTAGCCAGATACATAATGCCACAGCCGGGGGACACTTTTATCTAGGTCCCTGCGGCCCTGGCATTACATAACCAACTAGTCAAAAGTGGCCGGGGTACCCTGGAGGAGTGGGGACCCCTTCAATCAAGCCTCCCCCGCAAGCTGGTACTTGGAGAACCACAAGTACCAGCATGTGGAGGAAAACCGGGCCCGCTGGTACCTGTAGTACTACTACTAAAAAAATACCCCAATAAAAACAGAAGACACACACCTTGAAAGTAAAAGTTTAATACATACATCCACACCTCCAAACATACATACTTACCTATGTTCACACGAGGGTCGGTCCTCTTCACCATGTAGAATCCATGGTGTATGAACAAAGGGAGAGAAGAGAAGGCTCTTGTGTGGGCGCACTCATTAATTAAATAACTTGGATGATTAACCTTTTGGTTAAACAATTATCAGATAAAACATAATTTATTTAGAGATATTAGTAAAAATATGTATAGTTGCCCCTTATCAAAGAGATGTGAATGATCCTTGTTAAATAAAATGTTCTGGTCCTGCCTCAGGAAATGAGATGGAGAGGGGTAGAGACACTGCAAGTCATAAACCCTTTCTCACCCGACCAGTACAGATAATCTGTATTAATGAGATCAATTAAGTCAATTGATTTTTAATTCTGTCATAATCCAAATAAAGGAATAACAGCTTGTTTTAAACAGTATGCAATTGTTAATAAGCTGTGCTCGGTTGAATTAGTGACCTGTAGCGATATATTATAGGATATTCAGGAAAGATCTTAGTAAGAAATGAATGAGATAGAAGCAAATGGTGATGCTGCTGTTGGAGTCACATACCATACATCATATAAGATGGTTATGCTCTACAACACTGGGTATTCCCTGCGAATCTCCTCTTCAGGTACTAACTCAGCCCACACTGTTTCGCTTCCAAGATCGGACGAGATCGGGCATTAGCAGTGTGGTTTGATAGTAGAGAGATTAGGTCAGACTCCAATGAGAGTGCACCTATATAGAGAGGAGTGACTTGTTAGGTCACACAGATGCAGTGTGGATCTGCTGTTTATGTTAGGCAGGAGACATCAAATCCCACCGAGGTGGTATTGAGTCCCTGGATCATAAATGAGAGTCCACGAACAAGAGAAAGGTATATGAATTAAGGCGTATTAAGATATATGCCCTGATAAAGCAAAGGTTAATACAACATAGGTTATTAGGCTAAGGTACTAAAGATTACCAATATATCGGCGTATAAACCAGGATCAGAAGAACCTTTTTTTTGGGTATTTTATCTATATGTACACCGATGATAGGATTAAGGACAGAAATATATCGATATTAATTATAGATACAGATTGATGTTACTGGTATATGAGATGAGAATTCTCATATGAGGAAAAATGTCACTGAAAACACTGGGTATGAGTTAGAACTGTTATAGTTGCTGAAACCAAAAGGAAATCTTATATGATCTATGCAGCAATAAAATATTAGGATCACAGGAGGAAGGTAAAAATGGAAAATACAGTATTTCCTACCTATAAGATACAGTTTGATCCTACTAAATAAAGTATTGTGCAATAGGCCTAATTAAAGGCACTGACAATAGCTGCAGGGATGCAGGTATGGTTTCAGTGACAGCTGATGGCTGCAAGGATGCAAGTACAGTTGCAGTGACAACTGGGTTCAATGACCCAAAAATGACAAGATGGAATAATCTGACCTGAGGCTAGGAATAAATCAAATGCAGTTGGACAAACCAGGACCCATTGGGAATGGAAAACGCGTTTCACCCCTGTGGGGCTTGTTCACTTCCTGGGTCTGTGTATGAGAAGCAGGGAGATTTAAACCCCCTGTTTAAAAGTTGCAGCCAATGAAAATCGAGGCTGGACAATTAGTTTAAGGGTGAAAAGGTGTGGACGCCGTGGGCTGCTGACGTCAGCAGCTGGGCGGGATGCTGGGACGGAAAGAGAAATCAAAACAAATGGAGGCGCCATCTTGGAAAAGGGCAGTTAGCCCTTAGTTATGTTGGCCGCTGTTAATGTTGCGATTTACTAGCTGGACAATGCGTGCTGATTTAACTGTCATAGTAATGAACTGATGAAAGCCGATATAGCTGGCTTAGGTGGCTAGACAAGGATACCCCGATTTTAGGAGGCCGTGTTAGAGCGGGGTCCTTATTAAACAATGTAGCTATTATTGATTGTAGCTGGGCGCTCGCACATAAATGGAGTATTAGTAGGAATGAAATCGGCTGCCCTGTAGATAACTGCAGATTAAAGTATGTCTGACAGTTCGGGCTATGGGAGCCTTCTGACGTAATGAATGCTGGCGGCGCTCAGAAAGACGGAGCTACATACTCCATCTTGGAATTGGGCAATTATGCCCTTTCTGAACGGCTACCTTATTGTGGTTTATAGAACTTTATGGTATGGGGAATTAAATGTATGGGGATAGGCGTATAAATGAGCAAGGGGACTGGGGAAAAAATGTGTGAGGAATAGTGGCAGCTGAGAAGGGTGTTGATTGTAGCTATAAATGTGAGTGGGATTGGAATGTGGTTAGCTATAGATGTGAGTGGGATTGGAATGTGGTTAGGATGTAAATTTATGTGATATTAGATGGTGAGGGACTGGGTGGTGGGGTTGGGATGAGGTGGGGGAGAAAGAAAGTGGAAAAAATAAATATAAATAAATAATTGAAATAGGATAAATTAAATGAATGAAAATGAAATTAAATAAAATGAAAATAAATATAAATATAAATATGGGAATATATATAAAAGTATAAATATAAATATAGGTAAAATCAAAATATAATATTATTATATATAATAATATTGGTGGAATAAAATAAATAAAATAAAATAAATGTAAATTAAAGGTGATGTGTGTGTACCGGAAATTGTGGAATTGGAAGATTGGCTGGAGGATGTAAGAAGTGATGGGTGCCCTTGGGGTGACTTGTTATATTGGTGTGTGCAAAAACCTGTTGGGGGATGATATTGGTGGGATGTAGTGTTGATGGGAAAGTCGAAGTGTAATGTGTTGGGGACTGTGGTGTAGCACGTGGGATAGATGGTGTGGAATGGGGGGAAAAATTTTTTTTTAATTTAATTATTATGGGGGGGGGAGGGTTTGGAATGGGGGAAGGGGAAGGGAAGTGAGGGTGGGGGGGGGGAAAGGGGGGGGGGGGGAAGGGGGGAAAAGGAAGGGGAGGTGAACGTGGCAGGAGGAATGGAGTCTAAATTAATTAATGGGATTTAAATTTTAAAAATTAATTAAAAATTGAACATTAAAAACAAACAGAATGTGGTGATAAATTGCAGTAATCGGATGTAGTTGTGAAGTGTTCATGTTATATCACAAAAAGGCCCCAAAGTTTATATTCTCATTGAGTCCAAGTGGTTTTAAGCTGCCCAGACGAAAGATCCATTCACTTTCTCGTTTTAATAATTCCTGAGTGATATCCCCTCCACGAATGCCCAATTTGATATGGTCAAGACCAAAAACTTTCAGATCCTTGGTGGATCCTTTATGGGTAGAGTAAAAGTGTCTGGCGACTGAGGTAAGTTGTTTCATTCGAGTGATATCCTGTTGAGCATTCCTGATATTTCCCATGTGTTCTAAAATCCTCTCTTTGAGTTTTCTGGTAGTCATGCCTATGTATTTCAGGTCACAGCTACACGTAAGACAGTAAATTACTGTCTGTGAGTTGCAGTTGAAGAAGTGTTGTATTTTGACTGATTGTCCATATCTATCTGTGACTGTGTTGTTACGTAAGATTTGAGGACATAATTTGCAGTGACCACAGGGAAAGGTACCAGTTGTCAATGGTTTCCTGGGAGTAGTAGTCATGAAATGACTACGAACCAAACGGTCCTTGATATTTTTTGACCTGCGCCAGCTCATTTGAACTGGAGTATTGACATATGGTGCGAGGTCTGGATCTAATTGTAATACAGGTAGATGCTTGGATATAGCATTCTTCAACATTTGCCATTCTGGGCAAAAGGTGCCAATGAACCTGATATTGTCTTCTTGTGCGGGTTTCTCCTTGGCTTTTCTGAAAATAAGATCTTCTCTATTGATCATCTTGGTTGCTGAATAGGCACGTTGGAGCGAACGTTTGCTGTAACCCCTGGCCAATAGACGGTTCGTTAGTTCCCAGCTTTTCTTGTGAAATACCGAGTCTTCTGAGCAATTCCTTCTTAGTCGCAGGTACTCCCCCTTGGGGATGTTTTCAATTGTTGGGGGAAAATGTGAGCTTGTTTGGTAGAGAAGGCTGTTGGTTGCTGTCTCTTTGCGGTATAGTTCAGTTGCCAAATAACCTGTGGTGGATTTGTAGATATTGAGATCCAAGAATGGGACGGTTTCTGAACTGATGGTATATGTGAGTGTTATATTCAGGTCATTGGTATTGAGCATTTTGATGAATTCAATTAATAATTCTTTGTTGCCATCCCAAATGATGAAAATATCGTCAATGTAGCGGAGCCACATGACGATATGTATGATGTATTTTTCGTTGGTAGAGTTGAAGACGGCACAATGCTCCCACCATCCCAGGAAGAGGTTTGCATAAGTGGGCGCACAGGCTGCGCCCATTGCTGTCCCTCTTATTTGTAGGAAAAATTGATCTTTGAAAACAAAATAATTTTTGGCAAGGACAAAATGAAGTAACTGTTGAAGAAAATTGGAAAAATCACTTTCTCCTCCTTGATCGAGAAAAAATTTAACTGCTGTAAGGCCATGATGGTGGCTAATACTGGTATATAGGGCCTCCACGTCACACGTCACCAGCAAGAATTCTTTTTCAAAATGTATACCATGAATTTTTCTTAGAAGATCTGCTGTGTCCTGTAAATAGGATGGTAATGAAAGTACAAATTCTCGGAGGTGTAGGTCAAGGAATCGACTGGGTTTCTCCAGAAGTCCCCCATTACCCGACATAATTGGTCTTCCTGGGGGGTGTTCTGCATCCTTGTGTATTTTGGGTAATAGGTAAAATGTGGGTGTTTTAGGATTATGGACTGTTAGATATTTGAATTTTTGTTGTGTGATAGTACCTCGTGTTGCTGTGTCCTGAATCAGCTGGTTATAAGACTGAAGGAAGACAGTAGTTGGGTTGCTCAGAAGCTTCCTATAGCAAGTGGTATTGTCTAGTTGGCGTCGAGCCTCCGTGATATACATTTCCTGTGGCCAAATAACAATGTTACCCCCCTTGTCTGATGGTTTGATAACAACATCTCTCCAGCTTTGAAGTTCTTGTAATGCTGGTCTCTCATGGAATTTGAGATTAGAGGGGAAGCGATGTATGTTCTTCTTGGTCTGGATGTATATGTTGTCGAATTCTTTGGAGACTAAATTGAGAAAAACTCGAATTTCTGGGCTATTCTGATCCGGAGGGAAAAACGAGGACTTAGGTCTACATGTAGGTCTAGAAGTGGATGCTTCATTGCCCACTGATTCCATATGTAGTTCTTCTAAGATGTTAAGAGCATTTAAATCCTCCATGGATAAATTAGGGTCTGGAGTTGTGGCCAAATCTCTATTTTTTGAAAAGAATTTCTTCAGGAGAAGTTTTCTCCCATAAAGTCGAAGATCTTTCTCCCACAGGAAGCGATCAAAAGACCGGGAAGGTGAGAAGGAGAGTCCTTTGGTAAGTATAGTCATATGGTCTAAAGATAGGATTTTGTCTGATAAGTTAATGACTTGTAATTGGCCTGTAGAGGCCAGATCTACCGTGTCGTCTTTCTCTGTCTCACAGGGTATCTCGGATTCCGGGGTATATCCCAATCTGAGTTTCTTGGGTTGTCTCTTCTGTCCCCCTCGCCTTGTCTTCCTCGTGATTTGAATCGGCCTCTCCCTCTCTGGCCCCGTTCTAAAAAACGTGGTGAAAATTCTTCAGTGTCTTCCCGATCAAAATTCTCACTTGCCGAGTCGCCACTGTTTGAGGATTCGAATTCTGATAGTGTTGGATCCTCCCGAGTTTTTTTAGTATTATTCCTGTTATTGGGGGGTGGTGGATTCCACCTGAAAACGTCTCCTTTGGAAAAATCTCTTTTATCTCGCATAAACTTTCCTCGTTTTCGGTCTACGATGTTACGTTCATAGATATCAATCTCTTTTTTGAATTTTTCAAAGGCTGTTTGGAAAGATGAATCCTTTTCCCAAGTCTCCAGGGTCTTCCCCAGATCTGCAATTTCTTTTTCTACCTGATCAATTATTAGAGTGTCATGTTTGATTAGTATGTGTAACAGTTCGTTAGAACATTTCAGAAGGGCTGTTTCCCATTCTGTTTTTAAATTGTCCGTAGCGAGTGGGAAGGAGGGGAAGATCTTAGGTCTAAGGCCTCTTGGTACAATTTTGTGTTTTACGTAGTTCTCTAGAGTGGTTACATCCCATGATAGGCGAACTCTTCTCTGTAGGTTCTTCTGTAATTTGGAGAAGCTTGTTTTCCAATCAGTACTTAGAGAGGTCGGTTCAGATGTCTCTGAAAACGGATCGCCAAAATTTTCCAAGTTTTGTCGTCTTGTTAATTCATTTTTTAAGGAAAATGTAGTCATAATTGAGTATAATAAGAGGGTGATGACGTAACTGGATGTCCACGGTGCAAAGATAAAGGAGAATTGTTTGGGGATCACGGGGCAAAAAACAATGTTTAGTGAGTGAAAGAATAGGAGGTAATAATATTGGACCGTGCCTATGGGTCAGAGGCTGATGTTTACATCAGCATAGAAAAATGGCTGTAACAGGAAGAGGGCGACCCGGCACTGGTCTGAATTGATTTTATGATTGCAAAAAACCCAATATTGGACAATTTTTAAGTAAATCTTTAATATGGTGTCCAGTTTGGGGGTGCGCCCAGAGCCAGAAACACATGCATGAACAAAGGGAGAGAAGAGAAGGCTCTTGTGTGGGCGCACTCATTAATTAAATAACTTGGATGCTTAACCTTTTGGTTAAACAATTATCAGATAAAACATAATTTATTTAGAGATATTAGTAAAAATATGTATAGTTGCCCCTTATCAAAGAGATGTGAATGATCCTTGTTAAATAAAATGTTCTGGTCCTGCCTCAGGAAATGAGATGGAGAGGGGTAGAGACACTGCAAGTCATAAACCCTTTCTCACCCGACCAGTACAGATAATCTGTATTAATGAGATCAATTAAGTCAATTGATTTTTAATTCTGTCATAATCCAAATAAAGGAATAACAGCTTGTTTTAAACAGTATGCAATTGTTAATAAGCTGTGCTTGGTTGAATTAGTGACCTGTAGCGATATATTATAGGATATTCAGGAAAGATCTTAGTAAGAAATGAATGAGATAGAAGCAAATGGTGATGCTGCTGTTGGAGTCACATACCATACATCATATAAGATGGTTATGCTCTACAACACTGGGTATTCCCTGCGAGTCTCCTCTTCAGGTACTAACTCAGCCCACACTGTTTCGCTTCCAAGATCGGACGAGATCGGGCATTAGCAGTGTGGTTTGATAGTAGAGAGATTAGGTCAGACTCCAATGAGAGTGCACCTATATAGAGAGGAGTGACTTGTTAGGTCACACAGATGCAGTGTGGATCTGCTGTTTATGTTAGGCAGGAGACATCAAATCCCACCGAGGTGGTATTGAGTCCCTGGATCATAAATGAGAGTCCACGAACAAGAGAAAGGTATATGAATTAAGGCGTATTAAGATATATGCCCTGATAAAGCAAAGGTTAATACAACATAGGTTATTAGGCTAAGGTACTAAAGATTACCAATATATCGGCGTATAAACCAGGATCAGAAGAACCTTTTTTTTGGGTATTTTATCTATATGTACACCGATGATAGGATTAAGGACAGAAATATATCGATATTAATTATAGATACAGATTGATGTTACTGGTATATGAGATGAGAATTCTCATATGAGGAAAAATGTCACTGAAAACACTGGGTATGAGTTAGAACTGTTATAGTTGCTGAAACCAAAAGGAAATCTTATATGATCTATGCAGCAATAAAATATTAGGATCACAGGAGGAAGGTAAAAATGGAAAATACAGTATTTCCTACCTATAAGATACAGTTTGATCCTACTAAATAAAGTATTGTGCAATAGGCCTAATTAAAGGCACTGACAATAGCTGCAGGGATGCAGGTATGGTTTCAGTGACAGCTGATGGCTGCAAGGATGCAAGTACAGTTGCAGTGACAACTGGGTTCAATGACCCAAAAATGACAAGATGGAATAATCTGACCTGAGGCTAGGAATAAATCAAATGCAGTTGGACAAACCAGGACCCATTGGGAATGGAAAACGCGTTTCACCCCTGTGGGGCTTGTTCACTTCCTGGGTCTGTGTATGAGAAGCAGGGAGATTTAAACCCCCTGTTTAAAAGTTGCAGCCAATGAAAATCGAGGCTGGACAATTAGTTTAAGGGTGAAAAGGTGTGGACGCCGTGGGCTGCTGACGTCAGCAGCTGGGCGGGATGCTGGGACGGAAAGAGAAATCAAAACAAATGGAGGCGCCATCTTGGAAAAGGGCAGTTAGCCCTTAGTTATGTTGGCCGCTGTTAATGTTGCGATTTACTAGCTGGACAATGCGTGCTGATTTAACTGTCATAGTAATGAACTGATGAAAGCCGATATAGCTGGCTTAGGTGGCTAGACAAGGATACCCCGATTTTAGGAGGCCGTGTTAGAGCGGGGTCCTTATTAAACAATGTAGCTATTATTGATTGTAGCTGGGCGCTCGCACATAAATGGAGTATTAGTAGGAATGAAATCGGCTGCCCTGTAGATAACTGCAGATTAAAGTATGTCTGACAGTTCGGGCTATGGGAGCCTTCTGACGTAATGAATGCTGGCGGCGCTCAGAAAGACGGAGCTACATACTCCATCTTGGAATTGGGCAATTATGCCCTTTCTGAACGGCTACCTTATTGTGGTTTATAGAACTTTATGGTATGGGGAATTAAATGTATGGGGATAGGCGTATAAATTAGTGATGAGCGAGGTTCGGTTTTACTCGGTTTTACTCGGTTTTACTCGGTTCTCAAAACGGCATCTTATTGGCTATCCAAAACACGTGACATCCGTGAGCCAATAAGATGCCGTTTTGAGAACCGAGTAAAACCGAGTAAAACCGAGTAAAACCGAATCCGCTCATCACTAGTATAAATGAGCAAGGGGACTGGGGAAAAAATGTGTGAGGAATAGTGGCAGCTGAGAAGGGTGTTGATTGTAGCTATAAATGTGAGTGGGATTGGAATGTGGTTAGCTATAGATGTGAGTGGGATTGGAATGTGGTTAGGATGTAAATTTATGTGATATTAGATGGTGAGGGACTGGGTGGTGGGGTTGGGATGAGGTGGGGGAGAAAGAAAGTGGAAAAAATAAATATAAATAAATAATTGAAAAAGGATAAATTAAATGAATGAAAATGAAATTAAATAAAATGAAAATAAATATAAATATAAATATGGGAATATATATAAAAGTATAAATATAAATATAGGTAAAATCAAAATATAATATTATTATATATAATAATATTGGTGGAATAAAATAAATAAAATAAAATAAATGTAAATTAAAGGTGATGTGTGTGTACCGGAAATTGTGGAATTGGAAGATTGGCTGGAGGATGTAAGAAGTGATGGGTGCCCTTGGGGTGACTTGTTATATTGGTGTGTGCAAAAACCTGTTGGGGGATGATATTGGTGGGATGTAGTGTTGATGGGAAAGTCGAAGTGTAATGTGTTGGGGACTGTGGTGTAGCACGTGGGATAGATGGTGTGGAATGGGGGGAAACATTTTTTTTTTTAATTTAATTATTATGGGGGGGGGGGAGGGTTTGGAATGGGGGAAGGGGAAGGGAAGTGAGGGTGGGGGGGAGAGAAGGGGGGGGGGAAGGGGGGAAAAGGAAGGGGAGGTGCACGTGGCAGGAGGAATGGAGTCTAAATTAATTAATGGGATTTAAATTTTAAAAATTAATTAAAAATTGAACATTAAAAACAAACAGAATGTGGTGATAAATTGCAGTAATCGGATGTAGTTGTGAAGTGTTCATGTTATATCACAAAAAGGCCCCAAAGTTTATATTCTCATTGAGTCCAAGTGGTTTTAAGCTGCCCAGACGAAAGATCCATTCACTTTCTCGTTTTAACAATTCCTGAGGGATATCCCCTCCACGAATGCCCAATTTGATATGGTCAAGACCAAAAACTTTCAGATCCTTGGTGGATCCTTTATGGGTAGAGTAAAAGTGTCTGGCGACTGAGGTAAGTTGTTTCATTCGAGTGATATCCTGTTGAGCATTCCTGATATTTCCCATGTGTTCTAAAATCCTCTCTTTGAGTTTTCTGGTAGTCATGCCTATGTATTTCAGGTCACAGCTACACGTAAGACAGTAAATTACTGTCTGTGAGTTGCAGTTGAAGAAGTGTTGTATTTTGACTGATTGTCCATATCTATCTGTGACTGTGTTGTTACGTAAGATTTGAGGACATAATTTGCAGTGACCACAGGGAAAGGTACCAGTTGTCAATGGTTTCCTGGGAGTAGTAGTCATGAAATGACTACGAACCAAACGAATCCATGGTGTACCTGTTGAAAAAATTATACTCACAAAATCCAGTGTAGATGGCTCCTCTTTTTCTCCATTTGTAATCCTGGTACTTTGCAAAATAACAAAACGGACACCCGACTTCGCACTGAAAGGGGACCCATGTTTTCACATGGGAACCCTTTCCCCGAATGCCAGGAACCCCCCCTGACTTTTGTCTAAGAGGGTTCCATCAGCCAATCAGGGAGCGCCACATTGTGGCACCCTCCTGATTGGCTGTGTGCTCCTGTAGTGTATGACAGGCAGCACACGGCAGTGTTACAATGTAGCGCCTATGCGCTCCATTGTAACCAATGGTGGGAACTTTGTGGTCAGCGGTTGACCGAAAGTAACCTCACCGCTAACCACTGGGAGGGAGGCTTGCTGGGACTTGTAGTACTGCTACTAAAAACAATATTCATTTTTTGACAAAAAGGCTATCAGCCTCCCATCCGCAGCCCTTGGATGGGGGGGACAGCCTCGGGCTTCACCCCTGGCCCTTGGGTGGCTGGAGGGGGGGGACCCCTTGATTTAATGGGTCCCCACTCCTCCAGGGTACCCCGGCCAGGGGTGACTAGTTGGTTATGTAATGCCAGGGCCGCAGGGACCTAGATAAAAGTGTCCCCCGGCTGTGGCATTATGTATCTGGCTAGTGGAGCCCGGTGCTGGTTTCAGAAATACGGGGGACCCCTACGCTTTTTGTCCCCCGTATTTTTGGAACCAGGACCAGGCGCAGAGCCCGGTGCTGGTTGTTTAAATATGGGGGAACCCCTGACATTTTTTCCCCCATATTTTTTCAACCAGGACCGGCACAAAGAGCCCGAGGATGGTTTTGCTTAGGAGGGGGGACCCCACGCAATTTTTTTGGGGATTTTAACACTGATTTCTATTTTAATAAAGGTGCACAATGAAGCCCAGCACGGATCTCTCAGATCCTGCCGAGATTCATTGTATTAAAGTCGGCAGTGTTTTACAAGTCACTCACGTAAAACACTGCAAAAAAAAAACGAATGACATCGACATCGGTAAATACGAAAATGCAGAATACGACAGCTTAGTAAATTAGTCGTAATAAATTCAAAAAGTTGCAACTTTACACTTTCGATGTCATTCGTGATTGAACTTTAACCTCAGTCGGGAAATTACGAATTTTAGTAAATATACCACCAAGAATGGGGAGGTTGGTTTTTCCAGATTATTACATATGTTAGGAGGATATGGAGTAGTGACTATGGGGGTCATTCTGACCCGTTCGCTCGCTGCGTTTTAACGCAGCAGAGTGAGCGGGTCCCTGCTGCGCATGCCAGACGGCTGAAGGCCTTAGCAGGGATGCGATCGCCTCTGCCTGATTGACAGGCAGAGGCGATCGCTGGGTGGGAGGGGATGGAACGGCAGCATTTGGCTGCCGTTTCGTGGGTTTGGTCCGGCCAATGCAGGCGTGGCCGGACCAAACGGGGGGAGGGCAGCAGCGGCTGCATGACATCACACGCAGCCGCTGCAGGCGGGGAGTGATGAGTAGCTCCCGGCCAACACACTAAAGCTGGCCGGGAGCTATTCTTGAAGTGCAAAGGCATCACCGCTGTGTGATGCCTTTGCACTTCTGCGAGGGGGGGGCCAGACTGACATGCGGGGCGGGCTAGCCCTGTGCTGGGCGTCCCCCTGCATGTCAGTGTGAATGATCGTAGCTGTGCTAAAATTAGCACAGCTACGATCAACTCGGAATTACCCCCTATACTGGCTATTTAGATGTGCATCAAACTGGTATTTTGGATTTTAGGGAAGCTTTGTGCTACAATAACCTCTAAAAGTATTTCTCATAAGGAAGGTTTGAGAAAACCCATTGGCCTTAAGAAGACACCTTTCACAACATGAAGCCTTAAAAGTAAGGTGTGGCTTGTGACAGGGGACACAAACAAGACGGCGTCATTTTATTTTACTGTTCAGTGTACTTTTAATTAGAGATGAGCGGGTTCGGTTCCTCGGAATCCGAACCCGCCCGAACTTCAGCTTTTTTTACACGGATCCGAGCGACTCGGATCTTCCCGCCTTGCTCGGTTAACCCGAGCGCGCCCGAACGTCATCATGACGCTGTCGGATTCTCGCGAGGCTCGGATTCTATCGCGAGACTCGGATTCTATATAAGGAGCCGCGCGTCGCCGCCATTTTCACACGTGCATTGAGATTGATAGGGAGAGGACGTGGCTGGCGTCCTCTCCATTTAGATTATAAGAGAGAGAGATTTACTGGAGTTTAGGACTAGGAGGAGTACTGTAGAAGTGTAGAGAGTGCAGAGAGTTTACTAGTGAGTGACCACCAGACAGTGCAGTTTATTTAATATATCCGTTCTCTGCCTGAAAAAAGCGATACACACAGTGACTCAGTCACATACCATATCTGTGTGCACTGCTCAGGCTCAGCCCAGTGTGCTGCATCATCTATATATATTATATATCTGTCTGACTGCTCAGCTCACACAGCTTATAATTGTGGGGGAGACTGGGGAGCACTGCAGTGCCAGTTATAGGTTATAGCAGGAGCCAGGAGTACATAATATTATATAGTGAGTGACCACCAGACAGTGCAGTTTATTTAATATATCCGTTCTCTGCCTGAAAAAAGCGATACACACAGTGACTCAGTCACATACCATATCTGTGTGCACTGCTCAGGCTCAGCCCAGTGTGCTGCATCATCTATATATATTATATATCTGTCTGACTGCTCAGCTCACACAGCTTATAATTGTGGGGGAGACTGGGGAGCACTGCAGTGCCAGTTATAGGTTATAGCAGGAGCCAGGAGTACATAATATTATATTAAAATTAAACAGTGCACACTTTTGCTGCAGGAGTGCCACTGCCAGTGTGACTGACCAGTGACCTGACCACACTGACCACCAGTATAGTTAGTAGTATACTTATATTGTGATTGCCTGAAAAAGTTAAACACTCGTCGTGTGACTTCACTTGTGTGTTGTTGTTTTTTTTATTCTATAAAAATAAAACTCATTCTGCTGACAGACAGTGTCCAGCAGGTCCGTCATTATATAATATATAATATATACCTGTCCGGCTGCAGTAGTGATATATATATATTTTTTATATCATTTATCATCCAGTCGCAGCAGACACAGTACGGTAGTTCACGGCTGTGGCTACCTCTGTGTCTGCACTCGGCAGGCAGTCCGTCCATAATTGTATACCACCTAACCGTGGTTTTTTTTTCTTCTTTATACATACATACTACTACGACATCTCTTTATCAACCAGTCTATATTATTAGCAGCAGACACAGTACAGTACGGTAGTTCACGGCTGTGGCTACCTCTGTGTCTGCACTCGGCAGGCAGTCCGTCCATAATTGTATACCACCTAACCGTGGTTTTTTTTTCTTTCTTCTTTATACATACATAGTTACATAGACATCTCTTTATCAACCAGTCTATATTAGCAGCAGACACAGTACAGTACGGTAGTTCACGGCTGTGGCTACCTCTGTGTCTGAACTCGGCAGGCAGTCCGTCCATAATTGTATACCACCTAACCGTGGTTTTTTTTTCTTTCTTCTTTATACATACATAGTTACATAGACATCTCTTTATCAACCAGTCTATATTAGCAGCAGACACAGTACAGTACGGTAGTTCACGGCTGTGGCTACCTCTGTGTCTGCACTCGGCAGGCAGTCCGTCCATAATTGTATACCACCTAACCGTGGTTTTTTTTTCTTTCTTCTTTATACATACATACTACTACGACATCTCTTTATCAACCAGTCTATATTATTAGCAGCAGACACAGTACAGTACGGTAGTTCACGGCTGTGGCTACCTCTGTGTCTGCACTCGGCAGGCAGTCCGTCCATAATTGTATACCACCTAACCGTGGTTTTTTTTTCTTTCTTCTTTATACATACATAGTTACATAGACATCTCTTTATCAACCAGTCTATATTAGCAGCAGACACAGTACAGTACGGTAGTTCACGGCTGTGGCTACCTCTGTGTCTGCACTCGGCAGGCAGTCCGTCCATAATTGTATACCACCTAACCGTGGTTTTTTTTTCTTTCTTCTTTATACATACATACTACTACGACATCTCTTTATCAACCAGTCTATATTATTAGCAGCAGACACAGTACAGTACGGTAGTTCACGGCTGTGGCTACCTCTGTGTCTGCACTCGGCAGGCAGTCCGTCCATAATTGTATACCACCTAACCGTGGTTTTTTTTTCTTTCTTCTTTATACATACATACTACTACGACATCTCTTTATCAACCAGTCTATATTATTAGCAGCAGACACAGTACAGTACGGTAGTTCACGGCTGTGGCTACCTCTGTGTCTGCACTCGGCAGGCAGTCCGTCCATAATTGTATACCACCTAACCGTGGTTTTTTTTTCTTTCTTCTTTATACATACATAGTTACATAGACATCTCTTTATCAACCAGTCTATATTAGCAGCAGACACAGTACAGTACGGTAGTTCACGGCTGTGGCTACCTCTGTGTCTGCACTCGGCAGGCAGTCCATAATTGTATACTAGTATCCATCTCCATTGTTTACCTGAGGTGCCTTTTAGTTGTGCCTATTAAAATATGGAGAACAAAAATGTTGAGGTTCCAAAATTAGGGAAAGATCAAGATCCACTTCCACCTCGTGCTGAAGCTGCTGCCACTAGTCATGGCCGAGACGATGAAATGCCAGCAACGTCGTCTGCCAAGGCCGATGCCCAATGTCATAGTACAGAGCATGTCAAATCCAAAACACCAAATATCAGAAAAAAAAGGACTCCAAAACCTAAAATAAAATTGTCGGAGGAGAAGCGTAAACTTGCCAATATGCCATTTACGACACGGAGTGGCAAGGAACGGCTGAGGCCCTGGCCTATGTTCATGGCTAGTGGTTCAGCTTCACATGAGGATGGAAGCACTCAGCCTCTCGCTAGAAAAATGAAAAGACTCAAGCTGGCAAAAGCAGCACAGCAAAGAACTGTGCATTCTTCGAAATCCCAAATCCACAAGGAGAGTCCAATTGTGTCGGTTGCGATGCCTGACCTTCCCAACACTGGACGTGAAGAGCATGCGCCTTCCACCATTTGCACGCCCCCTGCAAGTGCTGGAAGGAGCACCCGCAGTCCAGTTCCTGATAGTCAGATTGAAGATGTCAGTGTTGAAGTACACCAGGATGAGGAGGATATGGGTGTTGCTGGCGCTGGGGAGGAAATTGACCAGGAGGATTCTGATGGTGAGGTGGTTTGTTTAAGTCAGGCACCCGGGGAGACACCTGTTGTCCGTGGGAGGAATATGGCCGTTGACATGCCAGGTGAAAATACCAAAAAAATCAGCTCTTCGGTGTGGAGGTATTTCACCAGAAATGCGGACAACAGGTGTCAAGCCGTGTGTTCCCTTTGTCAAGCTGTAATAAGTAGGGGTAAGGACGTTAACCACCTCGGAACATCCTCCCTTATACGTCACCTGCAGCGCATTCATAATAAGTCAGTGACAAGTTCAAAAACTTTGGGTGACAGCGGAAGCAGTCCACTGACCAGTAAATCCCTTCCTCTTGTAACCAAGCTCACGCAAACCACCCCACCAACTCCCTCAGTGTCAATTTCCTCCTTCCCCAGGAATGCCAATAGTCCTGCAGGCCATGTCACTGGCAATTCTGACGAGTCCTCTCCTGCCTGGGATTCCTCCGATGCATCCTTGCGTGTAACGCCTACTGCTGCTGGCGCTGCTGTTGTTGCTGCTGGGAGTCGATGGTCATCCCAGAGGGGAAGTCGTAAGCCCACTTGTACTACTTCCAGTAAGCAATTGACTGTTCAACAGTCCTTTGCGAGGAAGATGAAATATCACAGCAGTCATCCTGCTGCAAAGCGGATAACTGAGGCCTTGACAACTATGTTGGTGTTAGACGTGCGTCCGGTATCCGCCGTTAGTTCACAGGGAACTAGACAATTTATTGAGGCAGTGTGCCCCCGTTACCAAATACCATCTAGGTTCCACTTCTCTAGGCAGGCGATACCGAGAATGTACACGGACGTCAGAAAAAGACTCACCAGTGTCCTAAAAAATGCAGTTGTACCCAATGTCCACTTAACCACGGACATGTGGACAAGTGGAGCAGGGCAGGGTCAGGACTATATGACTGTGACAGCCCACTGGGTAGATGTATGGACTCCCGCCGCAAGAACAGCAGCGGCGGCACCAGTAGCAGCATCTCGCAAACGCCAACTCTTTCCTAGGCAGGCTACGCTTTGTATCACCGCTTTCCAGAATACGCACACAGCTGAAAACCTCTTACGGCAACTGAGGAAGATCATCGCGGAATGGCTTACCCCAATTGGACTCTCCTGTGGATTTGTGGCATCGGACAACGCCAGCAATATTGTGTGTGCATTAAATATGGGCAAATTCCAGCACGTCCCATGTTTTGCACATACCTTGAATTTGGTGGTGCAGAATTTTTTTAAAAACCACAGGGGCGTGCAAGAGATGCTGTCGGTGGCCAGAAGAATTGCGGGACACTTTCGGCGTACAGGCACCACGTACAGAAGACTGGAGCACCACCAAAAACTACTGAACCTGCCCTGCCATCATCTGAAGCAAGAAGTGGTAACGAGGTGGAATTCAACCCTCTATATGCTTCAGAGGTTGGAGGAGCAGCAAAAGGCCATTCAAGCCTATACAATTGAGCACGATATAGTAGGTGGAATGCACCTGTCTCAAGCGCAGTGGAGAATGATTTCAACGTTGTGCAAGGTTCTGATGCCCTTTGAACTTGCCACACGTGAAGTCAGTTCAGACACTGCCAGCCTGAGTCAGGTCATTCCCCTCATCAGGCTTTTGCAGAAGAAGCTGGAGACATTGAAGGAGGAGCTAACACGGAGCGATTCCGCTAGGCATGTGGGACTTGTGGATGGAGCCCTTAATTCGCTTAACAAGGATTCACGGGTGGTCAATCTGTTGAAATCAGAGCACTACATTTTGGCCACCGTGCTCGATCCTAGATTTAAAGCCTACCTTGGATCTCTCTTTCCGGCAGACACAAGTCTGCTGGGGTTGAAAGACCTGCTGGTGACAAAATTGTCAAGTCAAGCGGAACGCGACCTGTCAACATCTCCTCCTTCACATTCTCCCGCAACTGGGGGTGCGAGGAAAAGGCTCAGAATTCCGAGCCCACCCGCTGGCGGTGATGCAGGGCAGTCTGGAGCGACTGCTGATGCTGACATCTGGTCCGGACTGAAGGACCTGACAACGATTACGGACATGTCGTCTACTGTCACTGCATATGATTCTCTCAACATTGATAGAATGGTGGAGGATTATATGAGTGACCGCATCCAAGTAGGCACGTCACACAGTCCGTACTTATACTGGCAGGAAAAAGAGGCAATTTGGAGGCCCTTGCACAAACTGGCTTTATTCTACCTAAGTTGCCTTCCCACAAGTGTGTACTCCGAAAGAGTGTTTAGTGCCGCCGCTCACCTTGTCAGCAATCGGCGTACGAGGTTACATCCAGAAAATGTGGAGAAGATGATGTTCATTAAAATGAATTATAATCAATTCCTCCGCGGAGACATTGACCAGCAGCAATTGCCTCCACAAAGTACACAGGGAGCTGAGATGGTGGATTCCAGTGGGGACGAATTGATAATCTGTGAGGAGGGGGATGTACACGGTGATATATCGGAGGGTGATGATGAGGTGGACATCTTGCCTCTGTAGAGCCAGTTTGTGCAAGGAGAGATTAATTGCTTCTTTTTGGGGGGGGGTCCAAACCAACCCGTCATATCAGTCACAGTCGTGTGGCAGACCCTGTCACTGAAATGATGGGTTGGTTAAAGTGTGCATGTCCTGTTTTGTTTATACAACATAAGGGTGGGTGGGAGGGCCCAAGGACAATTCCATCTTGCACCTCTTTTTTCTTTTCTTTTTCTTTGCATCATGTGCTGATTGGGGAGGGTTTTTTGGAAGGGACATCCTGCGTGACACTGCAGTGCCACTCCTAAATGGGCCCGGTGTTTGTGTCGGCCACTAGGGTCGCTAATCTTACTCACACAGTCAGCTACCTCAATGCGCCTCTTTTTTTCTTTGCGTCATGTGCTGTTTGGGGAGGGTTTTTTGGAAGGGACATCCTGCGTGACACTGCAGTGCCACTCCTAGATGGGCCCGGTGTTTGTGTCGGCCACTAGGGTCGCTAATCTTACTCACACAGCTACCTCATTGCGCCTCTTTTTTTCTTTGCGTCATGTGCTGTTTGGGGAGGGTTTTTTGGAAGGGACATCCTGCGTGACACTGCAGTGCCACTCCTAGATGGGCCCGGTGTTTGTGTCGGCCACTAGGGTCGCTTATCTTACTCACACAGCGACCTCGGTGCAAATTTTAGGACTAAAAATAATATTGTGAGGTGTGAGGTATTCAGAATAGACTGAAAATGAGTGTAAATTATGGTTTTTGAGGTTAATAATACTTTGGGATCAAAATGACCCCCAAATTCTATGATTTAAGCTGTTTTTTAGTGTTTTTTGAAAAAAACACCCAAATCCAAAACACACCCGAATCCGACAAAAAAAATTCGGTGAGGTTTTGCCAAAACGCGTTCGAACCCAAAACACGGCCGCGGAACCGAACCCAAAACCAAAACACAAAACCCGAAAAATTTCAGGCGCTCATCTCTACTTTTAATGTTTATTTTAGTGATTGTGTAAATAATATTAGAAAGTCTTTTCATTAATTTTTGAGCTATGCTGTTTGATAATATTACTAAGAAACATTTAAGTTAGTTTTAGCAGAGTTATAAATTATTTAGCACCGCTTGCTGCAAATACAGTATGTTAAGCAAACATTTCAGACTGTTTTATTAGAAAGTGCTATTGGATATACATTCTGATTCTTAAAGGAATGTGTTTTAGTTTTATAGAGATGTGCGGCGGGCACTTTTCGTGTTTTTGTTTTGGTTCTAATTCCAATTTTGTGTTTTGGTTTTGGCTTGGTTTTGCAAAAAAACAAAACCTTTAGTGTTTTGGTTTTGGATCTGGATGATTTTTGAAAAAACATAAAAACAGCTAAAATCACAGAATTTGGGGGTAATTTTGCTCTAACGGTATTATTAACCTCAATAACATTCATTTCCACTCATTTCCAGTCTATTCTGAACACCTAGGAGTGGCACTGCAGTTGCAGACAAGATGGAACTGTTCAAAAACTAGTCCCCAAACAGCACATGATGCAAAGAAGAAAAAGAGGTGCAAGATGGAATTGTCCTTGGGTCCTCTCACCCACCCTTATGTTGTTTAAACAGGACATGCACACTTTAACAAACCAATCATTTCGGCGACAGGGTCTGCCACACGACTGTGGCTTAAATGACTGGTTTGCTTGGGCCCCCACCAAAAAAGAAGCAATCAATTTCTCCTTGCACAAACTGGCTCTACAGAGGCAAGATGTCGACCTCATCCTCCGATTTCCACACCCCTTTCACTGTGTACATCCTCCTCACAGAGTATTAATTCTTCCCCACTGGAATCCACCATCACAGGTCCCTGTGTACTTTCTGGAGGCAATTGCTGGTAAAGGTTTTCCCGGAGGAATTTATCATTCATTTTGATGAACATCATCTTCTCCACATTTAGTGGGAGTAATCTCCTACGCCGATCGCTGACAAGGTTACCGGCTGCACTAAACACTCTTTCGGAGTACACACTGGAGGGGGGCAACTTAAGTAAAATAAGTAAAATAAAGCCAGTATGTGCAAGGGCCTCCAAATTGCCTCTCTTTCCTGCCAGTATATGTACGGACTGTCTGACATGCCTACTTGGATGCTGTCACTCATATAATCCTCCACCATTCTTTCAATGGTGACAGAAACATTTGCAGTGACAGTATACATGTCAGTAATCGTTGGCAGGTCCTTCAGTCTGGACAAGATGTCAGCTTTCTCTCCTGACTGCCCTGCATCGCTGCCAGTGGGTGGGCTAGGAAATCTTATCTTTTTCCTTACAGCCCCAGTGGCAGGAGAAATTGAAGGAGGATCTGTTGACGGGTCACGTTCCGCTTGAGTTGACAATTTACTAGCCAGCAGGTCTTTGCTCCTCTGCACACTTGTGTCTGCTGGAAAGAGAGAAACAATGTAGGCTTTAAGCCTAGGATCGAGCACGGTCGCCAAAATGTAGTGCTCTGATTTCAACAGATTGACCACCCTTGAATCCTGGCAAAGCGAATGAAGGGCTACATCCACAAGTCCCAAATACTTTGTGGAATCACTCTGTCTTAGCTCCTCCTTCAATTTCTCCAGCTGCTTCTGCAAAAGCCTGATGAGGGGAATGACCTGACTCAAGCTGGCAGTATCTGAATTGACTTCACGTGTGGCAAGTTCAAAGGGTTGGAGAACCTTGCACAAGACGGAAATCATTCTCCACTGTGCCTGAGTTAGGTGCATTACCCTTCCTTTGCCTATATCGTAGGTGGATGTATAGGCTTGAATGGCCTTTTGCTGCTCCTCCATCCTCTGAAGCATATAGAGTGTTGAATTCCACCTCGTTACCACCTCTTGCTTCAGTTGATGGCGGGGCAGGATCAGGAGTATTTGCTGGTGCTCCAATCTTTGGCACGCAGTGGCAGAATGCCGAAAATGGCCCGCAATTTTTCAGGCCACCAACAGCATCTCCTGCACACCCCTGTCATTTTTTTTAAAATTCTGCACCACCAAATAATTGTATGAGCTGGAATTTCTCCAGATGTAATGCACGCACAATATTGGTGGCATTGTCCGATATCATAAATCCCCAGGAGAGTCCAATTGGGGTAAGCCATTCTGCAATGATGTACCTCAGTTTCCGTAAGAGGTTGTCAGCTGTGTGCCTTTTAAGAAAAGCAGTGATACATAGCGTAGCCTGCCTAGGAATGAGTTGGCGTTTGCAAGATGCTGCTACTGGTGCCGCTGCTGTTGTTGTTGCTGCGGAAGGCCATACATCTACCCAGTGGGCTGTTACAGTCATATAGTCCTTAGTCTGCCCTGTTTCACTTTTCCACATGTCCGTGGTTAAGTGGACACTGGATACAACCACATTTTGTAGGACACTGGTGACTCTTTTTCTGACGTCTGTGTACAGTCTTGGTATCGCCTGCCTAGAGAAGTGGAACCTAGATGGGATTTGATATACCAGGGACACAGTACCTCAAACAATTCTTTAAGTCCCACTAAACTAATGGTGGATACCGGACACATATCTAACACAAACATAGCTGTCAAGGCCAAAATTATCCGTGTTGCAAAAGGATGACTGCTGTCATATTTCATCTTCCTCACAAAGGACTGTTGGACAGTCAATTGCTTACTGGAAGTAGTAAAGTGGTCTTCTGACTTCCCCTCTGGGATGACAATCGACTCCCAGCGGCAGCAACAGCAGGCGTACCACTCAAGGATCCTACGGAGGAATCCCGGTTAGGAGAGGACTCCTCAGTCTTGACAGTGTTATGGCCTGCAGAACTACTGACGTCCTTGACTGAGCAAGAAGTTGACGTTGGGGGAGTTGGTGGTGTGGCTTGCAGGAGCTTGGGTACAGGAGGAGCTTGGGTACAGGAGGAAGAAGGGATTTAGGTGTCAGTGGACTGCTTACGCTCTTACCCAAAGTTTCACACCTTGACACTGACTTCTGATGAATGCACAGCAGGTGACATATAAGGGAGGATGTTCCTAGGTGGTTAACATCCTTACCCCTACTTATTACAAATTGACAGAGGCAACAGATGGCTTGACACCTATTGTCCAGATTTGTGGAGAAATAATTCCACACCGAAGAGGTGGCTTTTTTGGTAGTTTGCCCAGGCATCACAATGGGCTTCTTCATCCCAAGGACAACAGATGTCTCCCCCGATGCCTGACTTAAAAACCACATCACCATCAGAATCCTCATTGTCAACTTCCTCCTCAGCACCAGCAACACCCATAACCTCCTGGTGTACTTCAACAGTGACATCTTCAATTTGAATATCAGAAACTGGACTGTGGGTGCTCCTTCCAGCACTTGCAGGGGGCATGCAAATGGTGGAAGGAGCCACCTCTTCACATCCAGTGTTGGGAAGGTCAGGCATCGCAACCGCCGACACACTTGGACTCTCCTTGGGGATTTGTGATACCATCTCAGAATACACAGTTCTTTTCTGTGCTCTTTCCAGCTTAACTCTTTTAATTTTTCTAGCGGGAGGATAAGGGCTTCCATTGTCATGTGAATCTGAACCACTAGCCATGCACATAGGCCAGGGCCTCAGCCGTTCCTTGCCACTCTGTGTCGTAAATGGCATATTGGCAAGTTTACGTTTCTCCTCAGATGATTTAAATTTCTTTTTTTGGTTCTTTTTACTGAACTTTGGCTTTTTGGATTTTACATGCCCTCTACTATCACATTGGGCATCAGCCTTGGCAGACGACGTTGATGGCATTTCATTGTTTATGTCATGGCTAGTGGCAGCAGCTTCAGCACTAGGAGGAAGTGGTTCTTCTTGATCTTTCCCTATTTTATCCTCAAAATTTTTGTTCTCCATTATTTTTTGGGCATTATATGAAACAATATGCGGCACAGGAATGACTGGAATGACTGATGAGACAGGACACTACCACTGGTCTGATGCAGCACAACACAACAATACTGTAAGGGACTTGTGGTGGTTGTTATTAGTATTATACGGCAGCAGTGGACATATAGCAGCAGCGTATATCGTCATTGGAATAACTTATGAGACAGGACACTACTACTGGTCTGATGCAGCACAACACAACAATACTAAAAGGGGCTTGTGGTGGTGGTTGTTATTATTATACGGCAGCAGTGGACATACAGTATAGCAGCAGCGTATATCATCACTGTAATGACTGATGAGACAGGACACTACCACTGGTCTGATGCAGCACATCACAATAATATTGTAAGGTACTTGTGGTTGTTGTTATTATTATTAAACTGCAGCAGTGGACATATAGCAGCAGCGTATATTGTCACTGGAATGACTGATGGACAGGACACTACCACTGGTCTAATGCCGCACAACACAACAACACTGTAAGGGACTTGTGGTTGTTGTTATTATTATTATACGGCAGCAGTGGACATATAGCAGCAGTGTATATCGTCACTGGAATGACTGAGACAGGACACTACCACTGTTCTGATGCAGCACAACACAACAAGACTGTAAGGGCCTTGTGGTTTTTGTTATTATTATTATACGGCCGCAGTGGACATATAGCAGCAACGTATATCGTCACTGGAATGACTGATGAGACAAGACACTACCACTGTTCTGATGCAGCACAAGACTGTAAGGGACTTGTGGTTGTTATTATTATTATACGGCAGCAGTGGACATATAGCAGCAGCTTATATCGTCACTGGAATGACTGATGAGACAGGACACTACCACTGTTCTGATGCAGCACAACACAACAAGACTGTAAGGGACTTGTGGTCGTTGTTGTTGTTATTATTATTATACGGCAGCAGTGGACATATAGCAGCAGCGTATATCGTCACTGGAATGACTGATGAGACAGGACACTACCACTTGTCTGATGCAGCACAACACAACAAGACTGTAAGGGACCTGTGGTTGTTGTTATTATTATTATACGGCCGCAGTGGACATATAGCAGGAACGTATATCATCACTGGAATGACTGATGAGACAAGACACTACCACTGGTCTGATGCAGCACAACACAACAACACTTTATATAGCTACACTGGATATATGGCAGCAGAGAACACCCACACTGTGACAGGCTGGACAGATGCAGCACAATACACGGACTACACTGGACTGAACAGCACAACACAGCACCACTTTATACAGCTACACTGGCAGGAGAGGACACCAACACTGTGACTAGCTGTACTGATGCAGCACAATACACTGTGACTACACTGGACTGGACTGAGCAGCACAACACAGCACAAGACTTGCCACCCCACTTTCCCGCCCCCACACAGACACTGGAGGACGGAGACACGTCTTCTCACTACACTCTCCGAAACTTGAGTGAAAATTGGCGCGACGCGCGGCTCCTTATATGGAATCCAAATCCCTCGAGAATCCGACAGCAGGATGATGACGTTTTGCCTCGTTTGGGTTTCCGAGTCAGGGAGGGTAAACCCGATCCGGGCTCAGAACCGAACTCGGAAGGCAAAGTCCGGTAGGGTTCGGTTCTCTGAGAACCAAACCCGCTCTTCTCTAATTCTGACTATCTGCATAAGACTGTGTGCCACTGTCTGCTTTTCTGTTTAAATGTCAATGCCAGTTGAATAACACTTTGCCACTAACCATGGGTCGGATGTAATGTAGAGCGAAACGGCAGGAGCTCCGAGATTCCGGCCAAACTCGCATGTTTTTTTAAAGGAAAGTTTTGCCTTGTAAATGATTTCCCCTTTTAAAAAAAAGCATACGAGTTTAAACGGAATTTCGGAGCTCCGCCATCTTGCACTCCATTACATCCGGCCCCATATTTGAGGCAATAATGCCCTCTATTGCTAATAATAATTAGATCATGTGCAGGAAGGCAGTTATAAATTAATAATTGTACTTATTTTATGTCATTAACCTTATAATAATTGTAGCATTTAGTCTTTTGTTAAGAGCCCTATACTGTAATTGTTAAAAACAGAAGTCGAGAACCTTAAACCTTAGCCTAAAAGCTGAAGCCCGGACTGACTGCAGAAGTACTGGGACTGTGAAATCTATACCCAGCCTATCAAATAGAACCCGGATCCTGGATGTGCAGTGATGTATCTGAACATTAATCAGAATCATTTGGAAATCAAACCTAAGTAATAATGAAATGGTTTAAATTGAGTAACTGTGTGTGCATTGTGTTATTCATATCACTCTGTTGCTGCAGTCCTGAAAACCCCCAAGACACTGCAGAGAATTTGAAGTAACAACCGTACAAGAGCGGGAATATGGATTTATCTGTTTTACCAGAGAGTGTAGAAACAGCGTTGTATTCTATAAGGTACAGCGCACATTAATTGAGGAGTGATGTCTCAACCAGGTTTATATAAGCCAGAAGACTACCCATAAATTGTAACAAAGAATTATTTTACACTATGCGACATCTAAGAAAATGGAATACACTGGGTTTTCTATATTTTTTATCTTTCACAATATGCTTATTTGCTTGAGTGAATTATTGGTTTATAGAACAGAAAGGTTCACCCACATGAATACATTGTGAGGATGGAACAGTAGGTGTTAAAGTAGGATGAATCCCATGTTAATCAGTGGGTGGTAGTGGAGAAAACCTTTCCTTTAGAGGCTGTTTGCCAGTCCTCATGCATAAGTACCATTGTTGTAGACATTAAAAACAGGGGGAAGGGAAACAGACCTATGAGAAATCATTGCAGTAGGGCCAAGGCATGCTTCTCTTACTTTGTTAGGATGCAAATCCAACCCTGTTTATTTCTCTGCCAAAATGTTGATTACCCTTGCAGTCTAAAGACTATATGCATTATACAAGATTGTCATATCCTCTGTAGGGAAATTTTATGATAGAACAGTGGAGGTTTATCTTAAAATACTTAGAAGATCAAGTGTATAACATGAGAGGTTGAAATCAGGAGGAATGTCAGTATAGTATAGGTAAATGCAGAGGAGGTTTCTTGTTGCCCAGAAACCCCCCTCCTATTGGCTAGTGGCTCAAATGGTAACAATAGCATATATTACGATTACTAGGGCTGCCACCACAACATGCAATTTTAGGGACAAAGCAAAGCTGCTGAACATGTCTAATGGTAGCAGCTTCTTCTACCAAGTTTGCTGTGTGTGTACATCTGAGTGCTCAGTCAGTGCACTGGACTAGAGAATAGCTGCCAGGAAGAAGAGACAGGCACTTTACACTAAGGTGGGAGAATGTCTCTACTGGTTCTTTTAAACAAACCCTAATATCCTATCCCTAATACCTAACCCAAACTACTGAACTAATCCTAATACTCTGTGCCTAAAGGGCAAACTGGAGGGGCCATTTGGGTTTTATCTGCTTTTTTTTATTTATTATTATGTTAGTGTATTTATTTATTTATTTATTTATAATGGGTTGTTTAACCTTTTACTGACCACTTGATTTATTCATATTAGTTAAATACAGTATGTTTGATATAGTCTATACTATAGACCATCTACAGTGTTAACTATAATTACTGTATTACATACACTATCTAGTGTTTAAAAAGACCAATGTGCGCATATATGTTTCAGGGTCTGTACAAGTTTCTTCTACAGCTCCCTCAGACTCCCACACTTGCTCCAGTGTTCTGCAGAGCTGGAGACTGTGGATTGCACTTGGAAACTCCCCTCTAGAAATCCTGCATTCTATACTGTATATGGTTAACAGGATGATTTGTACATGTCCTTTGAAGATAGGAGTATCTCTTCATTTGCAGCTGCCGCTAGATTATCACATTGCTAAACACACATACTGTAATATCAATTCAGCCAAAAATACAAAAATGTTTAAAAAACACACCAGGTGGATAATTTGTCACTGGTATCAACTTTACCAAATATATTCCAATATTTAGACATTTACTTCCTAAAAAGAATGGGGTTAGTTTTGCAGCAGAATTAAAAGGAGCAATTTTTTAAAAATCGAACTGTACCTGGCTTAAATTGATGAAAAATCAGCAATTTTGCCAAATCAATATCTATTAAATTGGAGCCTTCAACTTGATGCATACTGTGTATAGAAGAATGATTATCAAGACGTTAGTTGTACAATGGCTATTACAAAATAAATATATGTAGGTAGCAAGATCTTATCTTGAAAGCATAGTGATATATATCTGCATAGCTGTCATTATTACAATGTATTTGCGATTGAATACATCATGTTAAGATACAAAATATGTATATATATATATATATATATATATTACACAATACTGTACATACATTTTACCTCCAGCACTGTAGCAAGGTAACGGAGACTTTATTTCCCCTATTGACAAGTGGATTAGAGCAACTTGGTGAAAACTAATTGTGGTTCATGGAAATAACATAAAATTCTTCTAATATTCTAAGCCCTATATCAATAATTTTCTTTTTTCATTTATACAGTAACATTGATAAAAATACAACTGAGTTACTAAATCTGGTGATGGAGACCAGCAAAAGATATATTAAAACTAGGGATGAGCGGGTTCGGTTCCCTGAGAACCAAACTCTACCGAACTTCATGTCCCGATCCTGGATCCGAGCCCGGCTCAGGACTTCCCGCCAGACTCGGAAACCAGAACGAGGCAAAACGTCATCATCCCGCTGTCGGATTCTCGTGGTTTTGGATTCCATATAAGGAGCCGCGCATCGCCGCCATTTTCACTCCAGTCCTGGAGAGTGTAGCGAGAGGACATCTCTCTATCCTCAATGTCTATCTGTGCGGGAAAGTGGTGTGGTGACCTGCTCTGTCTTATGTGTGTCACTCCAGTGCTGTCATCAGTCCAGTGGTGGTGTCTTGTGCTGCATCAGTCCAGTCACAGTGGTGGTGTCCTCTGCTGCCATATGTCCATTGCTGCTGTATAAGTCCAGTCCATTGCAGTGGTGCTGTGTTGTCCTGCATTAGTTCAGTGGTGGTGTCCCTGTGCTGCTGTATAAATCCAGTGGTACTGCCGTATAAATCCAGTGATACTGCCATATAAGTCCACTGGTACTGCCATATAAGTCCAGTGATACTGCCATATAAATCCAGTGATACTACCGTATATGTCCAGTGGTACCGCTGCAGGGACGTGCAGTGAGCTAAATAGCTCAGGAGGCACTGGCTAGCCCCAGAGCAAGATTTACATGCAATTTATGAGCCAAAGCGTACATCTAGACATTACACACAACTGCAGCAGTGTAAACTCCTGGAAATTTGGTGAGTTTTGAACAGAGATGTGCGGAAAAGATAGGCACTGCCTCCCCTGCCATAGACTTTTTACTCCAGAGTTTTGGCTATAAAATTATTAGAATAATGCAAAGAAGATATTTGTAACATATTCTTTGTATTTTTTATATACTTTATACAGTCAAAACTCTGGTGCAAACATTAGTATGACAGTAAAGACTTTGCCTCACCTGCCTCACCCCACTGCACGTCAGTGTACCGCTGTATAAGTCCAGTGATACTGTCACATAAATCAAGTCGAGTGGTACTGCCATATAAGTCCAGTAATACTGCCATATATGTCCAGTGATACTGCCGTATAAGTCCAGTGGTACTGCCGTATAAGTCCAGTGGTACTGCCGTATAAGTCCAGTGGTACTGCCGTATAAGTCCTGTCCAGTGGTACTGACATATAAGTCCAGCGATACTGCTGTATAAGTCCAGTGATACTGCCGTATAAGTCCAGTGATACTGCCGTATAAATACAGTCCAGTGGTACTGCCGTATACAGTATGTCCAGTGATGCTGCCATATAAATCCAGTGATACTGTCGTATTAGTCCAGTGATGCTGCCGTATATGTCAAGTGATACTGCCGTATATGTCCAGTGGTACTGCCGTATAACTCCAGTGATATTGCCGTATAAATCCAGTCCAGTGGTACTGCCATATAAATCCAGATATACTGCCATATAAGCCCAGTGATGTTGCCGTATATGTCCAGTGATACTGCCATATATATCCAGTGGTACTGCCGTGTAAGTCCAGTGATACTGCTGTATAAGTCCAGTGATACTGCCGTATTTGTCCAGTGGTACTGCTGTATATGTCCAGTGATACTGCCGTATGAATCTAGTCCAGTGGTACTGCCGTATAAGTCCAGTGATACTGCTGTATAAGTCCAGTGATAGTGCCGTATAAGTCCAGTGATAGTGCCGTATATATGTTCAGTGGGACTGCCAAAAAAGTCCAGTGATACTGCCGTATAAATTAAGTCCAGTGGTACTGCCATATAAGTCCAGTGATACTGCCGTATAAGTCCAGTGATACTGCCATATAAGTCCAGTGATACTGCCATATAAGTCCAGTGATACTGCCATATAAGTCCAGTGTTACTGCCGTATAAGTCCAGTGATACTGCCATATAATTCCAGTGATACTGCCGTATATGTCCAGTGGTACCACTGTATAAGTCCAGTGATACTTCCACATAAATCAAGTCGAGTGGTACTACCGTATAAGTCCAATGATACTGCCATATAAGTCCAGTGATACTGCTGTATATGTCCAGTGATACTGCCGTATAAATTAAGTCCAGTGGCACTGCCGTGTAAGTCCAGTGACACTGCTGTATAAGTCCAGTGATACTGCCGTATATGTCCAGTGGTACTGCCATATAAGTCCAGTGGTACTGCCATATAAGTCCAGTGATACTGCCGTATAAATCCTGTCCAGTGGTACTGCCGTATAAGTCCAGTGATACTGCTGTATAAGTCCAGTGATACTGCTGTATATGTCCGGCGGTACTGGCGTATAAGTCCAGTGATACTTCCATATGAATCCAGTCCAGTGGTACTGCCGCAATAGTCCAGTGATAATGCCGTATATGTTCAGTGGTACTGCCGTATAAGGCAAGTATATGTCCAGTGATACTGTCGTATAAGTCCAGTGATACTGCCGTATAAGTCCAGTGATACTGCCATATAAGTCCAGTGGTACTGCCGTATAAGTCCAGTGGTACTGCCGTATAAGTCCAGTGATACTTCCATATGAATCCAGTCCAGTGGTACTGCCGCAATAGTCCAGTGATACTGTCGTATATGTTCAGTGGTACTGCCGTATAAGTCCAGTGATACTGCCGTATAAGTCCAGTGGTACTGCCGTATAAGTCCAGTGGTACTGCCGTATAAGTCCAGTGGTGCTGCCGTATAAATTAAGTCCAGTGATACTGCCGTATAAGGCCAGTATATGTCCAGTGATACTGTCGTATAAGTCCAGTGATGCTGCTGTATAAGTCCAGTGATACTGCTGTATATGTCCAGTGGTACTGCCGTATAAGTCCAGTGATACTGCTGTATAAATCCTGTCCAGTGGTACTGCCGTATAAGTCCAGTGATACTGCTGTATAAGTTCAGTGATACTGCCGTATATGTCCAGTGGTACTGGTGTATAAGTCCAGTGATACTGCCGTATGAATCCAGTCCAGTAGTACTGCTGTATAAGTCCAGTGACACTGCCGTATAAATCCAGTGATACTGCCATATAAGTCCAGTGATACTGACGTATAAGTTCAGTGGTGCTGCCGTATAAGTCCAGTGATACTGCCGTATAAATCCAGTCCAGTGGTACTGCCCTATTAGTCCAGTGATACTGCTGTATAAGTCCAGTGATAGTGCCGTATATATTCAGTGGTACTGCCGAATAAGTCCAGTGATACTGCCATATAAATTAAGTCCAGTGGTACTGCCGTATAAATCCAGTGATACTGCCGTTTAAGTCAAGTGATACTGCCGTATAAGTCCAGTGGTACTGATGGATAAGTCCAGTGGTGCTGACGTATAAGTCCAGTGGTGCTGCCTTATAAGTACAGTGGTGCTGCCGTATAAATCCTGAACAGTGGTACTGCTGTATAAATCCAGTGATACTGCCGTATATATGTTCATTGGTACTGCCATATAAGTCCTTTGGTACTGCCATATAAGTCCAGCGATACTGCCGTATAAGTCCAGTGATGCTGCTGTATAAGTCCAGTGATACTGCCGTATAAGTCAAGTGATACTGCCGTATGAATCCAATCCAGTGTTACTGCCGTATAAGTCCAATCCAGTGGTGCTGCCATATAAGTTCAGTGGTGCTGTCCTGTGCTGTATATTATTCACTCCAAATAAAGGGGTTATTAATATTTAATCCAAATAATTTTTACAGGGTTTGCCCTGTGTGGTGTAGAGGTATGCTCTCCTGTGCTGCATATTGTTATATAACATTAGAAAAATAATGAAGAACAAAAATTTGGAGGATAAAATAGGGAAAGATCAAGAACCACTTCCTCCTACTGCTGCTGCTGCTGCTGTTGTTGCTGCTGGGAGTCAATCGTCATCCCAGAGGGGAAGTCGGAAAGACCACTTGTACTAGATCAACTAAGCAATTGACTGTCCAACAGTCCTTTGCCAGGAAGATGAAATATGACAGCAGTCATACTGTTGCAAAGCGGATAACTGAGGCCTTGACAGCTATGTTGGTGTTAGATGTGCGTCCGGTATCCGCAAATAGTGCAGTGAAATTTAGACAATTGATGGTGGTAGTGTGTCCCCGGTACCAAATCCCATCTAGATTCCACTTCACTAAGAAAGCGATTCCCGAACTGTACAGGGACATTAAGAAAAGTGTCCTCAGTGTCCTGAAAAATGCGATTATACCCAGTATCCACTTAACCATGGACATGTGGACAAGTGGAGCAGGGCAAACTAAGGACTACATGACTGTGACACCCCACTGGGTAGATGTATTGCCTCCCACAGCGACAACAGCAGCGGCACCAGTAGCAGCATCTCACAAACGCCAGCTCGTTCCTAGGCAGGCTACGCTGTGTAACACATCATCGAACAATGGCTTACCCCACTTAGACTCTCCTGGGGATTTGTGATATCAGACAATGCCACCAATATTGTGCATGCATTACATCTGGACAAATTCCAGCACATCCCATGTTTTGCACATACAATTAATTAGGTGGTGTATAATTTTGTAAAAAATTACAGGGGTGTGCAGGAGATGCTGTCATTGCCCCAAAATATTGCGTCCCACTTTCAACATTCAGCCACTGCGTGCCACTCCTAGATGTGCCAGGTGTTTGTGTCACACACTTGTGTCTCTTATCTTAGTCATACAGCAACCTCGGTTCACCTCTTTTTTCTTTGCATCATGTGCTGTTTGGGGGCTAGTTTTTTTAAGTGCCATCCTGTCTGCCAATGCATTGCCACTCCTAGATGGGCTAGGTGTTTGTTCCGCACACTTGTATTGCTAAGCTTAGTCATACAGCTACCTCATTGCACCTCTTTTACTTCTTTGCATGATGTGCTGTTTGGAGCCTAGTTTTTTTTAAGTGCCATCCTGTCTGCCACTGCAGTGCCTCTCCTAGATGGGCATGGTGTTTGTGCCATATACTTGTGTAGCTTAGCTTAGACATACAGCGACCTTGGTGCAACTTTTAGTCCAAAAAACAATATTGTGAGGTGTTCAGAATAGACTGGAAATTAGTGGAAATTAATGTTATTGAGGTTAATAATACTGTAGGATCAAAATTACCCCCAAATTCTGTGATTTTAGCTATTTTTATGTTTTTTTTCAAAAATCATCCAGATCTAAAACGAAAACCCGAAAGGGTGGCTTTGGCAAAACCTATCCAGATCCAAAACATGAGCGGGGATACAGATGCAAAAACAAAACACGAAAAGTGCCCGCCGCACATCTCTAATTAAAACATATCTAAACATTGCTACTATGTGGATAGATGAATAGATGAGTATCTTTGAGGAACTTGATAAAAACATTTAATAAATGTAAAGATATTTAATGATAATAAACCCAATATTATATTAAATACAGTCTTTTTTTAATTTCAATATCTATAAATACATTAAAATAAGCTATTCTACAATTTAGTAAAAAAAAATAGATCAGAACTTATATATAAGGATAAAAATCAGAAGGTACAGAGTGCAAATTATAGTATCATTAACTGAATGTCAGAATGTTAAATATTCAAAATTATTCTGGGCAAACAGTGGAGTTTCTATTGAAACGTTAATACTTTAAAAAAAACTGTTAACAAAGAACTTTGAAGAATTTTCTGGTGCCAAGCTACTTAAAAATGCAGCCTGAGAAGAAAGTGTATTGCTAAAGGGGAGAATGTTTAAAAGGGGCATATAAATGCAATCAATGCAACATGGGAAAGCTTTTAAGTACAGAACACAAAATATTCAAAGACACAAAAGTATAAATTCTTTTAAGATAAATAGATTTATTAACTGTCAAGCTGCATGTGTTTTGTGTATCTTCTCCAATGCAGCTGTGGTTATAAATATGTTGAGAAAATCAAAAGTCTTTTGAAACTAAGAATTCAGTAACATGTTAGAAATTAATGTTAATACATTGGAAAATCGTCATGTTCATAATTAGTAAACATGACTCAAACACAGTAACTCATTTAACATTTTAGGGAATAGAACATGTCACAATAAATGAACGAAAGAAAATTAGATTTTCAAAAACGAAACTTGACCATGCAAGAATATTATCTCTACAAATAATGTATGCTTATGGCCTTAATAAAACCTCAAATTACAACTTTCTTTTACTGTAAAGATCTATTTATAAAATATGCTTATTCTAAAAATTCAATTAATGGGCAACTTGGGAATTAACTGATAAAACTTGGCATACATATGATGATTGATATGCTTGGGGGAGGTTCTGACTCTTTATGCCTATGACCTAAGAGACTTCAACCCATGAAGAAGCATGGTTTTTGTATAACATTTGTGTATTTCTTAATGACAAATGATGAGCAATTCGCATGTTTTTGTGAGTCAGTGAAGGGACTGGCCAGAAGACTTTGATGTCAATGGCTGGCTTAACAAGTTATTGTGATATCTTGGAACCATCATATCCCAAATTTAAAGGAAATAGTTTGGAGTGTAATTAGGTGAGTTTAGATTATGTATGATTGAAATGCTCATGAAACAAGCTGGTAGACACTAATAATGTGCTTGTCTAAAAAGTAATCAGTGTTTGAAGAAAGACTACATTTCAATACATAAAGTAACATGGGCATGCATTCATGAAAAAAAGCAGACATTTTGTTTGGTTCACTGAATGAATAGCATCGCAAACTGAATTTTTTATTTTTTTTGCTAGAAAAGTTTAATTAAGTGTTTTGGTTTCGACAATGTCCAAACTAAAGATGAGCGGGCTCGGTTTTCAGAGAACGAAACCGACCCAAACTTAGGGGATCCAGGCCAGGACTCGGATCTCCAGGCGTGCCTCAGATCCCAAATGAGTCAAAATTACATCTTCCTGCTGTCGAATCTTGCGAGTTTTGGATTTGAGTGCCATTTTCAAAAATCAGCATCCCCTCCGTGGATCCCGACTACTGCAGTGATATGATGCTGGCTGCTATAATGTATGTTTATGGTGACATGCTGCTCCTACAAGGCATGTATATGGTGACATTCTGCTATAATGTATGTATAAGGTGACATTCTGTGACTGCTATAATGTATTGAGCCGAAACGTCGACCCAATAAAGCCGATTGTGAGACCCAATAAAGCCTATTGTGAATTAAGAAATTTCGTTGGATGATGTGCAAAGGAGAGTGCCCCCAGGAAACTGGAACTACTACTATATGTGTTGATCTACAGAGATTGTGTGGATTCTACTGGGTGCACCCCAAAGTTGATTATATATGGACGTGAGTGCAGGACTTCCATGGATATTATGGACTGCCAGTAAACTACGGTCATTCTCTTCCTGACACCCGTCACCTATGTTTACCCATGTATACGTATATATGTGAATGTATAATGTCAATCTAGAGACTTTCAGTATCAGGATTTTATGTTTATGTTTATGTCACCCTGAATGTAATAATTTATTATATGATGGCCCAAGGAGCAACATGTCTGTTTGATGAGGGACTTCTAGCACAAGCAGAGCAAGGGACAATTTCGTTCACTGATGATGAGATTGAGAAGGTATTGTTCGATAGAGTGGACTTTGAGGCACTACCGGCGGAGACGTCTGCTGATGTCTTCTACAGGTTGTTAAAACTTAAATGACGTGAGGTTGACCTCCATTTACACGGTCAGTTCTTGTCCGAATATCATCGTCGTAAATTAATTCCCCGGGGTTTTAGGATCCACAATATCCCGACATTGGGTCGTAGTAATCCAGTGTTTTGCACTAAATGGTGCGGGATTTTAAATAAATGTTCCCTTGATCTGCTTGTGTTGGTGGTCGAAGAAGCCAGCAATGAGCTAAAAAAGGTAAAAGGCGAGATAGAACAACTTGAGATTACTTCTATACCCACCCTAAGGGAAGACAAAAATTCTAGTTGGCTTGATAGATCACAAACTCAAATTGAGTCCTATCGTAAGGAACTTACTTCCTTCAAAAGGAAGAAATTGACTACAGTGACAACAGACTACCAGACACATACAGTGTACCGTTGGTTACTTGGTAATAGTAACCAATCTTTCACTGATAGACAAACTCGACCATATAGACAGCAGCGACGCCAATATTATCCCAGGGATCAGGGCTCCACTGTTTCTACATCAGGGACTGACCTCTCAGATAATAAAACTGGTGATCAACGTTTTTTAGATTCAGGAACCGATTCCAGGACTACACCCCCTGTAGGCACCTCAAGAGGCACCACCCGCACACGAGGAGGGGCGGTTGTAAAAAGACAGGGTCGCAGGAATCGGACTTGAGTTCTGTATTTAATCTTTCCTCTACGGTATTAGATCAAGCAGAAATACGTCTATTAGCACATGGTATGTCCTTTGTACCTTTTTTTCCACATAAACCATTTGAGGCCACCATTGATCAATATAGGTTTGGTAGAAATTTACGCCTTAGAGAGTACTTTGCGGGTAAATACTGCATAAAATCCAGAACGCAGTTTAAAAAACCTTCTAGATTTGATCCTCCGTCTACAAACTCAAGCTTAAAAACTTTTCTTAGAATGGTTGCTAAGGACACTCGTTCAATCAAGCCACCCAGACTGTACGACAACCTACCTGCCGATGAGCAACAAGCACTTCAAAAATTACGCTCAAATTCCAATTTAGTGATTCGTCCAGCAGATAAGGGTGGAGCTGTTGTCGTGCAGGACTGGGTGGACTATGATTTAGAGATTAATCGTCAACTTAAAGATGAATTAACCTATAGGAAAGTTAGGAATAACCCTTTGACACATGTTAAAAGTCAAATTGATGCTTGCCTCAAAAGACGCTTGGACAATCGATGGATAGATGCAGATTTGTGTGAATATATGACGGTTAATAAACCCAGTTGCCCAATAATCTATACATTGCCCAAAATACATAAAACCTTACAAAATCCACCGGGGCGGCCGATTATAGCGGCCGAGGGATCGTTGTTACAGCCAATAGCACAGTTTATTGATTCTTTATTACAAACATATGTCGTTAAGAGTCCTAGCTATATTCGCGATACGAGTGACCTATTGGAACATCTGAAAACCTATCAGGATCTCCCTGATAACATATTGCTTGCTACCATGGATGTACAATCCTTGTACACCATGATACCCCACTCTGAAGGCCTGGGAGCATTAAGAGAATTGATTGCTCTTGAACCTACCATAGGAATACCAACTGAATATATATTAGAGCTAACCAATCTTGTGTTAGGACTCAATCATTTTCAGTATAAGAACGAATATTACTATCAGGTTTCAGGAACCGCAATGGGGTCGAACCTCGCACCGTCATATGCGAATATGTATATGACGGTATTTGAACAAAGGCATATACTGTCAGAGTTTGGACAGAATATTAAGATCTATAAAAGGTTTATAGACGACATACTTGTGGTTTGGCTGGGCACACGTGAGTCCTTCGTTGATATGATAGATCAGGTAAATAATTTAGACAGCCCGATTAAATTTACATTTGAGATCTCAGCGGAGCAAGTTAACTTTTTGGATGTTACCATTGGACACGCAAAGGGAGCATTTACTACTACTCTTTTCAGGAAACCTACGGATAGGAATACCACATTGCTCACCAGCAGTTTTCATCCACCTGCTTTAAAGGACAGTTTGCCTGTCTCTCAACTACTTCGTGTTATGAGAAATAACACTGATGACATGGTCAGAGAAGTTCAACTGGAGGAAATGATGCATAGATTCAAGCAGCGAGGTTATACTACACGCACCTTGGGGAAATGTTTGCGTAAAGCACGTAATATATATTTGCGTAAGGTTTCTAAAAACCGTAAGAATACTAATAGAATGATTTATACTACCAAATATGATAGTCATGCATTAGAAACCAATAAGATTCTGCGCAAGCACTGGCCCATTCTAGCGACGGACCCCACTTTGCCCTTCACCCACATTGGGCCTCCCATGATGGCCTATGGACGTGGGGCGAATTTAAAGCAATTGCTCATGCGCCCTACACTTATCCCCGATGAGCGAATGAATACTTCCCAAATAATGAGTTTAAGGCCTGGTTGTTTCTCATGCGGGAATTGTACTACTTGTAGGGCCATGAGGATTGGAAACAGCTTTACACATCCGCACACGGGGAAAAATATCAAAATGAAGTACCATCTACATTGCAAATTAGATCATGTGATCTATTGTTTAATCTGCCCCTGCGGCCTCTACTATGTGGGACTTACATCCAGATGTTTTAGAGACCGGATGGCGAATCATAGGACCACTATACGAGCAGCAATTCTAACTGGAGTTTCCGATAAGCCTGTAGCGAGACACTTTTTGGAAAATAAACATCAGGTAGCAAACCTTAAATGCATGCTTATTGATTGGATCTCCCCCCTATCTAATGGGGGGGATAGGACATTAGCTTTGAAAAAGAAAGAGAGCTTTTGGATCAACAGGCTTGATACTGTTGCCCCGAGGGGACTTAATGAATATAACACCATGAACATTTTCTTGTAATGTGTTCCATATGTCTTTACGGTTACCCTGAGGGGACGTAATGAATACAACACCATGAACATTCTCTTGAAATGTGTTATATATGTCTACTTTTCTATTGTGTTGTTCTTTCTGATTTTTAGGCATGGACACATGGCATCACTGTGATTGGTGTTTCCTGATACAGAATATTTCAATAGTTTTTAACTGTATGTTAAATGTATTTAACTTTAGTGTATTATGTTTCAATTGTTTGTCTGTAAGTCTACACTCACGGGCCTGATTAGATACACCTTTATATGTTTGTCCATGTAAATGAACATTTGTCCGTTTAGACTGGAGGCCTTGATATATAAATTTCTATCCCTATAGGATTAGTGGGACTCGTTATCATGTATAAGAACAAGGTGTGCGCTTTTATTATACACTTACTGTTAGCCTAACCCGGCATGGGGCATGTGACTGTTGTGTAGTTTATTTGTTTATTGTCGTCATCATGTAATAATTATGTGACGATCTAGGACCCGATTGGGTGGCACAGCGGATTTGTAGTGAGTTCCCCATGGTTCGGGACTGTTGGTTGTCCCTGACTGGTGTTGCTGGTATGTGGGGAGCAGTTTGGCGTTGTGTAATCTGCGAGCCACTACTGTTTACACTTTAAATTATGCTACCGCAATTCGCGGCATCATGTTGCTAGGCAGAAGATCCCCTTGATGGTGAGGCTTCCGGTCGTCGGAACACATCATGCATACGACTTCCGGGCTTTGGAACGCACCCGGCATGTGACTTCCGGGTGATGGAGCGCACGCCACTCGGACCGGCGGCGATGTTCAGATTCCTGCACCTATGGTATGTTTGGTCGATTGTCTTTAGTTTGGTGATGTGATGGCGGTTACAACGGAGGGGACTAAGGATTTAGAGAGTCGTTGTGTGTAATTAAGGAAGATGGTACTTTATCTGCGGGGTTGGCGGTACTTCCGGCCGTATGTGCTTATAAGGCACGCTGTGCTCATTAGACATTAGGCAGGCACACTGAATGGACGTTGATCCGCGAGCTCCAGGGGTAAGAATCATTATAGTTTTTTAATTTTGATTTCCCTACATGATGGCTGAGGCCCATCCTTGACTGTTTAGGGGTACTCTCCTCATGATACTCCCCTTGTACTTGCATTTGCAGAGGCTCTATTGACTGAGGTGCCACTATTTGGATAAGTTATCGAGGAGTTTTTTTCTGTGAAGTAAGTGGAAATCAGTGTTTGGTATAGGTGTCATTTGGTATTACTTTTAACCCTTATTACATTGGGAACCTGCTGTATATTATTTGTTGTTTTATCTATAGGCCAATATGCTGGAGTGACCGATAGTCCGTCCACAGTGTTGTACTGCCGATTTATACTTATTTTAGTAAGTACGCCATTAATATTACCTCTGGCGACACACTACAGTTGGGTGACATGATACTTAACTCTCACTCTCTATTTTTCATCTCAGTGGGTATACTTGTAAGTGAGATATCCACATCTGGTTGTATCACTGCCTCCTGGCACTTCTTTCTTGTAATTATGCGAATTGCACTTTAATGGTGATTTTCTGATTGGGCCCGTGAGACTGATTGTATATATTCATTCTATGTATTTGTTATTTGTATAGGTTACGATCATTTGACAATATGATTATATGTATGGCTTGTCTTGATAAAGGCTCCATTTATTGAGCCAAAACGTCGACCCAATAAAGCCGATTGTGAGACCCAATAAAGCCTATTGTGAATTAAGAAATTTCGTTGGATGATGTACAAAGGAGAGTGCCCCCCCAGGAAACTGGAACTACTACTATATATATATATATATATATATATATATATATATATACATACATAGTGACAAAAGATGAGCTGGCTTGGTTCTCAGAGCGCACCCAAACTTCTGGGATTTTCTTTGCTATTTGTTAACTGCTACTTTTGAGAAATGATATTCCACAAACGTTTCTTAGTAAATTTGCGTGTTGTATTGTTTTCTTTTAAAACTTTGAAAGTATTTGTGAGTTGATTTGATTGGTTGTAGTTAATATATTACTAATTTGCAAAATATATTTGAATAAAAATAACTGCCATGTGTTTGTGTTGCTGCTCTGTTGCTTAGATTAGGCAGCCAGCCTTTGGCTTACTGTATGTTGATCAACTACATAGTGAGCTGTAAGGTAGCCAAAATTTAATGGAAATTACTGTAAATAATGTTATTGAGGTTAATAATACTGTAGGAAAAAAAAATTCTAAAATTTATGATTTTAGCAATTTTCATAAATTTTTGAAATGATAAACCTACAGATCCAAAATCAAAACAAAACTCTGTGACAGCAATTTTGGCAATACCAAAAACAAAGTTAATACACATTCAAAACAAAAACATGGAGATCACCTCACATCTCTAGCTCAAACTGGAACAAACATGTGCGGGCTTAAGTTCATATATTGTATAGTATTTTGTTATATAAAGTGATGAAAGGAAGAATGCCCTCTAGTGCAGTAACTAAAGTGTTGGTGAATATTTTTGGTGAAAACAAAAAATAATATGTGTACCAAAATGAGCTAATAATATTTTATCTGTTGAAGTAAATGATGTAAGTCAGGATTAGGTTGATTTAGTCAAACCTTCTGAATAGTTTGGCTACTATATACAAAGATAAAGAAAACAGTTACATAGTATAAATTGTCACCTCAAACAATAATAGTGTGAATGTTTTTAACCACATTGATAGTGGAAACTTCTTAAATTTGTTTACTAGACGAAAATAATAAATCAGCTTGTTGTTTGAGTGGGATATGGTCATTAGGTCGACCACACTAAGGTCGACAGTCATTAGGTCAACCACTATTGGTCAACATGCATTAGGTCGACGTGGTCATTAGGTCGACATGAACAAGGTCGACATGATTTTTTCATTTTTTTTTTTCATTTTTATAACTTTTTCATACTTTACAATCCACCTTAGACTATGATTGAGAATAGTAACCTGTGCCAAGTGCAGCAGTAGCGGAGCGAGGCATCTTGCCTGAAGCACTCACCATGCAAGGGGACACAGTGCACTAATCGGGGTTCCCTGTCACTTTACGAAGAAAACGTCACCAAAAAAGTTTAAAAAATCATGTGGACCATTTTCCATGTCGACCTTGTTCATGTCGACCTAATGACCATGTTGACCTTATGACTGTCGACTTAAGTGTGGTCGACCTAATGACCCATACCCGTTTGAATGTTGTCAGGATCTGTATTGGCCCATCTGTGTAAAATTTTTAATGTTGTTTATGCAATGAGAAGATACATGTCAGATATTGTGTAGTATGTACAAACAAACAACAATGTAATGTACAAAGATCTAAAAATACACATGTAAAATAAAGATGCAATGGCTTATCTGATGGTGTTTGATCCTTCCTTTAGGGAAACAATAGAATCAGTTATAGGATGATCAAAATAGATAGAGGTTAAGTCCAAACAGAGAGTCATTCCTTAGTGGGGATGTCCCAATACATTTAGTATAGAAAACAGACTTCAACAGGGTCTAGAATGATATAAAATCTGAAAGTTACAGTAATTATCGGTTTCTTGTTACCTGGAAGACCACTCCTCTTGACTTTAGTTGTCAGAGGCACATAATAATTTTAGTAATTTGAAACAAAAGTTTGTGTTGTCAAACAGAGCTCATCCAATCCAAGTCTAACTGGTTTGAATAGTTCAAGCATCTTTAATTTATACTAGTGATGTAACAAAAAATTGAGGACTTGGTGGCAAACTTTATAACTGGATTCTAAGAGGGTAACAAGGAAATAGTTCACATGACTCATTTGGTCCATCTGAATCTCAAACATCGGAAGGTCTTTAGCTACTGTATGTATGTATGTATGTATGTATGTATGTGTTCAAATAACTCAACTGCTTCTAATTGTGATAAGGTGATCATGGTTGAACCCACCCTTGATTTATAGGTTCAGATGTACCATATATCATCATTGGAGCACTTTGTAATGTCAATGCCCCAACCATTGGTACTCTTGCCCAGTTTGTTGGTCTATGATACTACAACAGAATTTGGATTTCCTTCAATTCATATTACAAATATGGATAATTGATAATCATGTTTTAGTTCAGGCTTTTCCTATAACTGTATTAAATATATTTATGTGAGAATTAGAATTACACACTTCAAAGTGCAATACGACAGCTGACTGTATGACACACATGCTAATAGCAGCTATACTCACAAAACAACTAAAAGATGGCACTCACATGACTTGAAATAGGTAAAATTAATGTGAAATTATTCTCTCTTGATCACACATTTCAAGGTCTTAATGTGTCTCCTTTTAGGTTATTTTTTTCTATACATAAAAATAGCAACTAGGCTAAAATATAAATATTAAAAAAAGAAATAGCTGTTAAAAATGCCTGAAGTCATACCACAGGGATTTAATACTGTTATACCCAAGACATACTGACATTACATTTATCCCATGGCTGTCACACAGTGTGCTATTGAATGGCTTAGACAGAGAGAACCTACTAAAGATGTCATCTGGAGAAAGAACAAAATGACAGGCTTTGTGTCCTATAAGAAACCTGTCAAGTTTGCAGTCACTGCATCTCTCCACCTACCATGTGAACTTTGTAACTTAGAAATAAAGCCATTTAATTTCAACCACTACACTAAAATAAATAAGTGTGATTTTTTTTTTATTAAGATAGTGATCATCAAATATTTATTGTGACAACTCCTTTTTCAGTCCAAAATAAAAAAAAATGTCATTCAATATGAAAAGAGAAGAAAGAATTGGTCACAATTTAATATGTGGCATATTTGCAGAATTCAGTCTACATATTTGTAAATCTGTGCATAGATTAGTAAATCTGCAAAAAGCAAAACAAAATAGGAGTTAAGCAATAATTTAGTCTCTAGTAAACCAGACCTCATTAAAATGAACTCACAACTAATGTGTCTAATCATGTAGGCACATACTGCAGTCTATGATCACAGGTCCCTGTTAAAGAAAGTATTAATGTCAAACTGTGTCTTATTTTGTTTAATGTTTATAATGCTGTAGCACTAATTTCTAATATTTGTAACATTAACTGTGTGGTTGAGATATTTGAACATATTTTTAAATTGCATTTCTATTGCTAAGAATGTTTTTCTAACTCCTGACCTCAAGTACCACCCAGGGCCAGTGCAAGGGTTCCGGGTGCCCCTAGCAAAGTGAATAACTTGCCTCTGTGCCCCCCCCCCCCTTCCCCCAATCATCCGAATAATAGATTTTGCCATTCATGCTGTTTAGGGCATATTATTGAAGACTCTGCCTGTAAAAACTTGAAATATGGAAGGAGGGTTAAGATACATTAGGGGGTGGTGGGACAATGGACTTAGAGAACACTGGGGATAATAAGACTGTGTAGTAACAGTGGCAGGAGGGTAGGGTATTGGGCAGGAGGGGAGAGGTACATGTGTAGTAGAATGGGGGAAGAAGAGGGGTGAAGCCTGAGGGGAATGAATTTAGGACTTGTAACATATATGCAAACATGGGGCAAATTATAAAGAATTCAAGAAGGGATGTGTAAAGAGGGCAGTATGGCCTGTAGCAGAATGAAAAAAAGAGGGGGGAGCCCATCAGCTCCGTGCAACATGGAGGCAATGCCACACCAAGCAATCCTATGAACAGTATTGCTTTGGAAGGAAAAAGGATCTTGTACCACACTAGTCACATCCCTCCATGACCTAATCATACCCCCTCTACCTAGGAAACAGTTAATACTATGCCATTTTATACACCCACTGAACGATGTTCTGCAGGGTTTAATATAATGATATGAGCTTTCTTTATACTAACAATACCGGTTAGTTAATACCGGTAATGTATACGTTGGCCAATGCTGCAGTCTGTGCATAGGAGGCCAATCATGGTGGTTGTGCACAAATGCTCTGTGGCCAAAGCACCCTCTGCACTATCCAAGTTATGGCCCTGGCCAGACTTGCCGACTACGGGGGGTAATTCAGACCTGATTGCTGCTGTGCTTTTTTGCACAGTGGGCGATCAGGTACTAACTGCGCATGAGTATGCACCGCAATGTGCACGCACATTGGACAACAATAAAGGGCATCACCGGTCAGATTGCACAGGCATTCGCAAGGTGATTGACAGGAGGAAGCCATTTGTGGGTGGTAACTGACCGTTTATTGGGAGTGTCCAGAAAAATGCAGGCATACCCAAGCATTTTCAGGGAGTGTATGTGACGTCAGCTCCGTCCACGATCATCCTCTTCTCATTGCACTTTAGGAGTAAGTACTGGGCTGAGCAGAGACTGCACAAAGTGGATTTTTGTAGCTCGGCGTACACATGGGATCGCACACTTGCACGGCAAATTTTCACTCCCCGTGGAGGCGGCGACTATCTGAAACCAGGACAGCAAAGTTTGCAGCCCACTGATCAGTTCTGAATTACCCCCTAAGATACAGAGGCTGCAGCCCTGCACTAGATATTGGATGCTCTATTCCCTCCCTCTGATTGTCAATAATCTGGACACCGCTGAACATTGCAAATGAAGCTCAATGTAAAGAATAATAATAAAGGTTTAGAATGAGTCATCTGGGTAGCAAAACTATTTGGAGGATTGTCTAAATGATGAACTAATCTATTGTCTCAGCAATGAAAATGTTATTTTTATTTCAGAAATATAAGATTTTTTTAAGTTTTGGATAATACATGTACAGTATAAAGAATAGGGGTAAATGTAATAGGGTTCGGGTTTGTAAATTGTGCAAGTTTTTCGCTAAACTTTAAGTTTTTAATAACTTACGCATGTAATAGGGTGTAGAAACAATCACTGATAATCAATGATCACTGCATTATAAGTAATCAGAATAGAGACACAGTTCCAACTACTGTATGACAGTATCCAATAATGGCCACAGGAAATAGTGCGGAGTGAATAACTTACAGTATGGCAGAATTACAGCCGAGACAGGTGGTGGAGATTCCAAAAAAGGGTCACCTCATCCTGACGTGGATGATGCAGTCAGCGATACATCATAACCAAAATTTGTGACATCCAGCACTTAATGATGCATGGAGTCAGTAGCTCAATGAGAAATCCAAGCAGCAGGCAGTACCACAGTATCATACAGAAGAGATACCTATTCACAGAGGAGTCTCATTAGCTGATGGCAATACACAAGAGTTGCAGCAGAGACCAAGGAAAAAGATGAGGGAAACAAAAAGTGTGAAATGGAAATATGAAATAGGAGTCCTCTGCTCTATGATGTCTCCTCACCTCTTAAGAAGTGTTTAAGTTGACATAAATATGGTACAAATCTTTTATAATGAATACTAATAAAAACTCTGGGTGTCATTTTGTATAAAAAAAACCTTTGCAGACTTAATGATTCCTGCCTTGATGAAGTAAGGATACTATGTAAAATGTGACATACTGTATTCTAGTGAATGTAATTGTGTTACCTTGTCCTTTACCCACAAGTGGGTTGCATCCATTGCACCAATAACAATGTTTGCTTTTGTTGTCAGTGCAACATTTTATATTTGGAATGACTTTGGAATAAATATTGTTTTAGTCTATAGTACAGGAATAATATGTAAAACTAGGATGGAATTAGCAAATGTATGGGGGAAGACACTTTTTTTTACAGCTTTGAGATAATGTACTGTAACTAAAATGGTAATTAGAGTTCCACACAAGTCTATCTTGAGGATTGATCTTGCTCTTTTTTGCACTGCACATGAACCTTAGAGGAGGACACACAACTTTGCACAACTGTGGGCAGTGTCGGACTGGGGCATGTAGGTCCCATCAGGGAATGCAGTGGTAGGGGCCCATGTTTACGGGTGTGGCCAGTCTCTAGAGGGGGTGTGCCTAGCCACCACATTGGTTTGCTTATCCATTTTGCAAGTGTTGGTCTCCTAGATAAATATATACAGTAAATACTGTAGTGCATGCACGATAATGTACTAGATTAGTAACAGTACAGTCTGAAACCTGATCCCTAGAGGAGGAGGTGGGGCCCCAGGCATCAGGGCCCACCGGTGGTTTCTCCTGTACCCCTGTGGGCCAGTCCAACCCTGACTATGGGCAATTCAGATTTGTGCAGGTTCAGCCGAATCTCCACTTACAGTGACTGGGCATTCACACATAGGATTGAGTGTTCTGATGGCATTCAATGAGTATGTAGATAGAATTGCAGGCTATTCAGAGGTGAGAAGCTGACAAATGTACTTTAATAAGCTTAAATAGCTACAGATGAGATTTGCAGCATCACAGTAGAACTATCCTGTGGTTCACTATTGACTGCCTTGTACCAATCAAATATTGTCTCATCGATCTGAGCAAGTTATAATATTCACGTTTACAGTTGAGTGGTGTTTGCTCTGTGGGCTCCTGTTTTAAAAGTTATATCTATCAAGGCGTGGCCTAGTGGGCATAGAGGACAGCAGTGCGGACACTGAGCTCCGGAGCCTGACTCCCTTTAGCATCTTGGGAGTGAAGCTGCAGCAGGCAAGAGCACTCTGCCCACATTACCATCAGGCCATCACGGTCCAGGATGCAGGGTGGTGGACGCATGGAGACAGGGAATGCGTCTGCCGGTTCCCACGAGCCGCGGCCTACTTGGCTGGAGGAAGCTATGGCCTCGAGTTTGGAGCTCCAGTCCGGTCCTCCTCCCCCATCCACCGGCGTGTATTCGAACCTGGGGACTTCCCAGTACCCAGAGAGGACCTCAGAGGGCAGCATTCACAAGCCAGCAGTGGGGATCTCGGCTGAGGACCCTGCAAATGATCCAGCGCTGGTCTACTGTGGAACTGCAGCACACTCTCCCAAGCCACTACTAACTGTCTCCTGGGGTAAGCTACAACACCCCCCTGTATCATATTCCTGGCTCTTCCCATTGTTCTCAATAGCTATATTACTCCTGCTTGCCAGGCACCTCCCCTCACATCTCTGGTCTCTACCCCGTCTCCTGCCAGGGACCAGTATAAATAAGGAGCTGTGCATAGAGATTTTTGCAATGCCATCCTAGGTTCGGACAGCTGTTGGCGGGCCAGGCTGTCTGGACTCTAGCAATTAGGAACACCGCAGTTTCCTTTCATCCGATTTCATCAGTTCTCTCTGTCTTGCCACTGTAATAATTATGGATAAATACATGGCCAGACCTGTGAGAGGTACTAAGGGGGGCCAGATGGGCAAGGGCCGTGGCAGCGATACATCATCTGCCGCTTCGCCCACTTCTCCTGGTAATCGATGGGGCGAAATTGACAAGGAACAAGCCTACAACACTGCTCCCCCTGCCGGTGCTGGCTCTCTAACCTTTCAAGAACTGACAACCCTTCTGGCCTCACTTATAAAACATGATCAGCGTCTCTCTGAAGTAGAACAACGCATATCAGATTTGGAAGACAAGGTTGCAATGGCCAGGGCCACTTTATCTGATCAGGAGAAATCAGTGGGGTCCATGGCGGACAAGCTAGAAGATTTAGAGAACAGGAATCGTAGAATTAATATTTGCATTATCGGTCTCCCTGAATCAGTCAAGTATACAGACCTAATGCCGCTGGTCTCAGAATGGCTGCCACAATAATTGGGATGTGTCCCAACTGGCTCCTCGTTGTTGGTGGAGAGGGTACATCATGTGGGTGCTGACAGGCAAGCCACTAGAGATTGCCCCACCCAGTGATATTACGGATCTTGAATTATGCCGACAAAGTGCGTTTACTGGAAGCTTTGTCGTAAAAGTGCCGATCTGCGTTATCAGGGTGCAAAGCTACTGCTGTTCCAGGACTTTTCATATTTGGTGGCTATGAAACGTCATGAATTTGCCCCGGCCTGCAAGAAATTATTTGATTTGGGATGCAGATTCTCACTGCTGTATCCCACAAAGCTTCGTGTCTTTCACAATGGCAAACCTCATTTCCTTGAATTGCCACAGGTGGCAAAGAATTTTGTGGACTAGCTGTCTTCAGGATCCTCACCCTCATCATACTTCTTCCCGAATAGATTTTTGGTTACTTTCTGACATACTATATAGAAGGGTGGTCGGCTCAGGTATAGGCCCTATTGCTCTTTCGGACCATGCCCTGGTTTGGGTAACCCTTTCTATTAATGATCCCCTGATTACTTCTTATAATTGAAGATTTCCTGCCTACCTTGCCAGGTCTACTGATTTTCGTAAACACTTAATAACTGCATTCTGTAATTATGAACATGATAACTCGGGTCATTTAAATGATATTCAGTTATTCTGGGCCGCTGCGAAACCGGTAATTAGAGTTCAGGTGATGTAGTATGTGGCCAGGAAATGGAAAAAGCTTTAAAAAAAAGATTGAAGATCATAGTAAATTATTGACGACGGCATATGACGCCATGCTGCAGTCAGACTCTGTAGCCTCCCGGCAGCATTACTTGGACACCAAACACTCTTATGATGCCTTATGCACTGAACGGGCCCAATTTGCTCATGACATTCAGTGCAGCAAGTATTATTATGGGTGCAATAAATCGGGGAGACTGCTAGCTAACCTTGTACATTCCCATAATGCCCCTTCTCGTATATATTGCAAATTAACCCTTCTAATATACCCCGGGTTACAGACCCGTCTGGTATATCTGGTCATTTCACGGAATATTATCAGTCACTTTATACCTCCCCTCCTGATTCTCCACCAGAGGGCCCTCGATTCCTCTCGGAGTTGCCTGTCCTAACTGATGAGGAAAGAGATTTATTAACTGCACCAGTAACAGCCGCAGAATTGTCCTTTTTTGATCAAATCCTTGGCTAAAGGTAAATCCCCGGGTCCTGATGGTTTTGGAGCAGAGTACTATCAACTCCTCTTGGACCATATACTATCCCACATGGTTATTTTATTTAACTCTTTGCTTTTTGGAGAACAACCCCCCAACCCCACCCCACCCCGACCTTTACTGAGGCTCGGATTGTAGTTTTCCCTAAACCTGGTAAAGATCCTACTCAGGTCCAGTCTTATAGGCCTATCTCTCTATTAAATCAAGACCTGAAACTGTTTAAAAATGATTGGTGCAGCGTATGCAGAGCTTTCTACCCCGGATATTGCACCCAGCCCAAAATGGCTTTGTTAAGGGCAGAACTTCGGTCCATAACGTACGCATGTTGGTAGCGGCAATACACTGCTATCATCAATTAAATAATAAAGAAGCCATCATTGTTAGCTGTGATGCCGATAAGGCTTTCGACAGGGTCTCCAGGTCACATATTTCATGAATACTCCATACTCAACAGTTTGGCCTGGAATTTATTAAAATATTCAATATGTTGTACTCACACCCGATAGCTCATTTGTCTATTAATGGGCTAAACTCATTACCTTTTACTTTGTCCAGGGGCACCCGACTGGGTTGCCCGCTCTCATCACTGTTATTTAATTTGGCGCTAGACCCCTTGATCTGCGTGTTTTTTAAGGACAATATGTGGCAAGGTATTAGATTAGGTAATATGGAGGTTAAAGTAACGGCCTTCGCAGATGATCTACTATTGTATTTTAGTAACCCGAAACAGGCACTCCCCTCCCTGCAACATATTTTGGCTGATTTCCAACTGGTATCAGGTTTCACTGTTAATTTTACTAAAACAGAGGCTTTAGCATTACATACCATAGATAAATCTGGATGGGGTAACTCTTTCCCTTTTTCGCTGGGCCCATGATCATCTATTGTACCTGGGTCTTAGATTTTCTAGCGATCCTGCCAAAATATACTCTCTTAATTATACTCACTTTGTAACTCAAATGTTGAAGGACTTTGAAAAATGGAAACATCTGCCCCTATCGTATATTGTGAGACGCCACTTGTTTAAGATGGTTTCTTTTCCAAGGTTTCTATACCCAGTCCAGATGCTGCAGTTTGTTAAATATCTGAATGCATAAGGAATATAATGTATTCTCTTAATACAATATAGTCACATATTTCATAGGTACAGCATACAGCTGTACCTATCGTATACTGTAACATACCTTATCATATAACATACCCTAACTCTTAATACATTTTTTTGTTAGATAGGTGACCTTTATACAGACATTAGTTCACTTATCAGATACATGTACCTTTAAACTGAGTTTGGAAATCTGTAGATTCATTGCGTGTGTAATAGAATTGGAATTAACCCCAAATAAGGCTAACTAGCTTCTACCTTGTCCTAGTATGAGCATAACATTGTACTCCAGATGCATGAAATCATCTGGGAGTGTGATGAGAATTGGGTGTAACCGAATATTATAAAAACCAGTGTATCGCCATGTTTTTCTCTGTTGAAGTATTTGACCCAGGCTGAGAGGATGTGGTCTCTCAACCTGTGTATGGGCGTGGTCTTTTTAATAAATAATCAATTGCTTTTCTAAATCTGACTTCAATTCAATCTTTTACTTAACAACAAGAACAACATGGTTAAATTAGGATAAGACAGTTTGGGGTCTCGGTCCTATGAACCTACATATCTCAATCTCTTCATCAAATTCTCAAAGGGGTGTGCCAGCCAGTCAGCAGCTGAGGATGGCAGGAATATCCCAAGATCATTACAGGCACTGGTAAGTATAGAATATGTCATGTTATGTGCTATATGCCAGTACATGCTGTTTCTGTGCCTGCTGGCTGTCTGTGTGACTTAATTTTTATAATATGAGAATTAGGATTGAAAAGATTGACTAAGATAGGAAAGTAACCTGGGAACAATAATAATTGATGGAGTGCTTTTGCCTGTAAATGTTGCAAAACTTAATTGTTAAAAGTGTAAGTTGAAAAATCCAAAGTTTGTAAGTGTGACTAATATATAAACCTCGGCTGTTCACCTTATGTGCAAATGTGTGAGTGAGAAGCAGAATATACAGTATACGCTTTTGTTGCATAAGATAACGTTGTAACGCCATAAGTGTAACATGAAAACACATATGCATAGGGAAGACATCATCCCATATTAAATAGAGAGATACATACGTGTGTGCTTAATAAATAGGGTGATCACCCGAAGTTATTTAAAATCTGATAACATTCATAAAGTAATAGTTCTACTAATCTAATCTGTTGATTGTTGTTTTTAATAGTACACAGGAGAAAAAGAAACTCTTGTTTTTGGGGGCACTCATTAAGGAATTTATATCAACATAAAATATAACTTATTTCTTACAACTAAAATAATGTACCACAAACCAAGACATAGACATTGAATTTTATGTTGATATAAATTCCTTAATGAATGCCCCCCAATAAATGAGTTTCTTTTTCTCCTGTGTACTATTGAATCTTAATCTACTCTCAGGGGAGCACCTCCACACGAGTCATTTCTGAAACCCTCTTCATAGGGATAACATTTCAGACTATTGTGGTTTATCAATTTGCCGGTTATTTCAACCGTATTATTTAACTCCTATTTCCTGTGCTCGAGTTTTTCTTTCCCCTTCCCCTGACCCTACCTTCCCTCTATCAAGCTGATTGTTGTTTTTAACCATAAGTCTGTCTCCTAACATTGTTGAACAGAGAGAGATGAGCAACTTTTAACTTGTCGTGTTGCTTTGTGATTGTAGTTTGTGATAATAGGGGTGGTCTACTACGGCTCTCAGTTGACAGACGTGTCGCGTGTGTGAAAAATTGCAGTGATTGCAATTTTTTCAGTGTATGAGGGGGCAGGGAGGACAGACCCTAAGTGTGCATATCATGTTATGGAAAAAATGTTCCATATTGGATCGATTTTGTACAGTACTGTGACCAAGGGGTACAGTCTACCGAAAATGTGAGAAAAAAAACATGTACATGTTAGGAATTCTGTATTTCAATGATGGGTGCTGTGTGGTATGGCCTGATCAACTAATACTGACTGCAGTATCAATATTGAAATGTGAAAACTCTGATTTAACTCACGTGTGTTTATTCACAGAGTTAATACAGATAAGTTATATAAGAGAAAAAAAAATGAAATGAAAGAGACTATAAAAATATGGTACCAAATGACCCGCCCTGCGCTTGTGAAACTGTATGTCATTTTGTGTTTATGGTGTCTTGTACGTCCGACATGAAAGTTCAGTGTTTGTACTGTTTAGTATATTCTCAGATCTGTGTTTAACATCAGAAATTATTCTGTCCGTGTCTGGCATGTTTACAACTCTTGTGAATAATGTTTATATATGTGTTGAACTGAGATAAAAATAGAGTTAAAGAGTTGAGTGTCCGTGTTCAAATGGCTTTTGGCAGATCTGAAAGATGTGTGATTAGAAATGTGTGTTTATCTGATGTTACTACTTATTTATGAAGTGAAGTTTTCCGTCTGGTTTTGTTTTAATACCTAGATATTCTTCAATCCAATATGTTATGAGAAGGTCTGCCAGCAAATTGTTAATGGCTTGATCCTTGTGCTGTATTGCGATAAAAAGAAGAAAAAGTTTTTTCCCTGTAATATAAGTATATTAATGCTGCTATTCTTTGGTCTACAAAGGGTGCTCAGCTCATGGATGCTGTTGTAGCAAGGAGAGCTGTTGAAAGCACAGAGTCATGCCCCCCTTCCTGCATAACAGAAGGCTATGACGCAGTGGGTAAAAAAAATTATTAATTGAGTTTTCATTATTTTTCATCTAATGAGATGTATCATAATAAGTATAAGAAATACTCTGGATATGTTTTGTGTTACGATATCCGATAAATGCTGTCGGAAGACAATGATTTGTAATTTTACAAAGGTTTGTCATACAAACGATCTACTGTATTTTTAAGATAAGAACTAATTAGTAAACTGATAACTTTGCAGATAGTCTGTAGAGAAAGCTGCAGAAAGTGTAGTTACAGAGACAGAACTGTAATTAGAAAAAAAAATCCCAGCAGTATACACAAGCTAGTTTGTCGCAGAATTGAATATGTTATGCAGGTGGAATTTATGGACACAGCTGTCCATCACCTGTGGCACTACAGACATCAGCAAAACTTCTCCCTCTTTCAGACTCTTCCCCTCCTAGAGCCTAACAGAAATGTATCTTTCGCTCCAACTTGAAATTATCCAAAGAAGACAACGCCCAAGTGCTGCGCAGATCTTTGCCCCCCTGTTCTCATACACAACCCTAGATAGCAAAGGGGGGAGTTTTCGAAGCTGCTGCAGCTAGAATCATAGGAAAAGATAAAGTTATCGTTCCTAAAACATCACAGAATGCTATAGGCAATAGGGATTACTCACTACGCTTCCAGTATCAACATAGTGTGGCAAAGAGTTACACTTAATGCAATATTTACCTTATGTGCTTTTAGGCAATTCTTCAAATTTATTTGGAAGAGACCTGATTTGTAAGTTACAGTGTACAATATACTGTATCACGGATGAGGTATTTCTACAGATTCCAGAAAGAAGTATAGAGTAGGGACAGGCTCAGTTGGATACATAGCATATTTATATAATATATATATATATATACAACTTACCCTGTGATTCTATGAATGCAGGTAAAGGATATGCTTGCTGAAATCCATGACAATGTATAGGCGTTTATACACAAGGATAGATGCTAACTAGTGCATAGTTGTCCTCCAGATTGCATAGGTTCTTAGTGGGCTGCATGATATGCAGTGATGAACCAGGGTCAGTAGAAAGAAAGTATGTGTGGGGATATGATTGTATAGAAAAGCTATACAAATAATGTGAGTTGTTCTGGGATTTGATACGTTTGTCTGAATAGTAGAGTTTTCAGGGAATGCTTGTATGTGGTAAGGCATTCCATAGGATGGATGCAGTCCGAGGAAAGTTTGTAGTCATGCAAGTAATGAGTGTGGATGAGAGACATAGATCTTGTGAAGAGTGAAGGATTTATAGACAGTCTTTCTTTGTACTTGAAAAATAATCTGCAATCTTTTGTACCTACAGATAGTTTATCCAGTATGTGGATGACCTGCTGTTGTGCTCCAAATCATTTGAAGCATTGGTGTCAGATATTAAACAGTGTTGTGTTTTCTTGCAGAACAGGACACAAGGTGTCGTAAGACAAAATTCAACGGTGTACTGACAAAGTTAAATACCTAGGTCATTACTTGGCACTAGGCCAAAGACAGCTAAACCCTCAGAGGGTGGAACTTGGATATATATATATATATATATATATATATATATATATATATGTAGAGACTCGGCGGCGCGGCACTCGGCTTCACAACAGATAAATGAACACGGACACCTTTCCTTATGGTCAACGTTTCAATGTATTAGACACATTTTCGTCAGGACATGATACAAACATAAAACACACACCTTTTTATACACAAGACATCACCATGTGTGCTGCGGACGTGGGGACGGGACTGAACACCCGCCCACGAGTCGCTGATTGCTGACGTCATACGTACATGACAAGTCAGACGTGAGATTCCCGTTACCACAAATTAACCAAAAAAAATAATATGTAGCGTACACTTTAAGATCATATGATTCCGCTTCAGGTTTAAAATATTAAGCGTAGCATTATTTTTATTTTATTTTTTTTGGTTAATTTGTTATCCATTTGGACATTATGTATATGTTATATGACAATATAACAACACTTATATCTAACCAAAATTTGATATTAGTTTGTAGTCACTACGGTATGTTGAAGTGTCCTATGTTTTCTTTTTAGTTGTCATGGTAACGGGAATCTCACGTCTGACTTGTCATGTACGTATGACGTCAGCAATCAGCGACTCGTGGGCGGGTGTTCAGTCCCGTCCCCACGTCCGCAGCACACATGGTGATGTCTTGTGTATAAAAAGGTATGTGTTTTATGTTTGTATCATGTCCTGACGAAAATGTGTCTAATACATTGAAACGTTGACCATAAGGAAAGGTGTCCGTGTTCATTTATCTGTTGTGAAGCCGAGTGCCGCGCCGCCGAGTCTCTGTATCTTCCCCTCTTGCGAGGGCACCGGCGCAGCTGCAAGTTTCTTACTATGGAGTGCCGGACCCCCGAGCTGATATATATATATATGTATATATATAAGACCAGATGATGAATTTCAGGATATAGTACATTTTTGCAAGTGCTATGTGCATGCATTCAAGTTCATAACAGAAGAAATTATAGAAAGTAATACAGTATATTGCACTTTATCATGAAGTAAAAATGATGTTTAAAACTGTGTTTAAGCAGTAGATTTTGTATTATGTGTACATCGTTACCTCTGGCAGTACACAATTTTGATACAGCTGCATACTTGCCTTCCTCATCCTCAAAAGTGGGGAGTATAAGCAATATAATGTGGATGAGTAAGACAATTATAATTATTACATTGCATTTTTATATTGCACTTAATAAGTGTTGCTGCCAACTTTTGCTATGGGAAATGTCATGAGTTATGCACATCTAAGGGTAACTAACCTGAATTAGACTGCACAAGCTTACTACAGTAGTATGAAGTTTAATGGAGAAATAAACACTGTGTTCTAGCATTTGACCAAAATAACAGGACTTAAAGCAATATAATTTCTTTACAAGGAGTACAAATTATTTGATAAGGATAAGAAAGCTATAGCATGTGGATGTTTACTGAGGATGTTTTTGGGTTGATTAAAAACAACATTGTTTTAAATACAACATAGTTTAATGCTAAAAAGGAACTATAGTATGTGTAACAGGCGTTAAGGGGTAAAGCAAAGCGCAACGGAGTTTGCTGCACTATTTGAGAAATGAATAATAAGGCCAGATGTGTGGTCTACAGTTAGAAATGCAGTAAAGTTTCCTTACTGATAGAGTTTGTAGGAGGTTTTTTTTTTTTTTTTTTAAAAAGAGAGACTATGGTGATTTTTCTGGAATTGGTATGAAGACATGATTTACCCACTTGTTATAGTGGATATTTTTCAAAGAATATGTGTAATGTTGAGAATAAAAAGTCATAATGTGACTGGGAAGGTTTAAAGAATTAAGCATTATTAATCTACAAAAGAGACAGGAATGGCAGAATTTGAATCATGGCATGGTCCAATCGTTGGTTCAATAGTGGTAGAATTACACCTAAACCTCTGCTTAGTCTCTCTTCTGTATAATTTATTTTTTTGTTCTTTTTTTTGGAATCCAGCAAAGATATATTACCCAGAGACTGATTCAAAACTACAAAATGATTTGACTGTTCAAATGTGTCACACAAATTATTTAAACAGTTACAAGAGTATCAAAAGCTGCAAGAACCTTGGAAGGATATTTAACCAACATGAACACTCAGTCCGGCACAGGATAAATCACTGAGAGAGTGGAGACGGTGTTATGGTGAGAAGTTGCTTATGTTTCGGTTCCATTACAGATCGCATAGGATGGTCCTTGGCAAGGACCACTGACTACTGATACAGCCATTGCAAAGGTTGCAGAAGAAGGACATCTAGATCCATGAGCTCGCATTGGAATGAAAAGGTCAGAGACCAGAGATTGAAGGAACCTAAAATTCCAAAAAAATTGTATGGAGATACAGAGACTATTACTACTATTACTACCACAGAGTTATATTTGAATGAACCCTTCAATCGAGATGGAGATGATTATGATCGTTGATAATACACTATGGCCAATATTTACTAAGAAATCGAGTTTGTCTGATTTGTGTTTTTTTATTTTTCTAAGTCCCAATCCGGGAATTCACGAAGCACCAATCTCGGCAGTGTTTGGACTATTCGTAATGGTTTGATTTGCAAAGTTCCGAAATACGAATGAATAGACCATCGGTCAAACACGGCTGTTATTTCATACAATACGGGCATTCACTATTCATTCGTATTTGGGTGTTAGTTTCTGAGTGCTCAAGTGCGGGTCTGTTTTTTTTCGATTCGTTAAAAAAAGCAGCAAAAAAATAGACCTGCTTTTTCCAGTCGAGTTTGGATAACTACGCACGGATCAGTGAGATCTGTGCATGGTTATCTATGGGAAAGGGTTTGTTTAGAGTAAAAACTGAAAAAAAAATTGCGTGGGGTCCCCCCTCCTAAGCATAACCAGCCTCTGGATCTTTGAGCCGGTCCTGGTTGAAAAAATATGGGTAAAAAAATGACAGGGGTTCCCCTTATATTTAATCAACCAGCACCAGGCTCTGCGCCTGGTCCTGGTTCCAAAAATACGGGGGACAAAAAGCGTAGGGGTCCCCCGTATTTTTGAAACCAGCACCGGGCTCCACTAGCCAGGTACATAATGCCACAGCCAGGGGACACTTTTATACTGGTCCCTGCGGCCCTGGCATTACATACCCAACTAGTCACCGCTGGCTGGGGTACCCTGGAGGAGTGGGAACCCCTTAAATCAAGGGGTCCTCCCCCTCCAGCCACCCAAGGGCCAGGGGTGAAGCCCGAGGCTGTCCCCCCCATCCAAGGGCGGCGGATGGGGGGCTGATAGCCTTTTGAAAAAATGTGAATATAGTTTTTAGTAGCAGTACTACAAGTCCCAGCAAGCCTACCCCGCAAGCTGGTACTTGGAGAACCACAAGTACCAGCATGCGGTGGAAAACCGGGCCCGCTGGTACCTGTAGTAGTACTACTACTAAAAAAATACCCCCAAAAAAACAGGACACACACACCGTGAAAGTATAAGTTTATTACATACATGCCACACCTCCATACATACATACTTACCTATGTTCCCACGAGGCTCAGTCCTCTTCTCCATGTAGAATCCTTGGGGTACCTGTGAAAAAAATTATACTCACATAATCCAGTGTAGAATCAGACCTTTGTATAATCCACGTACTTGGCAAAATAATAAAACGGAAACCCGACCACGCACTGAAAGGGGTCCCATGTTTACACATGGGACCCCTTTCCCCGACTGCCAGGACCCCCCCTGACTCCTGTCAAAGAGGGTCCCTTCAGCCAATCAGGGAGCGCCACGTCGTGGCACTCTCCTGATTGGCTGTGTGCTCCTGTAGTGTCTGTCAGGCAGCACACGGCACAGATACAATGTAGCGCCTATGCGCTCCATTGTAGCCAATGGTGGGAACTTTGCGGTCAGCGGTTGACCGAAAGTAACCTCACCGCTGACCGCAAAGTTCCCACCATTGGCTACAATGGAGCGCATAGGCGCTACATTGTATCTGTGCCGTGTGCTGCCTGACAGACACTACAGGAGCACACAGCCAATCAGGAGAGTGCCACGACGTGGTGCTCCCTGATTGGCTGAAGGGACCCTCTTTGACAGGAGTCAGGGGGGGTCCTGGCAGTCGGGGAATGGGGACCCCCCTGACTCCTGTCAAACATGGGACCCCTTTTAGTGCGTGGTCGGGTTTCCATTTTATTATTTTTCCAAGTACGTGGATTATACAAAGGTCTGATTCTACACTGGATTATGTGAGTATAATTTTTTTCACAGGTACCCCAAGGATTCTACATGGAGAAGAGGACCGAGCCTCGTGGGAACATAGGTAAGTATGTATGTATGGAGGTGTGCATGTATGTAATAAACTTATACTTTCACGGTGTGTGTGTCCTGTTTTTTGGGGGGTATTTTTTTAGTAGTAGTACTACAGGCACCAGCGGGCCCGGTTTTCCACCGCATGCTGGTACTTGTGGTTCTACAAGTACCAGCTTGCGGGGGAGGCTTGCTGGGACTTGTAGTACTGCTATTAAAAACAATGGCCCTCATTCCGAGTTGTTCGCTCGCAAGCTGCTTTTAGCAGCATTGCACACGCTAAGCCGCCGCCTACTGGGAGTGAATCTTAGCTTAGCAAAATTGCGAACGAAAGATTCGCAATATTGCGAAAAGACTTCTCTGTGCAGTTTCTGAGTAGCTCGAGACTTACTCTTCCAGTGCGATCAGTTCAGTGCTTGTCGTTCCTGGTTTGACGTCACAAACACACCCAGCGTTCGCCCAGACACTCCTCCGTTTATCCAGCCACTCCCGCGTTTTTCCCAGAAACGGTAGCGTTTTTACACACACTCCCATAAAATGGCCAGTTTCCGCCCAGAAACACCCACTTCCTGTCAATCACATTACGATCACCAGAACGATGAAAAAACCTCGTAATGCCGTGAGTAAAATACCAAACTTCATAGCAAATTTACTTGGCGCAGTCGCAGTGCGAACATTGCGCATGCGCAATTAGCGGAAAATCGCTGCGATGCGAAGAAAATTACAGAGCGAACAACTCGGAATGACCACCAATATTCACATTTTTTCAAAAGGCTATCAGCCCTCCATCCGCCGCCCTTGGATGGGGGGACAGCCTCGGGCTTCACCCCTGGCCCTTGGGTGGCTGGAGGGGGGACCCCTTGATTTAAGGGGTTCCCACTCCTCCAGGGTACCTTGGCCAGGGGTGACTAGTTGGGTATGTAATGCCAGGGCCGCAGGGACCAGTATAAAAGTGTCCCCCGGCTGTGGCATTATGTACCTGGCTAGTGGAGCCCGGTGCTGGTTTCAAAAATACGGGGGACCCCTACGCTTTTTGTCCCCCGTATTTTTGGAACCAGGACCAGGCGCAGAGCCCGGTGCTGGTTGATTAAATATGGGGGAACCCCTGTAATTTTTTTACCCATATTTTTTCAACCAGGACCGGCTCAAAGAGCCCGAGGCTAGTTATGCTTAGGAGGGGGGACCCCACGCAATTTTTTTCAGATTTTTTAAGACTTTAATCAACTTTTTAAGGTACACAATGAAGCCCTGCACGGATCTCACAGATCCGGCCGGGATTCCTTGTGTTTTGTCAGGCAGTGTTTTACTCATCACTCCCGTAAAACACTGCCTGATATTACGAATCACATCGACATCGGAAAAAACGATTGTGCAAAACTCGGCAGCTTAGTGAATGATCGTATCAGGATTCAAAAAGTTGCAGTAAAATGCACCCGATACCATTCGAGTTCAAACACCTTCAAAACGGCCAAAACACGAATCTTTGTAAATATACCCCCATGTGCTTATAAGCTAATATCCTACAGAACTTTTAATATTCTTGAAAGTATACGGGAGCAATTTTATTTATAACAGCATTAGGACTTGTTTTCTTTTTCTTTAAAGAGAGAGCGAGCAGAAGTGTGGTGTAGGTATGAGTACTCATCCATTAATGTGGATGGGAATTATTTCAATAAGACCCTTCCTTCCTCTTTTCTAAGCAGGAAATCCAGAGAGATTTATGACCAGTGTAAAAATCACCCTCTGAAAAACGTGGTTGTGAGTATTGTACTCCACTTGAAGAGAGATGTATAGATTGATGTATGGATAATTTAGGATATTATTCTGAGGAATATCCAGTCTGGCAATACCATTAATTGTTGGAAAGATTTTGGGGACTGCTCCTATATAAATATTATTGCTAATTGTTATTATAATTGTTGGGTATGTATACAAAGACACCAGCAGTGTATAGTAAAAGGACAAAAATCTCTATGTAAGTTACATTTGATGTGATTACTAAAACTTTACAGAGTTCTAATAACAGTGAAACAGGTACATGCGTATAGAAAGTTACAGCATCTCAAGATAAGAGCCACTAGTGATAATATTAGTTACACACATATGGGGTGTATTCCATTTAGAGCCAATAAAATAGGTCAATAACACAGAAAAAAATTACCTTATGCAGATAGGAAAGATTGATTCAAGGAAATGTGAAAGGATTGTTACCATATACAAACTTAATGTTTCTGGATGTGCTAGATATAATGAGTTCAGTATATAAAAAGTAATGGTTACATAGGATGTTCATTAAAGTTTATGATTTAGTACTGTACTTTACCAGGAGTAGATTCAGAGGCTGAAGGAGATATCATACATAACTGGGAATGTTAGTTGCCACTATGTCCTTAGGATATGATATACAATTGGTTACCTATTAATTCTGAAGATATTTGTTATTTATGAAGATTAATTTAGCAATTTTATACAAAAACACATAATAACTTGATAAAAGTTTTCTTACAGGATGAACTATTCCTAAAAAAGTGATTGACTCAGTAATCAGGAAACATGTTCCTGTCACCAGAGCATCAATAAAACCTTGAATTGGTGGAGGTGCCGCTAATAAGTTCTCCTATGGCTAATGGAGTTTTATGATTAATCAACTGGGAGTTGACGTTTTATTTAATCTAAAGTTATTGACAACATGACTGAAATTTATGATACGACATTCCAGGATATTGGACATGAACTATTACAATACCACATTGTTCTACACTCTTTAATACCACAAATTGGAGGATATTTTTTGATTTCCAAAACAGCACTTTGAGTTCACTGCTGTACTTATTGGACCAATGACATTACAGATCCAGATACGATTATTACCAATTATACAAAGGAAGCCCAAGATATAAAAGAAGAACTTCAACAAAGACATTATGATATGGACTGGAAAGGATAAATGTTTAAATCCTAGTATTACATTTTCAGGATTAGGAAACTGTTGTTGTTGTTGTTGTTGTTGTTTTTTTAAGTTTATTGTATTTGATGTTGTATTTCTTGAGGAAATTAATGCTTGTGATCATAATTTTCATTCTTCTCATATGTTTTTTTATAGATGTAGCCAATACTGTAATAGATATGGCCTGTGCTGTATGCAGATGGATACCACAAGAGAGAGAGAATATACCAGAGATGATGCTGAATGAACTTTATATTCCTTGTGCAGTGTATTAAGTGATTTAGCACATGTAGAATGTGTATGATCAAAAGTGGGGAATTGTTAAATATCTGAATGCATAAGGAATATAATTTATTCTCTTAATACAATATAGTCACATATTTCATAGGTACAGCATACAGCTGTACCTATCGTATACTATAACTTACCTTATCGTATAACATACCCTAACTCTTAATCCATTTTGTTAGATAGGTGACCTTTATACAGACATTAGTTCACTTATCAGATACATGTACCTTTAAACTGAGTTTGGAAATCTGCAGACTCATTGTGTAATAGAATTGGAATTAACCCCAAATAAGGCTAACTAGCTTCTAGCTGGTACCTTGTCCTAATATGAGCATAACATTGTACTCCAGATGCATAAAATCATCTGGGAGTGTGATGAGAATTGGGTGTAACCGAATATTATAAAAACGAGTATATCGCCATTTTTTTCTCTGTTGAAGTTTTTGACCCGGGCTGAGAGGATGTGGTCTCTCAACCTGTATACGGGTGTGGTCTTTTTAATAAATAATCAATTGCTTTTCTAAATCTGACTTCAATTCAGTCTTTTACTTAACAACAGCAACAACAAGATGGTTAAATTAGGATTAGACATGTTCTTATTGAACAAAAAAAGATATCGCCACTATCAATACGGCCTTATCCAAATTTATATGGGCAGGTAAATGCCCTCGGATATCACTTCTGAAATTGCAACAGCCAGTATTGCTGGGGGGCATTAATCTTCCCAACATACAAGACTATGCAATAGCTTCTAATCTGAGGTACGCGCTGCACTGGATAGGTGAAACCTCTACTTTTGTTAATTTGGATATTGAATGTGACCTTCTTATCAATAATTCTCTGATTTCTATTTTGCATACCTCGTCACCCTCTCTTCCTATAGAGGTTATAAATAACCCATTGTTGTGCAATCCCTGCATGGCTTGGCGTATATCACGTAAACGAATGGGATTATCCCATACTCGCACTGTATTCTCACCATTACTACATAATCGTGATTTTCAACAGGGAGACCCTCATGCGATTTTTTGGACTAGGCATCTCCATGGACTCCGGTTGGCATATCACTTGATGGATGATAGTTTCTCCACTACTCACCCTGGAAAGGCTCAAGGAGCTATTTCCTGATGTCCAGATTCCCATATTTGCCTATTTCCAAGCCCGCAGTTTTATAACCAGACTATTAACTGATCTGAACCATTCAAACCATTCTCTGGTGTTTGATATTATGATAAAAACTTGTGTAGGTTACTCCTTTGCCACTTATTTATTATATGACCAAGTTAGGAAGAAAACTTACCTTAATGCCCTATCTACAGGTATAGCAAAGTGGAAGGATTCCTTCCCTCATCTTCCTTTACAGACTATTGTCACAGCCTCAGCCACACTAAATAAACAGTTACTTTCTTCCTCATTTGCTGAAATGCAATTTAAGATCCTCCACCGGGCATACTATACCCCAAAACTAAGGATTATAACAGGAGTGGCAGATGACTCTAATTGTTTCAAGTGTTGCCTCCCTGATGCTGATATTCTTCATTGTCTATGGTCTTGTTCGATAGTTCAAGCATTTTGGGTTATTGTCCAAAATTACGTGGCTAATACCCTCCATATTTCTTTAACATAACATTGCCGTGGGTACTGTGGAATTACTTTACTCATCCCCATCTTCACAACACACTAAAGGCACTATGCTTTTGCTTGCTAAGATAGCAGCAGTGGCTAAAAAAAACTATTTTGTCCCAATGGATTCAAACTACCCTCATACCTCTCTCTCATGTTGCCGAGATTAGCTCATGTTTACAGGATGGAGTGGATAGACTGTTCTTTAGATCTGGAATCTAGATCACAAAAGTGTTTTGATATTTGGCTACCCTACGTGCTCACATTGTCTATTGAAGATAGGGAATTTCTTCGAGGTATAGCGCATCACATCCTGGTACAATTCGACTACGTTAGAGAAAGGTTCCCCACCTTTCTAGATAAAGGTTCACTTCAGAGGCTATAAACTTCTTCAATGAGTCACTCTGTCCACTCCATGCTAGTATTTGATATTCTTCTTCAAACCGGGACTGTGTTTTGTTTTGGGGGTTTTTTCCAATTGTCATTGTACTATTCCTCCAATATGTATTTATGATTTTATTCATATCTGCATTTATTTTGTATCTATGTCTACTGTGTTCTCCTGTGGAGTTTTCTACTTATTTTATCTATTACCTACTTGCCGATCTGTATATGAGCAAAGAATGTGCGGTGAGGACTGCGCTAACACCTAATGTTTAAAAAGCAGCTATGGAGATGCAGGTTTCCACTAACCCTGTAGAATCTGGAGAAAGGCTATTTTGGTTACTCCCAGCGCTATTAAACAAAGGACACTGATGCAGATATCAATAAAAAGTTTTGATAGTATTTATTTTTCTATATAAAGAATAATAATAAAACAATCTCAGAGTATCTGATATTGAAGTGTGGTAATGAAAGAATCCGTAATCTATAAACAATGTGAGATATTTGTCATATTAGGTACAAGATAATCCCACCTCAATTTGTGGTTAATACAGGGAAGGATAGGTTAAAAAATTATTATATGTAAATGAGTTCCTAATACCGGTATACATACACGACACAAGACAAACATAAAGTAAAATTAATAGAGAGAGAGAAGAATAAGAAAAGCCCTTTTGTATAGGTAGAGACGCTTTTGCGGTTTATTCTACCAAACAGAGGCAATGAGATGATCAGTAGTTGTAACTTCTGTTAGATACTGTATCCAAAGTGAGGATTTCTTTAAAAGTATCCAGTTACTGATACAAAGTATAGTCTTTCCAGCCAAATCTTGAATAGAAATTCAGGCAGTGATAGTCAATCTCAGATAGAACAGTCTCTCCAACCAGGCTCTCTAAGCGGTGATAAACAGTATTTCTTAACGTGGATGAAGTCCGGAAATGCACTCACCGCTATTTTTAAGCCATGCTCGAGGTCCATATGCCACTGTGAGAGTCTCATGCAGAGTGTGAAGAGAAGACGGGTGTCTGCCAGCAGACAAGTAGAATCCACAACGGTGGTCGGCATTCAATAGCGTGTGTCCAATCCGTTGTGCTGCGATCGACCTGTATATGAGACTGTACTTGAAGATTTTTATGTTGTTTACATCTTTCAATAAACATATTTTGAAAAAGTTATATCTATCAATTACTATCTGGTGACTGCTACATGCATCAGAGCTGCCCTTTGATATTACCAGGATTCTTCCAGGATTAACATAGGCCGAACTCTGAGCCTTGGATGAAAGGTAATATTCTTACACCACTGATAAGGAGGTCTAATTTTATCAATTGGGCAATACTAACCTTAATTATCACACCATATGCACTGGTGGGAACTTTAATATATACTTTATAACTGTATGCTTTGTGTGTTTATTTATTGTGCTTTATAGTGCTTGTGTTATATTTTTATTTGTATATATATTGTTTATAATAAATATGATTTGTTTTTATATTTTCTTAATTTATGTTTAAATTCCTGAAACTCTTGGTTGTCTCTAATATTCAGAGAATCTGTTAAATGTAGTTTATTTAAATATTCCAGAAAAAATCTAGTAGGAACAGCATTACTGTCTAAGAAGAGGTTATTTCTATATTGAATTGCATAGTTTGTCATCTAGATTGCACCCAAAATATATCTTTTGTTTAGGATAATATATTAGTATTCAGAAATAAATTGCAGATGCAGGGAGACGTGCATCACCACCTGCACCCGCTGCCAAATGCTGACCACCCCCACCTCCTGCCTGTTAGCATCTCCTTCCCACACACCAGGCAGCCAGTTCCTCCCAGTTCCACCTCCTGGTGGGTATAAGATGGCAGCACCCATGCGCAGCGGGAAAGCGGCTGCGGGTAACAGAGAGTCCGGGCTCAGGAACTTGAGAAGTTTCAAGGCCAGATGACCAGGAGCCCCCGGAGCGTGATCTCAGGTTAGAGGACAGTGTCCCTGCTGCCCAGCAGCTTCTGGCTCACTAGGATTGTGCTTCTGAGGTCTATAGCGGCTATATACTGTGAGTGTGAGCTGTGTATACTGTGAGTGTGAGCTGTATGTACTCTGGATGTGAGCTGTGTGTACTTTGTGAGCGTGTGATGTATGTACTGTGAGTGCGTGCTGTGTGCGTGTACTGTGTTTGCTGTGCATGCTGTATGTGGTGTGAGGGTGTGCTGTATATATACTGCTGTATGAGTGTGAGCTATATATGCTGTGAGTGGGAGCTGCCATGCTGTGTCTGTGAGTGAGAGCTGTCATTCTGTGCTGGGGGAGTGGGGTTTCCCACTGTTACCCTGCTTCCCCAGTCATCCACTATCTCCCTGTCACTTCTGCCTCCAAGGTCACCCATTATCTACCAGTCTCCCCTGCCACCACAGTCACCCACTATATACCTTTTTTTGGGGGGGATGGGAGGGGGCGGCCAATAATGTTGTGCCTAGGGGCGGCAAGACCCCTAAATCTGCCACTGCTTGCTCCAGTTTGGAATGGTGCAAATTCATGCTAATAATGATGATGGCTTATTTTACAAGTGATTCTGCCACATACTGTGCTGGCATCTGAATTCAAGTGAAGATCCACATTTAATTTGAGCAATCGATGTGGCTACATTTGCATTTATCTTGTGTGCAACTTTGAGTCTATAAATCTCAAGTGTAACAATACTAAATGTTTGTAGTTTCTTTAAAACGTGAAGGTTTAATAGAGTTCGACTATAGTTACAATGTATTTTTTCCTGTTTACATTTGTATTTAATGTTAACCTCTTTTTTTCAGACTTATTTTTTATTGTGAGGAAGCTGATCTTGTTTTATTGTGTTATATCTATTAGTGCTAGCAGGAAAACCTGGTGTCACGATCCGGGTATCTGGACGCCATTTCTTACCCATCAGATGCCTCCTAAGGCTGGCTCAGCGCTCCAGGACCGGATCCCATCTGTTATCCTGATGTTTACATTCCTGTATCCTCTCCTGTCACTCTGAGACGCTGTCACAGTAAACGCCATATTACACCTGGCATGGCGTCTCCCGCGGCCTCCACCGCCGTCCCTGAGCTTCTGCATGCAGAGTGTCTGAGTGGCGATTACGTCAGCCGCGGCCTCCGCTGTGTCCGCGTGGTTGGATGTGCACCTGTCAGCTTGGCGCCTCCTGTCTCCGGTGGCCGGCGCCGCCATTACTGTTTTCATTACCACATGGATTACAAACCAAACTTCCCTCCAAGTGTCTGCATGGGCGCAGCCATCTTGGATTCTGTCAGCTGATCATTTCCACCAATCTGTTCTCAGTATTGATAATCTGCATAATTGCCTAGCCAATCCCTTCCTTGCTGCAGGTATAAATACACTGTGCCTGAGCAAGGAAGGCGTCAGTGCTTTGGTTGTCAAACCTAGTTCCTGTTTGTCTCTCTCCTGTGATTGTCTTCCAGGTTCCAGCTCCTGTCTCAAGACTTCCACCATAGAGACCCGCACCAGCATTCCACCTGCGGTGTAGCCTGACTCTCCGATCCATTGTGGATTCATCTGTTTCCAGCTACAACATTACCTGCTTCCAGCCCAGCTTCCAGCAGAGTACAGCTTCTCTTAAAGGGCCGGTGTCCTTTCTACACTTTACCACTCTCCACCGGTATTATTATTTCTCCGCTCTCAAGTTCTACATTTCATTCATATTGCATCGCTCTCAAGCTTCATTTATTATTTAACTGGTTCCAGCCAGTATCCACTCCGTGCCAACATCTGTCTGGTTCCAACCAGAACCCACAGCAGCTATTTTATTTACAGCAGTCCAGCTTTCCCTGGAACACCAGCTGGTACGATCCTGGGCTTTCTTCATTGCTACAGTCAGGCCTGGTAAGGACTTTCCAACTCGCAGATAATAAGAACTGTCTCATACTACCAGAGCTCTGTGGCCCCTGCCCCTGTAGTACCCAGGAACTGTATTATTTCTCTGCTGATTTTATGTTTCTTTTACTGCTACTGTGATGCATGGAGTTTGTCATAAATAAACATCATTGACTTTTATTCAAGTTGTCGTGGTCACGCCTTCGGGCGGTTCTTCTTCATGTTACTTACATGTCCAGGGGTCTGATACAACCTCCCAGGTTCCGGTACACCTCAGCCCCTACAACTGAGGCTGCCTCCCGTCAGCTCAGGCCCTCAGTTGTGACAGTAAGCACTGACCTAATGAATCCAGCCGGAGACCAGGATCAAGCGGCCAGGCCGATGCAAGAACTGGCAGCCCGACTAGAACATCAGGAGGCTGCACAGGGCCACATCATCCGCTGTCTCCAGGATTTCTCTACTCGGCTGGATGGGATTCAGACAACTCTCCGTGGATCAGGCGCGTCTGGTGCGTCAACCACAGTGACTCCAGCTATAACCCCACCCACCTTACCCATTTCTGCTCCACGTCTTCATCTTCCAACGCCAGCAAAATTTGACGGATCTCCAAGATTCTGCAGGGGATTTCTCAACCAGTGTGAGATTCAGTTTGAGCTACAACCTGGCAATTTTCCCAGTGACCGTACAAAAATTGCCTACATTATTTCTCTTCTCAGTGGCTCAGCCCTTGATTGGGCATCACCGTTATGGGAGAGGTCCGACACCCTGCTATCTTCTTACACTGCATTCGTGTCAACATTCAGGCGCATCTTCGACGAGCCAGGCCGGGTAACCTCAGCTTCATCCGAGATTCTCCGTTTACGCCAGGGGTCACGTACTGTAGGACAATATCTGATACAGTTCCAGATCCTGGCATCCGAACTGGCATGGAACGACGAGGCCCTGTATGCTGCATTCTGGCATGGCTTATCTGAGCGTATTAAAGATGAGTTAGCTACCAGAGACTTACCCTCTAAGTTAGATGAGCTAATCTCACTCTGCACGAAAGTTGCTTTACGTTTCAGAGAGAGAGCAACTGAGCGTGGAAGATCATCTGCTCCAAAATCTTCTGCTCCTCCTCCTCGCCAACTGTCACCAACTAAAGATGAGCCCATGCAAATTGGCCGTTCCCGTTTAACTCCTGCTGAGCGCCGAAGACGTCTCTCCGAGTCTCTCTGTCTTTATTGTGCAGCTCCGTCTCACACCATAAATGCCTGTCCCAAACATCCGGGAAACTCCAAATCCTAGCTCGCCAAGGAGAGGGCCGGCTAGGAGTAATGATCTCCTCTCCATCTCCTCAAGATTGTAATCTCCCAGTCTCGCTTCAAGTTGCTCAGCGTTATCGGAACGTCATTGCCCTCCTTGATTCCGGAGCAGCTGGGAACTTTATTGCCGAAGCCTATGTTAAACGGTGGTCCCTACCCACCGAGAGACTTCCTTCGTCCATTTCTTTAACTGCCGTGGATGGCAGCAAATTTTTTGATGCAGTTATTTCTTTAAGGACTCTACCAGTTCGTCTGAGAGTGGGAGTTCTTCATTCCGAACTTATTTCTTTTTTAGTGATTCCAAGAGCCACACATCCTGTGGTCCTGGGCCTTCCATGGCTCCGTCTTCACAATCCTACAATTGATTGGACGACTACGCAAATCCTGGCATGGGGTTCCTCCTGTGCTGAGACATGTTTGTTTAAAGTATTGCCTGTCTGTTCTTCCTCCCCCAGGTCGTCTGATGTTCCACCTCCTCCATATCAAGATTTCACGGATGTGTTCAGTAAAGCTTCTGCTGATATCCTTCCTCCTCATAGAGAATGGGACTGCCCGATTGATCTCGTTCCAGGGAAGGTTCCACCTCGAGGCCGAACTTATCCGTTGTCTCTGCCTGAGACGCATTCTATGGAGGAATACATTAAAGAGAACCTAGCAAAGGGGTTCATTCGACCTTCTTCTTCCCCAGCCGGCGCAGGCTTCTTTTTTGTAAAAAAGAAAGATGGTGGTCTGCGGCCGTGCATCGACTACAGAGGTTTGAACGACATTACCATCAAGAACCGTTATCCTTTACCCCTGATTACTGAGCTCTTTGACAGAGTTAGCGGAGCTACCATCTTTACAAAGCTGGACTTGAGAGGTGCATACAATCTCATCCGGATCCGTGAGGGTGACGAGTGGAAGACCGCCTTTAACACCCGTGACGGACATTATGAGTACCTCGTCATGCCCTTCGGATTGAGCAATGCTCCAGCTGTCTTCCAGCATTTTGTCAATGAGATCTTCAGAGACATTCTATACCGTCATGTCGTGGTCTATCTAGACGATATCCTCATTTTTGCCAACGATTTAGAGGAACATCGTTTTTGGGTTAAAGAGGTTCTGTCCCGTCTCCGTGTCAATCATCTCTATTGCAAATTAGAGAAATGCGTCTTTGAAGTCAAGTCCATTCCGTTTCTAGGGTACATTGTGTCCGGTTCCGGACTAGAGATGGATCCTGAGAAACTACAAGCAATCCAAAATTGGCCGGTACCCTTAACCCTCAAAGGGGTCCAGAGGTTCTTAGGGTTCGCCAACTATTACCGAAAGTTTATACGAGACTTTTCCACCATTGTGGCGCCTATTACTGCTTTCACTAAGAAGGGTGCTAACCCGTCCAAGTGGTCTGAAGAAGCCATGCAAGCATTTCATCTTTTAAAACAAAGGTTCATCTCTGCGCCTGTTCTGAAACAGCCTGACATCGACTCTCCTTTCATCTTAGAGGTGGATGCCTCCTCCGTTGGAGTAGGAGCGGTGTTATCTCAGAGGGCTAAAGATGGCCATTTACACCCTTGCAGTTTCTTCTCCCGGAAGTTCTCCCCAGCTGAGCGCAACTATGCCATTGGCGACCAGGAGTTGCTAGCCATCAAGCTCGCTCTAGAAGAGTGGAGGTATCTGTTGGAGGGAGCTTCTCATTCAATCACCATACTTACAGACCATAAGAACCTTTTATATCTGAAAGGCGCACAATGTCTCAACCCTCGTCAGGCCAGATGGGCACTTTTCTTTTCCAGGTTTGACTTTAAACTCCAGTTCTGTCCGGGCTCTCAGAATCGCAAGGCCGATGCCCTTTCCCGCTCATGGGAGCAAGAAAATGAGTCAGAGTCTTCAGACAAGCATCCTATTATAAATCCGTTGGCATTCTCCACGGTAGGGATGGACTCTACGCCCCCATCAGGGAAAAGTTTTGTGAAACCGATGCTAAGGAAGAAGCTCATGCATTGGGCCCATGCTTCCCGTTTTGCCGGACATACAGGTATCCAAAAAACCCTGGAGTTTATCTCTAGGTCCTATTGGTGGCCAACTCTGAAAAAGGACGTCTTGGAGTTTATTGCATCTTGCCCAAAGTGTGCTCAACATAAGGTATCCCGCCAGTCGCCTGCGGGGCAACTGGTTCCACTATCTGTTCCCCGTCGACCTTGGACCCATTTGTCGATGGATTTTATTACAGATTTACCCATGTGCAACAAGTTCAATACCATCTGGGTGGTAGTTGACCGGTTCACCAAGATGGCACACTTCATTCCTCTCACCGGTCTTCCGTCAGCTTCCAAGTTGGCTCAAGTATTCATACAAGAGATCTTCCGACTCCACGGTCTTCCTGAAGAAATTATCTCAGATCGAGGAGTTCAATTCACAGCCAAATTCTGGCGAAGTTTATGTCAAGTCCTCCAAGTCAAGCTAAAGTTTTCCACGGCTTACCATCCTCAGACCAATGGTCAAACCGAGAGGGTGAATCAGGACTTGGAGGCCTTCCTCCGCATCTATGTGTCCTCCTCTCAAGATGACTGGGTTCAATTACTTCCCTGGGCCGAGTTCTGTCATAACAACCAGTATCATTCTTCATCTGCTTCAACACCATTCTTCACTAACTTTGGATTCCACCCTAAAGTCCCTGAGTTCCAACCGCTTCCAGCAACTTCTGTTCCCGCAGTGGATATCACCTTGCACCAGTTTGCCAATATCTGGAAGAGCGTACGATCAGCTCTGCTCAAGGCATCGTTCAGGTACAAGAAGTTTGCGGATAAGAAGCGTCGAGCAGTTCCTGCTCTCAAGGTGGGTGATCGGGTATGGTTATCCACGAAGAATTTGAGGTTAAGAGTTCCCAGTATGAAGTTTGCACCTCGCTATATCGGTCCTTTCAAGATTGAACAAGTCATCAATCCTGTTGCTTACAGACTTCAGTTGCCTCCCTTCTTAAAAATACCCAGGACATTCCATGTTTCCCTGTTGAAACCGCTGATCTTGAATCGGTTTCATTCCTCACTTCCTCCAACTCCGAAAGTCCAAACTCAACGAGGCGTTGAGTATGAAGTAGCCAAGATCCTGGACTCACATCACCGTTACGGTCAACTACAATATCTTATTGACTGGAAGGGTTATGGCCCTGAGGAACGTTCATGGACCAATGCTTCTGATGTCCATGCTCCTGCCTTGGTCCGGAGATTCCATTCCAAGTTTCCTCAAAAGCCAAAGAAGTGTCCTGGGGCCACTCCTAAAGGGGGGGGTGCTGTCACGATCCGGGTATCTGGACGCCATTTCTTACCCATCAGATGCCTCCTAAGGCTGGCTCAGCGCTCCAGGACCGGATCCCATCTGTTATCCTGATGTTTACATTCCTGTATCCTCTCCTGTCACTCTGAGACGCTGTCACAGTAAACGCCATATTACACCTGGCATGGCGTCTCCCGCGGCCTCCGCCGCCGTCCCTGAGCTTCTGCATGCAGAGTGTCTGAGTGGCGATTACGTCAGCCGCGGCCTCCGCTGTGTCTGCGTGGTTGGATGTGCACCTGTCAGCTTGGCGCCTCCTGTCTCCGGTGGCCGGCGCCGCCATTACTGTTTTCATTACCACATGGATTACAAACCAAACTTCCCTCCAAGTGTCTGCATGGGCGCAGCCATCTTGGATTCTGTCAGCTGATCATTTCCACCAATCTGTTCTCAGTATTGATAATCTGCATAATTGCCTAGCCAATCCCTTCCTTGCTGCAGGTATAAATACACTGTGCCTGAGCAAGGAAGGCGTCAGTGCTTTGGTTGTCAAACCTAGTTCCTGTTTGTCTCTCTCCTGTGATTGTCTTCCAGGTTCCAACTCCTGTCTCAAGACTTCCACCATAGAGACCCGCACCAGCATTCCACCTGCGGTGTAGCCTGACTCTCCGATCCATTGTGGATTCATCTGTTTCCAGCTACAACATTACCTGCTTCCAGCCCAGCTTCCAGCAGAGTACAGCTTCTCTTAAAGGGCCGGTGTCCTTTCTACACTTTACCACTCTCCACCGGTATTATTATTTCTCCGCTCTCAAGTTCTACATTTCATTCATATTGCATCGCTCTCAAGCTTCATTTATTATTTAACTGGTTCCAGCCAGTATCCACTCCGTGCCAACATCTGTCTGGTTTCAACCAGAACCCACAGCAGCTATTTTATTTACAGCAGTCCAGCTTTCCCTGGAACACCAGCTGGTACGATCCTGGGCTTTCTTCATTGCTACAGTCAGGCCTGGTAAGGACTTTCCAACTCGCAGATAATAAGAACTGTCTCATACTACCAGAGCTCTGTGGCCCCTGCCCCTGTAGTACCCAGGAACTGTATTATTTCTCTGCTGATTTTATGTTTCTTTTACTGCTACTGTGATGCATGGAGTTTGTCATAAATAAACATCATTGACTTTTATTCAAGTTGTCGTGGTCACGCCTTCGGGCGGTTTTTCTTCATGTTACTTACATGTCCAGGGGTCTGATACAACCTCCCAGATTCCGGTACATCTCAGCCCCTACAACTGAGGCTGCCTCCCGTCAGCTCAGGCCCTCAGTTGTGACACCTGGATCTTTTGAAAGTTTGGCACGCTGGTACTTTAAGGGGTGTGTGGCCACATTCCATCATGCTTATTGGACCCCCATGAGATGTAATGCTGTGAAGCCACAGTATAGTCATAGCAACACCTACTGATTTTTACTAGGGATGATTTTTCTGTGATTTTGAACCATTTTTTTACAGATGGCAATTGTTTAAGGCAAAACCAACAAGTTATTGACCTTAAAATATCACAATATTAAATCAAGCTGCAAAATAATCAAAACACAAAATTTTTACCACCTCTTACTTAGTTGCATTCCGCTCTAAGGGCCTAATTCAGATCTGATTGCAGCAGCAAATTTGTTAGCAAATGGGCAAAACCATGGGGGTAATTCCAAGTTGATCGCAGAAGGATTTTTGATAGCAATTGGGCAAAACCATGTGCACTGCAGGGGAGGCAGATATAACATGTGCAGAAAGAGTTAGATTTGGGTGGGTTATTTTATTTCTGTGCAGGGTAAATACTGGCTGCTTTATTTTTACACTGCAAATTAGATTGCAGATTGAACACACCCCACCCAAATCTAACTCTCTCTGCACATGTTATATCTGCCTCCCCTGCAGTGCATATGGTTTTGCCCAATTGCTAACAAAAATCCTGCTGCGATCAACTTGGAATTACCCCCCATGTACACTGCAGTATATAAAATGTGCAGAAAGAGTTAGATTTGGGTGGGGTGTGTTTAACTGAAATCTAAATTGCAATTGCAAAATGCAGTATTTACCCTGCACAGAAACAAAATAACCCACCCAAATCTAACTCTCCCTGCACATGTTACATCTGCCCTTCTGCAGTGCACATGGTTTTGCCCATTTGCTAACAAATTTGCTGCTGCGATCAGATCTGAAGTAGGCCCTAAGGTCCTTATTCAGGTTTGTTAGCAAACCATAAGGCTAGGGCTACACATAGCAGCTGAATGGGACCCGCTTGGCCGGAAAGGTGGTTTTAGGTTCACATGGATCCTGTTCTGCGGGATGCCGCAGAACAGGATCCGGTCAGTGACACACGGGATTTCAATACAACAGCTGCACTGTGTGTACACATACATTGAAATGTTTGTGTTCACATTGAAATCCCGCCATCCTGTCATCCGTCCCAACTGCAGCATGCTGTGGTTGGGGACAGCAGCGGCGGGACTGCTGCATATGTGTGAGCACCTGCATAGGCGCCCATGTGCAGTCTCCTTCCGGCCAAGTGAGTCCCACTGAATGGGACCCGCTTGGCCGTTATGTGTGGCCCTAGCTTAAAAGTTAGCAATTAGGCAAAACCATGTTGCACTACAGGTGGGGCAGATGTAATATGTGCAAAGAGATTTAGATTTGGGTGTGTTAGCACCCGGGGACTTACTGTTGCACCGGGTCCAAGGGGTCTGCGGTGCGGGCGGCTTCTGGGCAGCGGCGGAGGAGGGCTGCTGCAGCGAGCCCGCTCGTGGCGGGTAGGCGGCGCTGAGGGGTCCGCTCGTGGTGGTGCCACTGCAGTGACTCCCACTCAAAGGCAGTTACTAGGGAGACCAGGGGCGGGGGAGTATCTGGGTGCCAGCAAAGGGCTGCTGTACTGGGAGCCGCCATGTTGGAGACCAATTCTGAGGCTAAGGTGCAAGCTTCCTGTGTATCCAGCCAATCCAGGGAGATCTCTCCCTATAAAAGGGGGCTGGTTCATGACAGGGGCGCCAGTGCTTCAAGTTACAACCCAGTTGTAGGTGCAATAGCTCTGTGCTCCCAGGATTTTTGCTGTTTCCTGGTACTCCCTGGTTTTGCCTGTCGTCTTTTAGTTGCTGCCGCAGTCCTGCCATTGCTAACCCACTGCCATCCGTGGAAGCGCTCCTGGAAACCCCGACCCAGTAAGGTCCTCCGGGCTGGACGGTTCCAGTATCTACAGCCTCGTATTTCAAGCCACAGTCCCCAGTTCTTTATCTCCAGCCACGTCTTTAAACCACCATTCACAGTTCCGCAGTTCATTATCTACAGCCTCGTCTTTCAAGCCACAGTCTGCAGTTCTTTGTCTTCAACTACGTCTTTAAGTCACCATTCACAAGCCACAGTTATCTACCTCAGCCTCAATCTCAAGAACTATAACTCACTGACTCCTAGCAACGCCTATGTTCTCCATTGCCCCTTGTCCCATGAGAAGGAACTATATACAACCCCCTTATCTTCTTCATCCACAGACAACTACTTCCTTGGGCAAGTCTCAGCTGCCAGATCCTCAAACCCGGTTAGGTGTGACAGTAAGCACTGGCCTTATGGATCCGACGGGTGATCAGGCCTCAGGAGGTGATTCCACCATGGATATTTTGTCCCGCTTGAGTAAACAGGAGGTCACACAATCTCAAATTGTGCAGCTCATGCAGAATATGTCCGACCATCTCGATTCTCTATGTGTTGCCATGACGGCCCCTCAAGTATCCACGGCTGCTCCCACATTAGCGCCCTTGGTCCCGCTTCCTCCTGTACCAGTACCTCTTCCACGGTTACATTTGCCATCACCCAGTAAGTTCGATGGGAATCCAAAACCATGCCGCGGGTGTCACTGACCTAGGTTGGGGGTGTTGTGAACTCGGGGGTTCTCCCGATGGTAGGGGAGAGGAACCACAGTTGGGTCGGAACAGGGATGGCTTGATATAGGTCTTCCTCATACAGGACTCTGACAGAAAAGCTTGATGAAAATATTAAAGGACTTTATTGCAGGAAGAGAGCAACACAATGTCACATAACAGAGAAGGAGTATATGGAGAAATGTCCAGGAAGTACTTGTGAGTGACGGTAAAAGATACTGGTGACTGAAGAACTTGAGAGCGGTGGTTAAAAGACACTGATGATTTGAAGAACTTGAGAGCGGTGGTTAAGACTCTGATAATTTGAAGAACTTGAGAGCAGTGGTTAAAGACACTGATGATTTGAAGAACTTGAGAGTGGTGGTTAAAGACACTGATGATTTGAAGAACTTGAGAGCGGTGGTTAAAGACACTGATGATTTGAAGAACTTGAGAGCGGTGGTTAAAGACACTGATGATTTGAAGAACTTGAGAGCGGTGGTTAAAGACACTGATGATTTGAAGAACTTGAGAGCGAGGGTTAAAGACACTGAAGACTTGTATACCTTGAGAGCGAGGGTTAAAGACACTGAGGACTTGTATAACTTGAGAGCGAGGGTTAAAGACACTGAGGACTTGTATAACTTGAGAGCGAAGTTTAACCTGCAGCCCACGCTGACTCCAAGAAGCACTGGTGACTAGAGCGCAGTGGAACCCAGCAGCGGCTGGGAACGCTGGAAGCTGTGCAACAACTGACACCTGGAAATGCCAGAGACACTGGGGTATGCTGCAGAGAGATCCGCCGAGGACAGAAGCGCTGGCATCCACTTCAGGGGAAAAGATGATACTCAGGCGCCGAGGTGCTGCCCGCCATCTGCCTTTGAATCTCCCGCCTCCGCTGGATTGGCTGAACAGTCTGATGACGTCACCTGCTCCCCGCCCACGTGATGCCGGGTATCATGGCGGCGCCCCTGCCCCGTAGAACCGCCGGGAGCCGTGCCAGCCAGGCGCCGGAGCCCATGGACCAACGAAGGTGGAAGCCGCAACACAGACTAGCAGGAACGCAGGGGTAAGCACGGTGAACGCCGCCTATGGCGTATGACAGTACCCCCTCCTCCAGGAGTGGCCCCTGGACACTTTCCAGGTTTTGTTGGATGTCTGGAATGGAAAATCCGCACCAGTCGGGGAGCCATAACTTCAGTAGCCTTGACCCAGCTCCTCTCCTCGGGGCCAAAACCTTTCCACTCCACCAAATACTGTAGATTCTTGTGAAGATAACGAGAGTCAAGAATAGCTTTGATTTTAAAGTCCGTTCCAGCTTCAGACTCTGCAGAGGTTGGCCTTGGGGACTTCGAATGGAACCAGTTTAAAATAAGGGGGCAAAGGAGAGAAACATGAAAGGAGTTTGGTATCCGGAGGTGGGAAGGCAATCACAATTTGCAGACAACCGGGTTCAGGACCAATAAACTTTGGGGCAAACTTCATAGTGGGCACCCTTAACCGGAGGTTGCAGGTGGAAAGCCATACCCTGTCACCAACCTTGTATTGGGAAGCTGCTCGTCGCTTCCTATCCGCAAAGAACTTATAGCGGCCGGAAACTCTCTTGAGATTAGCATGAACTCGACTCCAAATTTGGCTGAAGTGCCGAAGAGTAGAGGCTGCAGCAGGAACATCCTCCGGAGGACAAATTCAGGAACTTGAGGATGGAACCCATAATTAATGAAAAATGGGGACTCACCAGTCGAAGAGTGGTACAGATGATTATAGGCAAACTCGGCCCATGGCAACAGTTCCACCCAATCATCTTGCGAAGGAGAAAGATAAACACAGAGAAAAGTCTCTAAATCTTCATTGACGCGTTCAGATTGCCCATTGGTTTGTGGATGGTAAGCGGATGAAAACTTGAGTTTTATTTGTAAGGCCGTACAGAGAGCTCTCCAGAATCTTGCAGTGAATTGTACCCCCCGGTCAAAGACAATTTCCTGAGGTACAAAATGTGCCATCTTAGAGAAACGGTCGATAATTACCCAGACAGTATTGTGACCCTTGGAGAGGGGCAATTCGGTGACAAAGTCCATAGAGATATGGGTCCAAGGCCTCTGAGGAATGGACAGTGGATGCAATAACCTCGCAGGAGGCAAACGAGGAATTTTGTGCTGAGCACACTGAGGACATGAGTTGACATAATCTTGAATATCCTTCTTCATAGTGTCCCACCAGTAAGACCTTCGTAGAAACTACCACATCTTTTGAACTCCAGGATGACCGGAAAACTTGGAAACATGAGCCCACTGCAACAACCTTGGTTGAAATTTAGCTGGCACAGACATTCTCCCAGGAGGAGGACCCAAAGCGGTGGGAGCCGCTGACATAGAAACTGGACTGAGAATCAAAGCCTTCTCAATGGAATTCTCCTCATCCGAAGCTGTTAAGGAACGGGATAAAGCATCAGCCTTGGTGTTAAAAGTCCAAGCCCGGTACTTAATAACAAACGAAAACTGGGTAAAGAAGAGCGCCCATCTAGCTTGACGGGGATTCAAGCACTGGGCCGTCTTGAGGTACAGCAAATTCTTATGATCAGTGAAAATTGTAATTAGGTGTTTAGCACCTTCCAAAAGATCTCTCTATTCCTCCAAGGCAGATTTTATTGCCAAAAGCTCTTTGTCTCCAATGGTGTAAATCTGTTCCGCAGGAGAGAATTTGCGAGAATGGAAACCACAAGGATGTAACTTCCCATCTGGAGCATACTGCGAAAGTACGGCACCTATGCCTACCGAGGAAGCATCAACCTCCAAGAAGAATGGTTTTGAAAAATTTGGTTGTAGAAGGACTGGAGCGGACATAAAGGCTGCCTTTAACTGAGCGAACCCTGCTACAGCTTCGGAAGGAACAATTACTTGGGTCAGAACCCTTCTTGGTTAGGGCAGTAATGGGTGCCACGATGGTAGAGAATCCCTTTATGAATTTCCGGTAGTAATTTGCAAAGCCCAGAAATCGTTGTACCGCTTTCAAGGAAAGAGGCTGAGTCCAGTTCCGGATGGCAGTGAGTTTCTCTGGATCCATACGAAGCTCCGTGCCCGAAATGATGTAACCAAGAAATGGAATAGAAGGAACCTCAAAAGTACATTTGGAAATCTTGCCATAAAGATGATTCTCTCGCAATCGAAGAAGTACCTCTTTGACCTGTATTCTGTGCTCTGTGAGATTTTTAGAAAATATCAGAATGTCATCCAAATATACCACTACACTTAGGTATAGCATATCCCGAAAGACTTCGTTAATGAATCCCTGGAAGACGGCAGGGGCGTTGCTGAGGCCAAATGGCATTACCAGATACTCGTAATGCCCGTCTCTGGTATTGAAGGCCGTCTTCCATTCGTCCCCCTGTCGGATACGTATCAAATTATAAGCTCCCCTTAAATCAAGCTTGGTGAAAACTCAGGCTCCGCGAACTCTATCAAAAAGCTCCGTAATGAGCGGCAAAGGATACTTGTTCTTAATGGTGACATCATTTAGACCACGATAGTCAATACATGGTCTCAGCCCTCCGTCCTTCTTCACAAAAAAGAAACCCGCCCCCGCCGGAGAAGTAGAGGGGCGGATGAATCCTTTCTGTAGAATAGACTTGATATAGTCCGACATAGCTTGGGTCTCGGGCAATGATAAGGGATAAGTGCGACCCCAAGGTGGCATTTTCCCCGGAATGAGCTCAATGGGGCAGTCCCAGGGTCTATGCGGTGGTAGCTGATCGGCCGCTTGCTCCGAGAACACGTCAGGAAACTCCCGATAGGCCTCCGGAATGAGCCCTTCATCTGACTTGGAAGATACACGGAGCGGATAGACTGGGGTGAGACAATTTGAATGACAAAAAGAACTCCAAGATGTTATTTGTGTCGAACTCCAGTCGACGTGAGGGTTGTGAAGTTTAAGCCAAGGAAGGCCAAGAACCAGATCGTAGGGCATCTCCCTAATCACTAGGAACTCTAGGTGTTCTTGATGCAGAGCTCCCACTTGCAGTTTGATTGGTACTGTACAACTTGAAATCAGACCGTTAGAAATTTGGGTTCTATTTATAGCAGTCAACGTAATAGGTCGTTCGACCGACCGTAGCGGACAACCCAGATCCTGGGCACAGGAAAGGGAAATAAAATTCCCTGCAGCACCTGAGTCCAGCAGAGCCTTAACGGGTTTGGCTATTGACTCGGAGAACAGAGACACGGAGAGTAAACAGTCCACTGGCGGAGAAGGTTTAGAAGAAACTCCTAGCTCGACTCCTCCGGAACAAGCTAGGACTGCCCGTTTCCCGGGAGAGACTTGTAAAACTTGAGAAAGTGATCCGCGGCTCCACAGTAGAGGCAGAGTCTACCCTCACGACGACGCTGACCATCTTCTGGGGACAGCCGGGATCGATTAATCTGCATGGGTTCATCAGGATTTGGAATAATCGTTTGCTTAGATGGAAGAGATCGGACCCTTGATCGATCTGACCGACTACGTTCGCCACCTCATTCCTGCATGCGAAGATCTACGATCTACCTTTACACAGAGCGAGATCAACTGTTCTAAAGAATCCGGCAAATCTCTAGTGACCAACTCGTCCTTTAGACGATCGGAGAGCCCGTTCCAAAAGGCAGCCCGAAGGGCATCATTATTCCAGCCCAGTTCTGAGGCTATGGTCTGAAAATTAATCACATACTGTCCCACTGAACGAGAGCCTTGTCAGACACGAAGCAAGTCTGCAGAGGCAGCGGTCGTCCTGCCGGGCTCATCAAAGATCCTCCGGAATGACGTAATGAAATTGGTGTAACTAGAAACCAATGGATCAGATCGCTCCCATAACGGAGACACCCAATCCAACGCTGAACCCTCGAGCAAAGAAATAATGTATGCCACCTTGGACCAATCAGTAGGGAAGTTATGTGAAAGCAGTTCAAAATGTACCTCGCACTGATTGAGAAAACCACGGCAGTTCTTTGGATTCCCATTATAGCAAGAAGGAGTAGGGAGCTGAAGGCGTGACCTGGTTCCAGAGAAGGATGGAATATTACTAGAGACAACCACTGGAGCGGGTACTGGAGCTGGGGCCGGTACTACTGAGGCCAGAGAAGTCTGAATTTGATCCAGCCGACCAGATAATTCCTGGAGATAATGCATCACCTGGCCCTGTGCTGCTTCCTGACTTTGTACTCGAGAAATCAAGTCCTGGATGGTACTTGCCTCTGGGCTCCGATCCCCCGGGTACATGTGGCCTGAGTATACTGTCACTGACCTAGGTTGGGGGTGATGTGAACTCGGGGGTTCTCCCAATGGTAGGGGAGAGGAACCACAGTTGGGTCAGAACAGGGATGGCTTGATATAGGTCTTCCTCATACAGGACTCTGACAGAAAATCTTGATGAAAATATTAAAGGACTTTATTGCAGGAAGAGAGCAACACAATGTCACATAACAGAGGAGTATATGGAGAAATGTCCAGGAAGTACTTGTGAGTGACGGTAAAAGATACTGGTGACTGAAGAACTTGAGAGCAGTGGTTAAAAGACACTGATGATTTGAAGAACTTGAGAGCGGTGGTTAAAGACACTGATGATTTGAAGAACTTGAGAGCGGTGGTTAAAGACACTGATGATTTGAAGAACTTGAGAGCGGTGGTTAAAGACACTGATGATTTGAAGAACTTGAGAGCGGTGGTTAAAGACACTGATGATTTGAAGAACTTGAGAGCGAGGGTTAAAGACACTGTAGACTTGTATAACTTGAGAGTGAGGGTTAAAGACACTGAAGACTTGTATAACTTGAGAGCGAGGGTTAAAGACACTGAGGACTTGTATAACTTGAGAGCAAGGGTTAAAGACACTGAGGACTTGTATAACTTGAGAGCGAGGTTTAACCTGCAGCCCACGCTGACTCCAAGAAGCACTGGTGACTAGAGCGCAGTGGAACCCAGCAGCGGCTGGGAACGCTGGAAGCTGTGCAACAACTGACACCTGGAAATGCCAGAGACTCTGGGGTATGCTGCAGAGAGATCCGCCGAGGACAGAAGCACTGGCATGCACTTCAGGGGAAAAGACGATACTTAGGCGCCGAGGCGCTGCCCGGCGTCTGCTTTTGGATTGGCGGAACAGTCTGATGACATCAACTGCTCCCCGCCCACATGATGCCGGGTGTCATGGCGGCGCCCCTGCCCCGGAGAACCGCCGGGAGCTGCGCCAACGAAGGCGGAGGCCACAACACAGACCAGCAGGCACCCAGGGGCAAGCGCGGTGAACGCCGCCTATGGCGTGTGACAGCGGGTTTCTCAACCAGTGCAAAATCCAGTTCGAACTACAGTACACCAACTTCCTATCAGCAGGTACCAAGATAGCCTATATAATTTCTTTGCTTACTGGGCAAGCGTCGGAATGGGCTTCACCTTTGTGGGAGAGGACGGATCCCATCCTTTCTAACTATTCGGAGTTCGTGGCAACCTTTCGAAGAATCTTCGACGAACCGGGCAGGACTTCTGCCGCCTCATTGGAGATCCTGCGCCGGCGTCAGGGCACACGTACGGTCAGTCAGTACGTGATCCAGTTTCATACTCTCTCCTCAGAACTGAACTGGAATGAAGATGCTCTCATTGCAGCTTTCTGGAGCGGCCTCTCCGAAAAGATCAAAGATGACCTAGCAACTCAGGACGTACCAGATAAGTTGGATAAGTTAATTTCCTTGTGTAATAAATTAGACCTGAGGTACAGAGAACGCTGTCTGGAGAGATCGCGCTCAGATCATCCCAAGCCTCGTGTCACTCTTTCGCCAAGACCCCCATCACCAACTACCGAAGAACCCATGCAGATCAATCGTTCCCTTCTCTACAACGAAGAATGCCAGAGACAGCGACAAGGGAACCTGTGCATGTATTGTGGTGCATCCGATCATTTTGTTAGATCCTGCAGTCAACTTCCGGGAAACGCCCACTCCTACTTTGTGCCGGAAAGGTCAAGCTAGGAGAATCCTCAGAATTACTTGCCAAGAAAGAGTCTGTTTTGTTAACTCACCTGGAGCTCCCTTCTTCCTCCCTTCTCATCCCTGCACTACTCGACTCCGGAGCCGCCGAAAGCCATTTTAAAAAGGTGCATGGATGCTCAGTATCCGCTATTACACGATTCGTGGGCCTACAGTGGGTCCAGGGACACTGGAGAAGACGTGACATCTCCACTCAATTAGCTAAGGCTGAAATGCGTCTTATTTATGATATGGGTACCCTCCAACCAGGAGGGTTGAACCTAGATTTTGAAGTAAAATGGTTCCTGTAGTATGTAATTTCTGCTATGATCTTATGCATAAACTAGAGATGAGCGGGTTCGGTTTCTCTGAAACCGAACCCGCACGAACTTCATGTTTTTTTCACGGGTCCGAGCAGACTCGGATCCTCCCGCCTTGCTCGGTTAACCCGAGCGCGCCCGAACGTCATCATGACGCTGTCGGATTCTCGCGAGACTCGGATTCTATATAAGGAGCCGCGCGTCGCCGCCATTTTCACACGTGCATTGAGATTGATAGGGAGAGGACGTGGCTGGCGTCCTCTCCATTAGAAATTAGATTAGAAGAGAGAGAGAGATTGTGCAGAGTCAGACAGAGTTTACCACAGTGACCAGTGCAGTTGTTGTTAGTTAACTTTTATTTATTTTAATATAATATATCCGTTCTCTGCTATATCCGTTCTCTGCCTGAAAAAAAACGATACACAGCAGCAGCCAGTCACACAGTGTGACTCAGTCTGTGTGCACTCAGCTCAGCCCAGTGTGCTGCACATCAATGTATAAAAGGCAAAGCTTATAATAATTGTGGGGGAGACTGGGGAGCACTGCAGGTTGTTATAGCAGGAGCCCCCAGGAGTACATAATATTATATTAATTTAAAATTAAACAGTGCACACTTTTGCTGCAGGAGTGCCACTGCCAGTGTGACTAGTGGTGACCAGTGCCTGACCACCAGTATAGTAGTATATTGTTGTATGTATTGTATACTATCTCTTTATCAACCAGTCTATATTAGCAGCAGACACAGTACAGTGCGGTAGTTCACGGCTGTGGCTACCTCTGTGTCGGCAGTCGGAACTCGGCAGGCAGTCCGTCCATAATTGTATTACAATATATACCACCTAACCGTGGTATTTTTTTTTCTTTCTTTATACCGTCGTCATAGTGTCATACTAGTTGTTACGAGTATACTACTATCTCTTTATCAACCAGTGTACAGTGCGGTAGTTCACGGCTGTGGCTACCTCTGTGTCGGCAGTCGGCAGGCAGTCCGTCCATCCATAATTGTATTATTATTATAATATATACCACCTAACCGTGGTTTTTTTTTCATTCTTTATACCGTCATAGTGTCATACTAGTTGTTACGAGTATACTACTATCTCTTTATCAACCAGTGTACAGTGCGGTAGTTCACGGCTGTGGCTACCTCTGTGTCGGCAGTCGGCAGGCAGTCCGTCCATCCATAATTGTATTATTATTATAATATATACCACCTAACCGTGGTTTTTTTTTCATTCTTTATACCGTCGTCATAGTGTCATACTAGTTGTTACGAGTATACTACTATCTCTTTATCAACCAGTGTACAGTGCGGTAGTTCACGGCTGTGGCTACCTCTGTGTCGGCAGTCGGCAGGCAGTCCGTCCATCCATAATTGTATTATTATTATAATATATACCACCTAACCGTGGTTTTTTTTTTATTCTTTATACCGTCGTCATAGTGTCATACTAGTTGTTACGAGTATACTACTATCTCTTTATCAACCAGTGTACAGTGCGGTAGTTCACGGCTGTGGCTACCTCTGTGTCGGCAGTCGGCAGGCAGTCCGTCCATCCATAATTGTATTATTATTATAATATATACCACCTAACTGTGGTATTTTTTTTTCTTTCTTTATACCGTCGTCATAGTGTCATACTAGTTGTTACGAGTATACTACTATCTCTTTATCAACCAGTGTACAGTGCGGTAGTTCACGGCTGTGGCTACCTCTGTGTCGGCAGTCGGCAGGCAGTCCGTCCATCCATAATTGTATTATTATTATAATATATACCACCTAACTGTGGTATTTTTTTTTCTTTCTTTATACCGTCGTCATAGTGTCATACTAGTTGTTACGAGTATACTACTATCTCTTTATCAACCAGTGTACAGTGCGGTAGTTCACGGCTGTGGCTACCTCTGTGTCGGCAGTCGGCAGGCAGTCCGTCCATCCATAATTGTATTATTATTATAATATATACCACCTAACCGTGGTTTTTTTATACCACCTAACCGTGGCAGTCCGTCCATAATTGTATACTAGTATCCAATCCATCCATCTCCATTGTTTACCTGAGGTGCCTTTTAGTTCTGCCTATAAAATATGGAGAACAAAAAAGTTGAGGTTCCAAAATTAGGGAAAGATCAAGATCCACTTCCACCTCGTGCTGAAGCTGCTGCCACTAGTCATGGCCGAGACGATGAAATGCCAGCAACGTCGTCTGCCAAGGCCGATGCCCAATGTCATAGTACAGAGCATGTCAAATCCAAAACACCAAATATCAGAAAAAAAAGGACTCCAAAACCTAAAATAAAATTGTCGGAGGAGAAGCGTAAACTTGCCAATATGCCATTTACCACACGGAGTGGCAAGGAACGGCTGAGGCCCTGGCCTATGTTCATGGCTAGTGGTTCAGCTTCACATGAGGATGGAAGCACTTAGCCTCTCGCTAGAAAACTGAAAAGACTCAAGCTGGCAAAAGCACCGCAAAGAACTGTGCGTTCTTTGAAATCCCAAATCCACAAGGAGAGTCCAATTGTGTCGTTTGCGATGCCTGACCTTCCCAACACTGGACGTGAAGAGCATGCGCCTTCCACTATATGCATGCCCCCTGCAAGTGCTGGAAGGAGCACCCGCAGTCCAGTTCCTGATAGTCAGATTGAAGATGTCAGTGTTGAAGTACACCAGGATGAGGAGGATATGGGTGTTGCTGGCGCTGGGGAGGAAATTGACCAGGAGGATTCTGATGGTGAGGTGGTTTGTTTAAGTCAGGCACCCGGGGAGACACCTGTTGTCCGTGGGAGGAATATGGCCGTTGACATGCCAGGTGAAAATACCAAAAAAATCAGCTCTTCGGTGTGGAGGTATTTCACCAGAAATGCGGACAACAGGTGTCAAGCCGTGTGTTCCCTTTGTCAAGCTGTAATAAGTAGGGGTAAGGACGTTAACCACCTCGGAACATCCTCCCTTATACGTCACCTGCAGCGCATTCATAATAAGTCAGTGACAAGTTCAAAAACTTTGGGTGACAGCGGAAGCAGTCCACTGACCAGTAAATCCCTTCCTCTTGTAACCAAGCTCACGCAAACCACCCCACCAACTCCCTCAGTGTCAATTTCCTCCTTCCCCAGGAATGCCAATAGTCCTGCAGGCCATGTCACTGGCAAGTCTGACGAGTCCTCTCCTGCCTGGGATTCCTCCGATGCATCCTTGCGTGTAACGCCTACTGCTGCTGGCGCTGCTGTTGTTGCCGCTGGGAGTCGATGGTCATCCCAGAGGGGAAGTCGTAAGCCCACTTGTACTACTTCCAGTAAGCAATTGACTGTTCAACAGTCCTTTGCGAGGAAGATGAAATATCACAGCAGTCATCCTACTGCAAAGCGGATAACTGAGTCCTTGACAACTATGTTGGTGTTAGACGTGCGTCCGGTATCCGCCGTTAGTTCACAGGGAACTAGACAATTTATTGAGGCAGTGTGCCCCCGTTACCAAATACCATCTAGGTTCCACTTCTCTAGGCAGGCGATACCGAGAATGTACACGGACGTCAGAAAAAGACTCACCAGTGTCCTAAAAAATGCAGTTGTACCCAATGTCCACTTAACCACGGACATGTGGACAAGTGGAGCAGGGCAGGGTCAGGACTATATGACTGTGACAGCCCACTGGGTAGATGTATGGACTCCCGCCGCAAGAACAGCAGCGGCGGCACCAGTAGCAGCATCTCGCAAACGCCAACTCTTTCCTAGGCAGGCTACGCTTTGTATCACCGCTTTCCAGAATACGCACACAGCTGAAAACCTCTTACGGCAACTGAGGAAGATCATCGCGGAATGGCTTACCCCAATTGGACTCTCCTGTGGATTTGTGGCATCGGACAACGCCAGCAATATTGTGTGTGCATTAAATATGGGCAAATTCCAGCACGTCCCATGTTTTGCACATACCTTGAATTTGGTGGTGCAGAATTTTTTAAAAAACGACAGGGGCGTGCAAGAGATGCTGTCGGTGGCCAGAAAAATTGCGGGACACTTTCGGCGTACAGGCACCACGTACAGAAGACTGGAGCACCACCAAAAACTACTGAACCTGCCCTGCCATCATCTGAAGCAAGAAGTGGTAACGAGGTGGAATTCAACCCTCTATATGCTTCAGAGGTTGGAGGAGCAGCAAAAGGCCATTCAAGCCTATACAATTGAGCACGATATAGGAGATGGAATGCACCTGTCTCAAGTGCAGTGGAGAATGATTTCAACGTTGTGCAAGGTTCTGATGCCCTTTGAACTTGCCACACGTGAAGTCAGTTCAGACACTGCCAGCCTGAGTCAGGTCATTCCCCTCATCAGGCTTTTGCAGAAGAAGCTGGAGGCATTGAAGAAGGAGCTAACACGGAGCGATTCCGCTAGGCATGTGGGACTTGTGGATGCAGCCCTTAATTCGCTTAACAAGGATTCACGGGTGGTCAATCTGTTGAAATCAGAGCACTACATTTTGGCCACCGTGCTCGATCCTAGATTTAAAGCCTACCTTGGATCTCTCTTTCCGGCAGACACAGGTCTGCTGGGGTTGAAAGACCTGCTGGTGACAAAATTGTCAAGTCAAGCGGAACGCGACCTGTCAACATCTCCTCCTTCACATTCTCCCGCAACTGGGGGTGCGAGGAAAAGGCTCAGAATTCCGAGCCCACCCGCTGGCGGTGATGCAGGGCAGTCTGGAGCGACTGCTGATGCTGACATCTGGTCCGGACTGAAGGACCTGACAACGATTACGGACATGTCGTCTACTGTCACTGCATATGATTCTCTCAACATTGATAGAATGGTGGAGGATTATATGAGTGACCGCATCCAAGTAGGCACGTCACACAGTCCGTACTTATACTGGCAGGAAAAAGAGGCAATTTGGAGGCCCTTGCACAAACTGGCTTTATTCTACCTAAGTTGCCCTCCCACAAGTGTGTACTCCGAAAGAGTGTTTAGTGCCGCCGCTCACCTTGTCAGCAATCGGCGTACGAGGTTACATCCAGAAAATGTGGAGAAGATGATGTTCATTAAAATGAATTATAATCAATTCCTCCGCGGAGACATTGACCAGCAGCAATTGCCTCCACAAAGTACACAGGGAGCTGAGATGGTGGATTCCAGTGGGGACGAATTGATAATCTGTGAGGAGGGGGATGTACACGGTGATATATCGGAGGGTGAAGATGAGGTGGACATCTTGCCTCTGTAGAGCCAGTTTGTGCAAGGAGAGATTAATTGCTTCTTTTTTGGGGGGGGTCCAAACCAACCCGTCATATCAGTCACAGTCGTGTGGCAGACCCTGTCACTGAAATGATGGGTTGGTTAAAGTGTGCATGTCCTGTTTTGTTTATACAACATAAGGGTGGGTGGGAGGGCCCAAGGATAATTCCATCTTGCACCTCTTTTTTCTTTTCTTTTTCTTTGCATCATGTGCTGATTGGGGAGGGTTTTTTGGAAGGGACATCCTGCGTGACACTGCAGTGCCACTCCTAGATGGGCCCGGTGTTTGTGTCGGCCACTAGGGTCGCTAATCTTACTCACACAGCTACCTCATTGCGCCTCTTTTTTTCTTTGCGTCATGTGCTGTTTGGGGAGGGTTTTTTGGAAGGGACATCCTGCGTGACACTGCAGTGCCACTCCTAGATGTGCCCGGTGTTTGTGTCGGCCACTAGGGTCGCTAATCTTACTCACACAGTCAGCTACCTCATTGCGCCTCTTTTTTTCTTTGCGTCATGTGCTGTTTGGGGAGGGTTTTTTGGAAGGGCCATCCTGCGTGACACTGCAGTGCCACTCCTAGATGGGCCCGGTGTTTGTGTCGGCCACTAGGGTCGCTAATCTTACTCACACAGCTACCTCATTGCGCCTCTTTTTTTCTTTGCGTCATGTGCTGTTTGGGGAGGGTTTTTTGGAAGGGACATCCTGCGTGACACTGCAGTGCCACTCCTAGATGGGCCCGGTGTTTGTGTCGGCCACTAGGGTCGCTTATCTTTCTCACACAGCTACCTCATTGCGCCTCTTTTTTTCTTTGCGTCATGTGCTGTTTGGGGAGGGTTTTTTGGAAGGGACATCCTGCGTGACACTGCAGTGCCACTCCTAGATGGGCCCGGTGTTTGTGTCGGCCACTAGGGTCGCTTATCTTTCTCACACAGTCAGCTACCTCATTGCGCCTCTTTTTTTCTTTGCGTCATGTGCTGTTTGGGGAGGGTTTTTTGGAAGGGACATCCTGCGTGACACTGCAGTGCCACTCCTAGATGGGCCCGGTGTTTGTGTCGGCCACTAGGGTCGCTTATCTTTCTCACACAGTCAGCTACCTCATTGCGCCTCTTTTTTTCTTTGCGTCATGTGCTGTTTGGGGAGGGTTTTTTGGAAGGGACATCCTGCGTGACACTGCAGTGCCACTCCTAGATGGGCCCGGTGTTTGTGTCGGCCACTAGGGTCGCTAATCTTACTCACACAGCTACCTCATTGCGCCTCTTTTTTTCTTTGCGTCATGTGCTGTTTGGGGAGGGTTTTTTGGAAGGGACATCCTGCGTGACACTGCAGTGCCACTCCTAGATGGGCCCGGTGTTTGTGTCGGCCACTAGGGTCGCTTATCTTACTCACACAGCGACCTCGGTGCAAATTTTAGGACTAAAAATAATGTTGTGAGGTGTGATGTGTTCAGAATAGGCTGAAAATGAGTGTAAATTATGTTTTTTGAGGTTAATAATACTTTGGGATCAAAATTACCCCCAAATTCTATGATTTAAGCTGTTTTTTAAGGTTTTTTGAAAAAAACACCCGAATCCAAAACACACCCGAATCCGACAAAAAAAATTCGGTGAGGTTTTGCCAAAACGCGGTCGAACCCAAAACACGGCCGCGGAACCGAACCCAAAACCAAAACACAAAACCCGAAAAATTTCCGGCGCTCATCTCTAGCATAAACCGTGTGTTTTTTTAAAATAGGATTCTAATATGTACCTTTCTCATTTATAGAGAAGTTGATTCCTATAGATCTTTAAGAATATTGAACTCTCTTTCTATGATTGGCTTTTGAGCCTCTGATAACGATACAAGTGGTCCGGGACCCGTGGTCACCATAACAACCCTTGAAGCCGTAGAAACCACGGAAGTGGATAGTTACCGTGACAACGAGTAACAATATGACGTGACAACGTGATGACGCATTGGCGCACGCCTCCCATGTGACCGGAGGTGGAGACTCTCAGTACATCAATACAAGGGAAAAGGAGGGAGGATCAGTGAAAACTATGACGCTCCCTCCACGGACCACGTGACCGGAATGACAGGACGTAACAGTGTCCTGATTGGAAATATCCAGAGAGGGAGATGTAGGGAGGTGGACCCGGCGCACGAGTGTCAGAGACTAATAGATTGATTAATGTATAGAGACCAGCTGTGCCGGGACCAATCAGGAGTGAGAGAGGTACTTTTAAACTGGACGAGGAAAAGTATCTGGCATTCACAAAGGGAGCTGACCTTGAGAAAGACCCAGGCAGGGTCGGAACGTGTGGGTGCCCCAGTGGACTTACCTGACCAGAGGAGAACGTGGTATCACCTATGCCGGAGTAGGAAGGCCAACCAATATCAGAGAACTCTCCTGCTGCAGCCGGAAAAGCCTGATGTACATACGCCTGTGGAACTGTATTTTGCCAGTTTTTCACCTACATCTGGTAATTACCCACTGCCTTATCTATGTCGGATTAAGTCCACCAGAGAATGCCTAACAGCAGAGGCTGTACATTTTAAGTGTCAAACAATTTTAACTCAGGATGTTTTTAATGTTTTTCTTGTGTGATGTGTAATAAAATCCTTTCTCTGACGTCCTAAGTGGATGCTGGGGACTCCGTCAGGACCATGGGGAATAGCGGCTCCGCAGGAGACAGGGCACAAAAGTAAAAGCTTTAGGATCAGGTGGTGTGCACTGGCTCCTCCCCCTATGACCCTCCTCCAAGCCTCAGTTAGGTTTTTGTGCCCGGCCGAGAAGGGTGCAATCTAGGTGGCTCTCCTAAAGAGCTGCTTAGAGTAAAAGTTTTATTAGGTTTTTTATTTTCAGTGAGTCCTGCTGGCAACAGGCTCACTGCAACGAGGGACTTAGGGGAGAAGAAGTGAACTCACCTGCGTGCAGGATGGATTGGCTTCTTAGGCTACTGGACACTAGCTCCAGAGGGACGATCACAGGTACAGCCTGGATGGGTCACCGGAGCCGCGCCGCCGACCCCCTTGCAGATGCTGAAGAGAGAAGAGGTCCAGAAATCGGCGGCTGAAGACTTCTCAGTCTTCATGAGGTAGCGCACAGCACTGCAGCTGTGCGCCATTGCTCTCAGCACACTTCACACCAACGGTCACTGAGGGTGCAGGGCGCTGGGGGGGGCGCCCTGGGCAGCAATGAAAATACCTATACTGGCTAAAAATACATCACATATAGCCTCTGGGGCTATATGGATGTATTTAACCCCTGCCAGGTTGTCAGAAAAACGGGAGAAGAAGCCCGCCGAAAAGGGGGCGGGGCCTATTCTCCTCAGCACACAGCGCCATTTTCCCTCACAGAACTGCTGGTGGGAAGGCTCCCAGGCTCTCCCCTGCACTGCACTACAGAAACAGGGTTAAAACAGAGAGGGGGGGCACTTATTTGGCGATATGATTATATATTAAGATGCTATAAGGGGAAAACACTTATATAAAGGTTGTCCCTGTATAATTATAGCGTTTTGGTGTGTGCTGGCAAACTCTCCCTCTGTCTCCCCAAAGGGCTAGTGGGGTCCTGTCCTCTATCAGAGCATTCCCTGTGTGTGTGCTGGGTGTCGGTACGTGTGTGTCGACATGTAGGAGGACGATGTTGGTGAGGAGGCGGAGCAATTGCCTGTAATGGTGATGTCACTCTCTAGGGAGTCGACACCGGAATGGATGGCGTATTTAGGGAATTACGTGATAATGTCAACACGCTGCAAGGTCGGTTGACGACATGAGACGGCCGGCAAACAAATTAGTACCTGTCCAGGCGTCTCAAACACCGTCAGGGGCTTTAAAACGCCCATTTACCTCAGTCGGTCGACACAGACACAGACAGGGACACTGACTCCAGTGTCGACGGTGAAGAAACAAACGTATTTTCCTTTAGGGCCACACGTTACATGTTAAGGGCAATGAAGGAGGTGTTACATATTTCTGATACTACAAGTACCACAAAAAAGGGTATTATGTGGGGTGTGAAAAAACTACCTGTAGTTTTTCCTGAATCAGATAAATTAAATGAAGTGTGTGATGATGCGTGGGTTTCCCCCGATAGAAAATTATTGGCGGTATACCCTTTCCCGCCAGAAGTTATGGCGCGTTGGGAAACATCCCTTAGGGTGGATAAGGCGCGCACATGCTTATCAAAACAAGTGGCGTTACCGTCTCCAGATACGGCCGCCCTCAAAGAGCCAACTGATAGGAGGCTGGAAAATATCCTAAACAGTATATACACACATACTGAAACAATAAAAAAACAGCGCTATCAGGTGTTGGTATTCAAATTAATATATAAAATTTAATATAAACAAATTAATATAATAAACAAATATTAAAATCAAATAAATATAACAAGCCTCATAAGCCAGTAATACGACCAAAGGACATTTTCTATGGACTTGTGTGAGGGCCAGGTGATAGTAGGATTGTTCCAATGCTTTATAACATCATATCCTGCATGGATAACCATAAGATAGTTACCGGATCCTGAGTGGAAGATGGCAGGGTATTCCACCTAGCACGGTGATGATGGTTCTGTCCTGCGCAAATATGGATGGTGGTTCTCCCTTTTAGTTAAATGTCCACATACATGGATCGGTCTCCGGATGAATGGGTGTTGGATGGGTCAGAGCTCTGAAGACCACTGCGGGTCGTCCCAAACATTTATATCCAATTTTTAGGAAAGGCAATGGATGATCAATTCCATAAACTCTCTGGCCTTGGCGATGTCCTGGTCATAGGCTGGCAACCTAACGCGTTTCACTGTCTGTTTGGCAGCTTTATCAAACATACTGGTGTTATACTGCGACCAGCGATCACCTCAGCCTGGATGGGCAGCGCTGGGGTGGCTTGGTCGGATTCCCTGACTGAAAATATTGATACCCTTGACAGGGACAGTATTTTATTGACTATAGAGCATTTAAAGGATGCATTTCTATATATGCGAGATGCACAGAGGGATATTTGCACTCTGGCATCAAGAGTAAGTGCGATGTCCATATCTGCCAGAAGATGTTTATGGACACGACAGTGGTCAGGTGATGCAGATTCCAAACGGCACATGGAAGTATTGCCGTATAAAGGGGAGGAGTTATTTGGGGTCGGTCCATCGGACCTGGTGGCCACGGCAACAGCTGGAAAATCCACCTTTTTTACCCCAAGTCACATCTCAGCAGAAAAAGACATCGTCTTTTCAGCCTCAGTCCTTTCGTCCCCATAAGGGCAAGCGGGCAAAAGGCCAGTCATATCTGCCCAGGGATAGAGGAAAGGGAAGAAGACTGCAGCAGGCAGCCCATTCCCAGGAACAGAAGCCCTCCACCGCTTCTGCCAAGTCCTCAGCATGACGCTGGGGCCGTACAAACAGGTGCGGTGGGGGGTCGTCTCAAGAGTTTCAGCACGCAGTGGGCTCACTCGCAAGTGGACCCCTGGATCCTACAAGTAGTATCCCAGGGGTACAGATTGGAAATTCGAGACGTCTCCCCCTCGCAGGTTCCTGAAGTTTGCTTTACCAACGTCTCCCTCCGACAGGGAGGCAGTATTGGAAACAATTCACAAGCTGTATTCCCAGCAGGTGATAATCAAAGTACCCCTCCTACAACAAGGAAAGGGGTATTATTCCACACTATATTGTGGTACTGAAGCCAGATGGCTCGGTGAGACCTATTCTAAATCTGAAATATTTGAACACTTACATACAAAGGTTCAAATCAAGATGGAGTCACTCAGAGCAGTGATAGCGAACCAGGAAGAAGGGGACTATATGGTGTCCCTGGACATCAGGGATGCTTACCTCCATGTTCCAATTTGCCCTTCTCACCAAGGGTACCTCAGGTTCGTGGTACAGAACTGTCACTATCAGTTTCAGACGCTGCCGTTTGGATTGTCCACGGCACCCCGGGTCTTTACCAAGGTAATGGCCAAAATGATGATTCTTCTTCAAAGAAAATGGACGATCGCCTGATAAAGGCAAGGTCCAGAGAACAGTTGGAGGTCGGAGTAGCACTATCTCAAGTAGTTCTACGACAGCACGGGTGGATTCTAAATATTCCAAAATCGCAGCTGTTTCCGACGACACGTCTACTGTTCCTAGGGATGATTCTGGACACAGTCCAGAAAAGGGTGTTTCTCCCGGAGAAGAAAGCATGGGAGTTATCCGAGCTAGTCAGGAACCTCCTAAAACCAGGAAAAGTGTCAGTGCATCATTGCACAAGGGTCCTGGGAAAAATGGTGGCTTCTTACGAAGCGATTCCATTCGGCAGATTTCACGCAAGAACTTTTCAGTGGGATCTGCTGGAAAAATGGTCCGGATCGCATCTTCAGATGCATCAGCGGATAACCCTGTCTCCAAGGACAAGGGTGTTTCTTCTGCGGTGGCTGCAGAGTGCTCATCTACTAAAGGGCCGCAGATTCGGCATTCAGGACTGGGTCCTGGTAACCACGGATGCCAGCCTGAGAGGCTGGGGAGCAGTCACACAGGGAAAAAATTTCCAGGGAGTGTGATCAAGTCTGGAGACTTCTCTCCACATAAATATACTGGAGCTAAGGACAATTTACAATGCTCTAAGCTTAGCAAGACCTCTGCTTCAAGGTCAGCCGGTATTGATCCAGTGGGACAACATCACGGCAGTCGCCCACGTAAACAGACAGGGCGGCACAAGAAGCAGGAGGGCAATGGCAGAAACTGCAAGGATTCTTCGCTGGGCAGAAAATCATGTGATAGCACTGTCAGCAGTGTTCATTCCGGGAGTGGAAAACTGGGAAGCAAACTTCCTCAGCAGGCACGACCTCCACCCGGGAAAGTGGGGACTTCATCGGGAAGTCTTCCACATGATTGTGAACCGTTGGGAAAGACCAAAGGTGGACATGATGGCGTCCCGCCTGAACAAAAAACTGGACAGGTATTGCGCCAGGTCAAGAGATCCTCAGGCAATAGCTGTGGACGTTCTGGTAACACCGTGGGTGTACCAGTCGGTGTATGTGTTCCCTCCTCTGCTTCTCATACCCAAGGTACTGAGAATTATAAGACGTAGAGGAGTAAGAACTATACTCGTGGCTCCGGATTGGCCAAGAAGGACTTGGTACCCGGAACTTCAAGAAATGCTCACAGAGGACTCATGGCCTCTGCCGCTAAGAAGGGACTTGCTTCAGCAAGTACCATGTCTGGTGCCTCCAGTGGCACTGTGGGATCTCAACGTAGTTCTGGGATTCCTCAAATCACATTGGTTTAAACCGCTCAAATCTGTGGATTTGAAATATCTCACATGGAAAGTGACCATGCTGTTGGCCCTGGCCTTGGCCAGGCGAGTGTCAGAATTGGCGGCTTTGTCTCACAAAAGCCCATATCTGATTGTCCATTCGGACAGGGCAGAGCTGCGGACTCGTCCCCAGTTTTCTCCCTAAGGTGGTGTCAGCGTTTCACCTGAACCAGCTTATTGTGGTACCTGCGGCTACTAGGGACTTGGAGGACTCCAAGTTGCTAGATGTTGTCAGGGCCCTGAAAATATAGGTTTCCAGGACGGCTGGAGTCAGGAAAACTGACTTGCTGTTATCCTGTATGCACCCAACAAACTGGGTGCTCTTGCTTCTAAGCAGACGATTGCTAGTTGGATGTGTAGTACAATTCAGCTTGCACATTCTGTGGCAGGCCTGCCACAGCCAAAATATGTAAATGCCCATTCCACAAGGAAGGTGGGCTCATCTTGGGCGGCTGCCCGAGGGGTCTCGGCTTTACAACTTTGCCGAGCTGCTACTTGGTCAGGGGCAAACACGTTGAAAAATTCTACAAATGTGATACCCTGGCTGAGGAGGACCTGGAGTTCTCTCATTCGGTGCTGCAGAGTCATCCGCACTCTCCCGCCCGTTTGGGAGCTTTGGTATAATCCCCATGGTCCTGACGGAGTCCCCAGCATCCACTTAGGACGTCAGAGAAAATAAGAATTTACTTACCGATAATTCTATTTCTCGTAGTCCGTAGTGGATGTTGGGCGCCCATCCCAAGTGCGGATTGTCTGCAATACTTGTACATAGTTATTGTTACAAAAATCGGGTTATTATTGTTGTGAGCCATCTTTTCAGAGGCTCCGCTGTTATCATGCTGTTAACTGGGTTCAGATCACAGGTTGTACAGTGTGATTGGTGTGGCTGGTATGAGTCTTACCCGGGATTCAAAATCCTTCCTTATTGTGTACGCTCGTCCGGGCACAGTATCCTAACTGAGGCTTGGAGGAGGGTCATAGGGGGAGGAGCCAGTGCACACCACCTGATCCTAAAGCTTTTACTTTTGTGCCCTGTCTCCTGCGGAGCCGCTATTCCCCATGGTCCTGACGGAGTCCCCAGCATCCACTACGGACTACGAGAAATAGAATTATCGGTAAGTAAATTCTTATTTTAACCTAAGGTACTGCACTATAGTCCACAATTCTCTTTCTTTTTCCGGTTTGACGAACTAAGAGAAAAAGACTGTAAGAATACGTTTGGTCCTGACCTCCAGACAGCGCTTACTCAGTGGTATCCTATATGTTTTTTGTCATTGTCTGTGTATTCTGAGGGTGGAGAGACCTCAATAGTGATACCCGGACCAGCAGCTGTGACAGCGCACTGATATCTATCAAACCGGTATTTTTCATTACCTCAGCTCTGGTTAAACGATCTGAAATACAATCGGTCCGTTTGAATCGTACCATTTTAATTACTGCGGTGGATGGAAGTCATATTCCTGAGGGAATTATATCCTTTCGTACTATTCCTCTCAAGATGAAGGTCGGAGTTCTTCATTCAGAAAACATCTCTTTCCTTGTAATTCCTAAAGCCTCTCACGAACTGATCCTAGGATTCCCGTGGTTAATAAAACACAATCCCTACATAGATTGGCAAACCATGGATGGTCTCTCTTGGGGACAAAACTACTTCCAGAACTGTTTGCCCTCAGCAAGACCCCTCTGTTCTTCTAGTCCCTCCAGCCTTCCTGTAGAATATCAGGCCTTCCAAGATGTTTTCAGTAAACACGGGGCGGACACCTTACCTCCGCATCGCACTTGGGACTGTCCCATTGATCTGGATCCAGGCAAAACTTCCAATTTGGAGAAAACAGTAGCTCCTTTAACTCGGTTGAATAGTTCTGGAATCAGAGGCAATGGATATCTGTTCTTAATTGTTATGTCATTGAGACCTCTATAGTCAATACAAGGCCACAGACCCCCATCCTTCTTCTTGACAAAGAAAAACCCCGCCCCGGCCGGAGAGGTGGAAGACCTGATGAAACCCTTATCCAAATTCTCCCGGATTTATTCTGACATTGCCTGTGTCTCAGGGAGTGAGAGATGGTAAGTTTTTTTTGTTGTTGTTGTTTTAAAGACTAAAATCTGAAACACATTCTTGCTTCCAGTATGCTAAAAAAAAAAAAAATCTCAGCAGATTGAAAAAGAATTTATGGGAAAAAGAATCACAGGTATTTACAAGTGTTGCCATTATAATGTGTTTTCTAGAGTACCTACAAATGTTTATAATCATGATAATCACCACCTGTGTAGATCACATGATAGAATGCACTTGTGGCTTAAAGTATAGAGAAGAAAAAACAAGCATATACTTAAGTTAAGGCTACATGAGCATTTACTGAAAATAAATGGAAAATTCATCTTTTGCAAAACATGTTATGAATATATATTTAATTCAGATACCAGCACATTATTATATAAAGCCATAAAACAAGTTACAGTATGTCAGAAGGGAGGGGATATTGACAATTTATGTGAAACAAGAAATGTATTGTGTCTATCAGTTGGACACACTATCACTACAGGATTTGAGATTGCTCCATTATTCCTATGATTAAATATATTTCAACAATCTTTGGGGTGGAATTCATTTAGCCGTGGAACTTACTCTGGGCTTTTAGATCCTGAATTAATTAGCTGCCCACAGTAAGCCCCAACAGTGCACTTAACGCAGATATCTGATAGTACTTTAAAAGAACAGAAATCTGCATTTAGGGGGTAATTCCAAGTTGATCGCAGCAGGATTTTTTTAGCAGTTGGGCAAAACCATGTGCATTGCAGGGGAGGCAGATATAACATGTGCAGAGATAGTTAGATTTGGGTGGGTTATTTTGTTTCTGTGCAGGGTAAATACTGGCTGCTTAATTTTTACACTGCAGTTTAGATTGCAGATTGAACACACCACATCCAAATCTAACTCTCTCTGCACATGTTAAATCTGCCTCCCCTGCAGTGCACATGGTTTTGCCCAACTGCTAAAAAAAAATCCTGCTGCGATCAACTTGGAATTACCCCCTTAGTGCACACTTGTGGCTTACGACAGGCTTACTGTGCATTATAATTGCATAGTTTTGGGCACTTTACCATAATCTATGCCTTACTATGCACTAATCATGGGGTTCATGGCAGGATATGTTTGCATAGCTCTGGTCACGTGACCTGGAAACTAAAAGCTTGCAGTAAATCCATACTTGCCTACCTGACCCTCTCCATGAGGGAGAAAATGCTCTGTTCCTGGACTTTCCTGGTAATGTATGATTGCCATCACCTGTGGTGAAACACCTTACTTATCAATTAACTAGCTCACCACAGGTGATGGCAATCATACATTACCAGGAAAGTCCAGGAACAGAGCATTTTCTCCCTCATGGAGAGGGTCAAGTAGGCAAGTACGAGTAAATCTCATGGCTAATTGAATTCCCCTTTATAGTCTCTGTAAAGTAACTGGATGTTCATGCCAGCACAAACTAGATCACTCAAAGTAACTTTAGGGTGCAGGATAGCACAGATAAGACAACATATAACTTTATCTTTATTATATTTTTAGGTAGCAAACAATACAAAAATATCACACTCTATGGCATACTTGCCTACCTGACCCTCTCCATGAGGGAGAAAATGCTCTGTTCCTGGACTTTCCTGGTAATGTATGATTGCCATCACCTGTGGTGAAACACCTTACTTATCAATTAACTAGCTCACCACAGGTGATGGCAATCATACATTACCAGGAAAGTCCAGGAACAGAGCATTTTCTCCCTCATGGAGAGGGTCAGGTAGGCAAGTATGCTCTATGGTACAGCAGCTTAAACAACTAAGTTTAATCACCAATACCACTAGGATAGATCTTTCCTGGGAGCAGACAGCAGTAAACTGGAGAGAGGAAAAAGATCCTGCACTGAATTATTATTATTATTATTATTAATAATAATCTCACAGACAACTAACATTCGTGGGTTATCTATCTGAAAGGTACCCAGAATGTAATTCAGTGTTGATGGTGCTCCCAGGAATAGAATACATCGTACTCAGAGAAAAAACTAATTTAGCAGTGGCTAATCAAGAAAGCAATTCCTTATTAGGGGAATCTTAAAAGTGATCAGTTAAATGTAATGACTGTAACTTTAAACCTTATGACTTATTTGACATTTATTAAAATAACAGGGTGTCATAGACTTAGTCATCATTTGCCCTCTAAATCTAAGAAAGCCATAACAGACAAAACCTGGTGAAAATATAGCAGAGTAAAGTTGGGTACACACTAGGCGATTTCAGCCTAAAAAATAAATGATAGCGACATAAATGTTATCGTTCATTTTTAGGCTTATATCGTCCAGTGTGTATGGGGTATTATTGGTGAACGATGAACGATGCGCGCTCCCGCACGTCTTTCAGCAATCACCAATATTGAGCTGACATGCAGTTCAACGTTATCGTTGAATGATAATGTTCAATGTGTACGCGCTATATCATTGAACACTATATTGTTCAACAATATAATCGTTCATTGCCGGCATTTAAGCATCGCCAAGTGTGTACCCGGCTTAAGTCTAATGGTGAAAATATTAACGTTCTTATACTGTAACACTCATATAATGGTATCACAAAGCAGGGGAGAAAAGAACTCTCTTCTTTGCGGTAGAAGTCTTATAGATAATATAAAGCTTAGAAATTAATATGTCTAATGGGTATCTGCTTTTGCAATCTGATCCTGGTAGACCCTTATACTTAATCGCAGGAGCCACAGTGGATTTCCCTGTAATGAGGGTTAATAGAAAAGGGAAGAGTAGTGTTCTGATAGACAGGAATAAAAGTATCACAACTCTTAACACAATGGTGTATGCTGCTGTTACTTCTATAATTGGTGGCAAGTGAGTATCACCGCATTCTGAGTGGTGATAGAAGGAAAAAGCAAATGCCTGTGTGGTCTTATTCAAATAGTGGGTGCGCTCTGATGCCAAATGGTATAGCAGAGTAACTATAACCTACTGTCCGTTACACTCCGTAGTACACATAAACAGAAAGTTACTTGTTGATATAATTTATTGTGGCTGTTCTTGGTGTGTAATACACTCTGTGACCATGCTACTGTGCATTGTGGGGCACCCTTTCGACTCCACGACAAACTGTTTCGCTTCTGCACTTTGTCAATTGGATACCAGATGTCTTCATAGTGGGGACTCCATATCCTATGGATTAACCAATTTGAGTGTATGTACAGCTGTGATTGGTGTTTGTATGTGAGATTGTGACCACAGAGTTCTCTGTGTATGGTTACCAAGCTGGAGTAAGAATGTAATTAATTTACTCCAATCATTGTGGGTGCCGGGTAAAATTATCCATATTGTTAAGCCTATGTGTGCAATTTAGGTCCTTTGTAAGAAATACCCTATGGTAGCTAAATACATATAGTTGGGAGATGTACATTGTATATTTTATAATAATATAATATATGGCCACCATAAGGGTAACCAAGTTGAGTGACTAGTTAAAAGAAAAAAAATAGGATTAAATAAAGACAATATAGTGGGGTGCGTATGGCGTTCACACTAAATTTCAAATACTAGATTATATGGTACTGCGGATTGCAGATGCAGTAATAGTATAAGTTTAGTGTACATATGCACACAAATATAGTATTTTTGTATATATTATATTATCTATTTTTTAAATTTATGATAAGCTCCTAAGTGTGTTGAATTTCACTCATGAAGTTGGAGCATGCTAACAAGATAGCAAATCTGACACTAAATTAAAGATAGTAGTTACATAGTATTTATCTTAATGGGATTCATCCACTTGATATGCCATAAAAAAGCTTGGCCTGAGTAAGATTTCTGCATGCTGAGTGCCTCATCAGCTGACTGAAGTACAGAAGGAGGCTCAGGTGACTTGGTGCCACAAAATGCTGGGCCAGATTTGATGGTGGTCACTTACACTCTATCTGGAAGATCATCAGTGGTGATTAATCCTGGCTCTAGAGTTTCAGTCCCAAGATCAAACAATAGCTGACCCAGTTGCCCCCTAGTTGGAGGTGCACTGCCACAGAGTTCTGATGTGAGCATAGTGTGGCCAAGCATATGGTGGCTGTTTTTGTGGCTAAGTTATGTAGCTACCATTCCACTCGTGCAGCAGCACACAGTCACTGTGTACAGGTACTTCAACCAATGCCTGACGCAAGTCATTTCCAGGTACTATTCAAGAACTCGCACTCATGGTGCCCTTATCCATCACGACAATGCACCTGCTCACAAGTCTAGGAAAGTGGTGGATTGTCTAGGCCATGAAGGCATTCATGAGCTTGGTCATCCACCATACAGTCTAGACCTGGCCTCTTGCAACTTCATTTCATTTGAGTCACTGGAAACTGCAGTGGAGACCTTCATCCGGCATGAAGAAGACATACCCACTTTCAGATTGGTCCAGCTACTTCACCAAGTGGTTTGAATGCATGCAACTTTGCATAACCTCCTCTGGTGAGTACTTTGAAAAAATCTAATGTTCACCTTGTAAATATAATACTTTTTGTTCATCTGGAAACTTATTGCACACCCCTTTTACAACTTATTAACTCATATCTCAGATTACCTGTGTGAAACATATCAGAAGTTCACCTCTGATCAGTACTCCTTGAGACCCCTATGCTGCATAGGGGTGGGTGAAGTGTAAGTGCACTGTGTGAGGACCTACAGCCACAAGGGGGGGGGGGGGGGGGGGAGTTAATATCCCAAGTGCATTTATTGTTATTTGGGAGAGGGGCTATTGATATGTTAGTATTGCATTAAGGGTGGGTTTTCAATAGGGACCTATATACACTGAGGGTAGGGCCAATACCACTGGGGAAGCTGTTACTTTTGGGTGGTTTGAGAGACATTGCCACAGACATACAAATCATACTTTGAGTTAAAGAATACAAATTGTATTGGAAGATAAAAAAGACTGGAAAAATCTAAGGTCTTTACTACACATTTTACGGCCCATTACAAATATCTATACAGTGCATGTTATGGCAAATTTAAACTTTCAAGCATGTAGAAAGCATTTGAATTAATCGTGTTCAGTAGGATGTGTATATGCAGTTAGGTCCATATGTATTTGGACACTGACTAAAGTTTCCTAATTTTGGCACTATAAGCCACCACAATTGAATTGACATTAAACAATGGAGAAGCAATTGAAGTGCAGACTTTCAGCTTTAATTTAAGGGGTGGAACAAAACATTTAGGAATTGCAACCATTTCTATACACAGCCCCCTGTTTTCAAAGGCTCAAATGTAATTGGACAAATTAAAATAATAAATGGTTATGCTTTGCCAGGCCTTTACTGAAGATGGCTTCAGTAGTTACTTGTTTTGCCTTTAGTATTGACTTCAACAAGTGAAATGCATGTTCGATCAGGTTGAGATCAGGTGGCTGACTCGATTATTGCATAAATTTCTACTTCTTTACCTTAAAAAACTCCTGGATTGCTCTCGCAGTATGTTTTGGGTCATTGCCCATCTGTACTGTGAAGCTCTGTCCAATCAACTTTGCAGATTTCGACTGAATCTAAGCAGACAGTATATCTCTATTCACTTCAGAATCATCCGGCTACTTCTGTCTTCTGAATAAATAAATGCTAGTGACTCCATGCCACTGAAGCCAATCAGGAACATGCCATAACATGTTTTACAGAAACTGTCTCTAACAAGTTTTACAGAAAATTTAATCTGTTTTCTTCCCAATATTCTGGTAAAAGGTTGATCTTATTTTCCTCTGTCTAAAGAATGCAGTTACAAAACTGGGCTGACATTTTTAGATGTTTCTTGGCAAAGTTTAATCTGGCCTTTCAATTTTTGAGGCTTAAGAATGGTTTGAACCCTCTATATTTGCTTTTGTGAAGTTTTCTTTTTATGGTTGACTTGGATAATAATATCCCTACCGCATAGAAAGTTTTCTTCACTTGGCTCCCCATATGTTCTTTTTTTCTCTGAATGTACCAAACTGGCCACTCCTATGGTTCCTATTATTGCTCTGATGGATTTTTTTTTTTTTTTTGCAGTCTAAGGATGGGTTTTTTTCACTTGCATTGACAACTCCTTTGACTGCAAGTTGTGGGTTCACATCACTAGCTTCCAAATGCAAATGCCACACTTGGAATCAACTCCAGAATTTTTGCCTGCTTAATTGATTAAGAGATAACAAAGGAATAGCCCAGACCTGTCCACGAAACAGAGTCAATTGACCAATTATTTTTAGTCCCTTTTAAAAGAAGGGCTACATATTAAACTGCTCTAATTTCTAGACCCTTTCTCCAATTTGGATATGAATATTGCCAAATTAAATCTGATAATCTGCACTTTAAAAATATTCATTATATAACTGAAACTTAAATATGTTTGGGTAAACAGCATAAAATTACAAAAATTGTGTCAGTGTCTAAATATCCTACTCTATGTTGGTCTGTGATTGCCCAGTTTGGTTCTATTACTGTTGTTCCAATTGTAAAGCGCAACAGAATATGCTGCACTTTATAAGAAACTGTTAAATATATATGGACCTAACTGTATGGATAATGTTAAATGGCCTATCTGAACTGATATGATCTAGGTACAGCTGCTTAATACTTTTTCATGCTTGCATAGAGTAAGAATGGATGAAAGGCCAGGAAAGATTTGTATGTGTTTGCTAAACAGAAAGACTAGAATATTTCTGCCACACTTCACCACAACATCATGGATCTAATGCACAATAAACTTCTCAGCATTCTATATGAAAAATCCTTCATGAGCTTCATCTACAGTTGGGCTCTTTTATATACATTTATAGTGATTAGCGAATGACAAAATATAGAAGTTACGAAAAACACAAAAAGTCACCATGGAAATTAAAATAACTATATCTCCAGCTTTCAAAATAAAAAAAATTCCAATATGCTATTCATATCTAGAGAGGATTAGATGGGTTACAAAATGTGGTACAGAATAAATAATAAATATAATACTGTAGGTCATGTATAGAATTCAACCCCAGAATAAGCAGATAGCTACACTGTTGAAATGCATCAGATATTGCAGACTGTTACACTTCTAATTTCTTCTATGTTGCAGGTTTCATAAATTGTAATATTGATACAATAAATATTTTCTATCAGGGAAGGACTTATAGCACATTTTATAACAAATTATATAGCAGAAAATCACAAAAGGATAGTCATACATACCGACCTGAAACAATATATGCGTCTAAAAAAACATATCCAAAATACGACCATACCTTACACAAGACGTTGCAAAAACTCTAATCCATGCTCTCATTATCTCCCGCATTGATTATTGCAATAATTCTATTACTGGTCTTACCTAAAAGAGACACTTACCACTACAATCCCATCTGAATGCAGATGCGAGGCTAATATTCCTTGCTAGATGTTAATCGGCTGCAGATCCACTCTGTCAGTCCCTCCCACTCGTTACTTGTATTCTACCATATTAAATATAAAATACTTTTAGTCACACACAAGGCCACTAATCAAACTACACCAATCTCTTTGCTTATCTCAAAATATCTCCCAACACGACCTCTCCGCTCTTCACAAGATTTACGTCTCTCATCCAAACTCATTATTCGCTCCCATGCACGATTGCAGGACTTTTCTCGGGATGCACCAACTCTGTGGAATGCCTTCCCACTCACAATAAGACTCTCCCGTAGTCTCCAAACCTTCAAGCGTTCCCTGAAAACTCACCTCTTCAGGCTGGCTTATCACATTCCAGAATCACTTACTCAACCTTTATAAGCTTTCCTATCCAATTATATCCCCACTGTACAGTCCACAAATATCCTCCACATATTTTCTCTTTCTTCACTTTCTCTTCCTTCTGACACTGGTTCATCATTGCTGTGATGTGATATCAGGCAGCCCACCTAGAACCTTTGCAATCGGGTGGACTACTATGCAATGGATAGCACCTATCCTTGTGTTTAAAATAAATAACGAGCACTTTATAATTAACATATAAAATGTACAAATTATATCTAAAAATATGTGTGTAAACAATATGTGTAGTCATGGCACCTGTAAAAAGAATATCGTTAGTATTTATGTTTACAACTCCTTTTAGGAGTTAATTAGTATGAGCACAGTCTGTTTTTGTTTCACCATTCAGCAACTGTGAATGATCTAACTGTCCCTACCTATCCTTTTCTATCAATGCCTATTTCCTTATAGATTGTAAGTTTGCGAGCAGGGCCTTCCTACCTCTATGACTGTTTATTATTACCCACTTTTGTTTTATCATTGTGTACAACTGTAAAGCACAATGGAATTTGCTGTGCTATATAAGAAACTCTTAATAAATAAATAAATATATAAAATAAAAATGCTGACCTGATGCATGGAATATAAATGCTGACAAACATACATGTGGAACAATGCAAAAGATCATACTGCTAATACTCAACTCAATGGGGTGTATTTACTAAAATTCGTATTTTTCCGAAAGAGGTTAAAGTTCAAACACGAATGACATCGAAAGTGTAAATTTGCAACTTTTTGAATTTATTACGACTAATTTACTAAGCTGACGTATTCTGCATTTTCGTATTTACCGATGTCGATGTCATTCGTATTTTTTGGCAGTGTTTTACGGGAGTGAATTGTAAAACACTGCCGACTTTAACACAATGAATCTCGGCCGGATCTGTGAGATCCGTGTTGGGCTTCATTGTGCACCTTTCGTAAAAAAAAAAAACATTGTTAAAATTGTTTTAAAAAAATGCGTGGGGTCCCCCCTCCTAAGCAAAACCAGCCTCGGGCTCTTTTAGCCGGTCCTGGTTGAAAAAATATGGGGGGAAAAGTAACAGGGGTTCCCCCATATTTAAGCAACCAGCACCGGGCTCTGCGCCTGGTCCTGGTTCCAAAAATACGGGGGACAAAAAGCGTAGGGGTCCCCCGTATTTCTGAAACCAGCACCGGGCTCCACTAGCCAGATACATAATGCCACAGCCGGGGGACACTTTTATATTGGTCCCTGCGGCCCTGGCATTACATACCCAACTAGTCACCCCTGGCCGGGGTACCCTGGAGGAGTGGGGACCCCTTCAATCAAGGGGTCCCCCCCCTCCAGCCACCCAAGGACCAGGGGTGAAGCCCGAGGCTGTCCCCCCCATCCAAGGGTGGCAGATGGGGGGCTGATAGCCTTTTTGTCAAAATTTGAATATTGTTTTTAGTAGCAGTACTACAAGTTCCAGCAAGCCTCCCCCGCAAGCTGGTACTTGGAGAACCACAAGTACCAGCATGCAGAGGAAAACCGGGCCCGCTGGTACCTGTAGTACTACTACTAAAAAAATAGCCCAATAAAAACAGGAGACACACACCTTGAAAGTAAAAGTTTATTACATACATCCACACCTCCAAACATACATACTTACCTATGTTCACACGAGGGTCGGTCCTCTTCTCCATGTAGAATCCATGGGGTACCTGTTGGTAAAATTATACTCACATAATCCAGTGTAGATCGGTCCTCTTCTGTTCTATTTGTAATCCACGTACTTTGCAAAATAAAAAAACGCACACCCGACCATGCACTGAAAGGGGCCCCATGTTTTCACATGGGACCCCATTCCCCGACTGCCAGGAACCCCCCCTGACTTCTGTCTAAGAGGGTTCCTTCAGCCAATCAGGGAGCGCCACGTCGTGGCACCCTCCTGATTGGCTGTGTGCTCCTGTAGTGTCTGTCAGGCAGCACACGGCAGTGATACAATGTAGCGCCTATGCGCTCCATTGTAACCAATGGTGGGAACTTTGAGGTCAGCGGTGAGGTTACTTTCGGTCAACCGCTGACCCCTACGCTTTTTGTCCCCCGTATTTTTGGAACCAGGACCAGGCGCAGAGCCCGGTGCTGGTTGCTTAAATATGGGGGAACCCCTGTCCCTTTTTTCCCCATATTTTTTCAACCAGGACCGTCTCAAAGAGCCCGAGGCTGGTTTTGCTTAGGAGGGGGGACCCTACGCATTTTTTTCAACAAATTTAACACTTTCCCACCCCTTCCCACTGATAAACATGCACGGATCTCATGGATCCGTGCATGCCTATCAGAACACGGTAAAAAAAGCAGGTCTGTTTTATTTTAGCACTTTTTTATGATTTGTATTTTTTCACGGCAGTGTTTGTGAATTACACTTTTTAGTAAATTACCGAGTTCTACCAAATTACAGGCGTATTTGACCGATGGTGTATTCATTCGTAATTTTTTTTTTTTTGAGAACCAAAAAAATACGATTGCCCTCATCACTGCCGTGATTTGAGTTTAGTAAATTCCCGAGATGACACTTTGAAGAAAAAACACCATCTCGGTCAAAATCAGGACCTTAGTAAATATACCCCATTGTATCCCAAACAAAATGTAGAAAAGTTTCTGGAAACCGTTTTCTACACTAAGGGGCTGAATATGAGTTCAGATTTGGGGTGGCCATCAACCATTGACGGTGAGTGTTATTTCTCACTTCACCATCAATGGGTTGCACTTTCTATGTATGTACATAGCCAAACCAATGATTGAGTTTTTCCAATGGTAAAGAACTATCGATGGCAGCAGTTGATGGTCATCACTAGTATGGCGCAAAGCAAAACAAAGCAAATAACTTTGCACCTTGGAAAAACCATGCTGCACTGCAGGTGGGTCAAATTTACAATCTGTAGATTTAGTTTCGAGAGGGCGTGTACAAAATTGCTGTATAAAATCAACAGCCAGTACTTACATCAATGTAAAATATACATATATATATATAGCATGTGGAATCCTGCACTCACATCAGAAGGATAGACAACAATGAGGTGCTCCCTAGTGGGGATCTCCCTATGCGGGTAGACCCACAGTATTTAAACAAAAGTCCAACAATGTGGAGGTGCACTCGTCGATTTCAAGTAGTCTGCAACTTCATTTTGTTCACAACAACTTTATTTCAGTCGATATTCGGCTCTTTAGGTCGACGTTTCGATCCTCATTCGAGGATCTTTATCAAGTCAAGCTTCATTTTATACATAATATTTTCAAAGCATCATACATTGATTACTACAAAAGAACAAAAATGAATAAAATAAATACATACATAAAGCGAAAACAAAAAACATGAATGGGCTACCACGCCCTCAAAGCATTTGGATATAAAATTCTATCAGCACCAAGTGTGGTACAAAAAACAACAAACAACACCACGTCTCTGTCCATATCCACCAGATGAGCATACCTGCACCCAATCACTTAGCCAGTTAACACCAATGTGCAATAAGGAGATCTCAAACGTGTGCAACAGCTGATGTGCAAAGGGATGTCAGTGACATCACTCACTTACTCAGAAAATCAATGTGCCATGTTCAAACAGTAGCAATGCTGTACGGTTAGTCAGGCTTAATTCAAATAGGATTCTGAAAAAATGAATTAAAGAATATACATATATATATACATATATATATATATATATATATATATATATACATATATATACAGCCACACACACTATTAGAGTGGAAATTCCACATATATCCAAAGCCAACCGTAAAATAACACAAAGTGAGATACTTACAGATATGTTTACTTAAACTCACAACCATGGAGCAATTCAGACAACCTGGGAGATCACTGTGAATATAATGCCAATAAATCATACATCATCTAATGGCTGCCACAGTGTATAAACTTACTAACCACTCCTAAGTGTAAGATTCAGTGCTCACCTGCAGTGAATGAAATCCTGACAACCTCTACAGCCACACACCTTGGCAGCAAATGAGTTGGCCTTATATACCCATGTACAGGAAGTGGAGGTGCAGACCACTGCAGGTGCCCCCTCACAATTTCCCACTCTCAGATGGACTTACCAAATGTACAATTTTCACCACAGATTAAGATAATTACTAGACAACTATCTGGACCTACCGTGCTGTTTAATACAGCTCGGACAGGTCAAGCCTGTACATGGGTATATAAGGCCAACTCATTTGCTGCCAAGGTGTGTGGCTGTAGAGGTTGTCAGGATTTCATTCACTGCAGGTGAGCACTGAATCTTACACTTAGGAGTGGTTAGTAAGTTTATACACTGTGGCAGCCATTAGATGATGTATGATTTATTGGCATTATATTCACAGTGGTCTCCCAGGTTGTCTGAATTGCTCCATGGTTGTGAGTTTAAGTAAACATATCTGTAAGTATCTCACTTTGTGTTATTTTACGGTTGGCTTTGGATATATGTGGAATTTCCACTCTAATAGTGTGTGTGGCTGTATATATATATATATGTATACCGTACACTGAACGCCGGCACTCGGTCCGCCCCCTGGGCTTACTTGCTGCTGGTGCCTTCCCCTAGGGTGTGACCCCCATATCCATATCAGAGAAGAACGAGGCGGCACTCAGAGACTTCAAACAGCAAATGAATTTAGTGCAAAATCTGCAGTGATACAATCAACGTTTCGGGGTATTCACCCCTTCATCAGGATAACAAATACAGTGTAAAACATCACCTTATATAGGTGCACTCACCCCCTGGTGTCTTCCCCACGCCTGGCTGCCGCTGGCCGCGCCGGTCCGGCCCGTCATCCGCCCACCCCGAGTGACCACTTCCGCCGGAAGTGACGTCGCGTAGTGACGTTGCGGGTCCCGGCCGCGTTGCCCCGGTAACGCTGTGTAAACAAATAACGTATAATAGTACAACGGCTCACGGACATATGGCAGAAGGTGATTAAAGTACAATGTGACCTTTTGTGCATAAAGATCATATATTGTCACATACCTGTAAATCTATATGAACCAAACATTACCCTGTGTTAGGGATCATATCTTTCACGCATAAAGTGACCAGTGCCAAACTGACGTAAACAGTGAAAAATTAATACTAAAAAACATGCATGTGTCAAAACCTTAAAACCCCCTTTATGGGTACATCCTACATGTCAGACAACCTCCGTGTATATCCATGGTATATGGACTCGTGCCTCAAATTCATAATCTGAATCTGGGCCTCTCCCTTAATTTATATCTTAGTAATTTATATCTTAGTGTTTCTGCCCTCCGTTATTATACGTTCCGTGAGCCATGTCCTTCCATACATCTAAAATTGACATATTAAAAATTGACATATTAAAAACAACTGTGTTTAAAATCATTTGTGGACCCCACTCTCTGGTCCACAATATCTAAATCTCTTGTCCTTTATATTTTATATCGTGAAAACATCCAAATAGTAATACTATAAACAGCACATATAAACTCTACACAGAAGGCCAAAACCTGACGGAATATCCTGTAACCCTGGCTATTTATAAAACCCCCTTTATTTTTCTCTCCTACGATGTCCCCCACCCAGCATTGCGATCACAGACTATATAGGATCTCAATGATCAGAGGAAATTACTCAAGCCCAATGATTCATTGAGCCCCTTCGGTCTTACTGTATCCAGTCTGAAGATCCAACGCGACTCCAGCTGTAAAAGTTTAAGTGATCTATTTCCCCCTCTGATGGACTCCGGCACGTGGTCAATTATTCGATGTCTCAACGTGGCGAGACCATGTTTGGAGTTCAAAAAATGGCGTGCCACGGGTTGATCACTCACCCCCGTATTGATGGCAGCTCTGATGGCTTGTCTGTGCTGTGCCATCCTAACTTTGAATTGACATTCCGTCTTTCCTATGTAATACAGTCCGCAAGGGCATATAATTACATAGATGACGAATTTTGAATGGCAAGATAACGGCCAATTAATGGTGTATTTCTTGGCCGAGTGGGGATGCGAGATCATGTTACTAGTGGACATGTAGCTGCACGTTGTGCATCCAATGCACTTGTAACAGCCATTCGGTCTACTTAAAAAGTGTGAGGGAATCTTTTTCTTAAATTTACTCAGATCAGTTTTTACCACCAAGTCTTTGATGTTTTTACCTCTTTTATAGCTTGGCATGATTCTAGTATTTTTCAATGATTTGAGGCCAGGGTCTGAAGAGATCATTGGCCACAAGGTTTTGGCCTTCTTGCTGGTATGACGACTGTTAGTGTCATAGGTGTTCACCCAGGGGAGCCTATCCTTCTCCAGTCGTGGGACCTTCGTAATCAATAGGTTTCCCCTCTCTTGGGATACCGCTTTGGCACGGGCTGTTTTTAACAGGGACCTTGGGTAGCCCCTTTGTACAAATTTCTCTTCCATGAGATGTAATTGTGGATCAAGATCCTCAGCTAGACTCGTGACCCTACAGGCCCTTAAAAACTGGGAGTATGGTAGCCCTTGAATGGTGGGAGTGGGATGGAAACTGTTGTAACTCAAAATGGTATTTCTATCGGTGGGTTTAGTGTATAATTTTGTAATGATGTCTCCATGCTGTATGTTAATGGAGACATCCAGGAACTCAATCTGCGTGTGGCTACTTTTCACTGTCAGCTTGATCGGACTGGTGGACTTGTTCTGCACATTAATTATTTCCAGGAGCATTTGCTCATCCCCGGTCCAGAACATCAAAAGGTCATCTATATAGCGATAATATAAGAGAATCTCTTTGGTAATTGTCGGATTCTCATAGAATAGACCTTTCTCCACCTCCCACATGTACGTATTGGCGAAGGCCGGCGCTACTGCCGATCCCATCGCACACCCTGTTAACTGTTTGAATAATTTATCTTCAAACAGAAAGTAGTTGTGGGTAAGAGTGAATTCCAGTAGTTTCAGGAATAGTTCGATGTCAGGTCCTGTGTATGCTGTATTACCTGTAAGGAGTCTTCTCACCGCCTGTATCCCCTCACCATGTGGGATACAGGTGTAGAGACTGGTGACATCCATGGTTGCCATAAGCATATTGTCTGGCACCTTTCCCATCTCAGTGAACTTTCTTAGCAAGGTACTGGAGTCCTTAAGATGGGTGAATGTTTGTTGTATACAAGGCTGCAAATAGGCATCAAGAAATATTGCTAGGGGTTCGCACAGAGACCCCCGGGCCGAGATGATGGGTCTCCCCGGGGGCCTCTGCGCGTCCTTGTGAACCTTAGGGAGTGTATAGAAAATGGGTACAATGGGATATTCAGTGCTAAGTTTCTGAATAACCGTCTTGGTTAATAATCCCTGTGCATCCGCTTCCCCAAGTACACATTCCAATTCTTTCCTATATTGCAGTGTGGGATCTTTTTCCAACCTACAGTAGGTATCAGTATCCCCCAACAATCTAAGGCATTCATCAACATAATCAGCAGTGTTCTGAATAACAACAGAGCCCCCCTTATCCGCCCCCCTAATAATAATGTCCTGTCTTTTACTGAGGGCTTTCAGGGCAGTGTTCTCCTCTGTGGAGAGGTTGTTGTATGTGTATGGCACCTTATCTGTTCCTGCCAATTCTAATAACCTGCTGAAAGTCTTGACTGACGCATCATTAGACACAGGATCAAAACGTGAATTCGGACCCAGTCTACTGACCCTTTCTGGGAGATGACTCACAGCCACATTCCTCGGCTGCTTCTCAAAGTATTCCTTCAATTTCAATGTTCGCTGCAGTTTGAACGTATCAACTTTCCATTGAAATTTGTTCGGCCTATTGGTTGGGACAAAGGACAGTCCTTTTTCAAGGACACTTACCTCGGCAGGAGATAGGACACTTGACGATAAATTGAAGATTAGGTCCTCCTTGCTTTGGGGGGCCTCCCCCTTCTTTTGCCTGTACCTTTGTCCCCCCCACCTGGTGCACCTGCCTCTCGGGCAGCTATTAAAGCCCGAGTCTTTACCCCTAAAGGGGTCATGTGGGTATTTCTTTTTCCTTGTGCATTTCCCTGATCATCCGAATCACTGGCAGATGTCGTCCCCATATGTGTCACCTGGGTTCTAGATCGATATCTCGGTACTTTGTTCCCAGCGGGTTGGCCTCCTGTATTTCCCAGCCAAGTATACACCCGATGTTGCACATAATCTTGCTGGACCTTGTGCAATTTCTCCCTTTTAAATTTCAGTAGGTCAAGTCGGTACTGTTCTACTTGTTCTCCTAGTTTGGTAATCCTCGCCGCATCTGCTGTGTACAGATCGCTGTGTTCCCCCTCGTACTTGCTGATCTTTTCTCTGGTCACGTTGTATTCCCTTGTCGCTTCCTCAATGACCAAGAGAAGCAAGTCCATGGAGCATTTATTCAGTACTGCAATCCATCTTTTGCAGAAGCTAATGTTGTACCGGCCAATCGTGGGTGCATTGTGAATGCGAAAACCCCTTGGTATCTGTTTGGCACGATAATAGTCTGACAGTGTGCGGCTGTGATACAGGTAGTCCACCTCTCTCTTTTTGAGTTTAAGTAATTCACGGAAGACATCCTCATTCGTAGTGGCCGGGCTATCTCCAAATGCGGACTCTTTAGTTAATATCCCCTCGGCTTCGAGGTCAGAGAAGCTTAAGGTGTCACATGTATCACATTGTAATAAGAACGTAGTCCCCTCATCCTCTGCTCCTAGTGCGGTAGCCATTTTGCAGTGGCCGTCAGCCTGTTCCGCCAGGGTCCTTCTGTTCAAAGTGCAGTGCCAGTGAAAAAGTGCAAATGTGCAAAACTGCGTGTAGACAAACAAACAGAGAAGTCCTGAGATGAGGAAAAATAGTTCACAGTCCGGTGCCTTGCGTAGCCTTGCACCCTGCAGCGTGTGCTGAGGCCATATACCGTACACTGAACGCCGGCACTCGGTCCGCCCCCTGGGCTTACTTGCTGCTGGTGCCTTCCCCTAGGGTGTGACCCCCATATCCATATCAGAGAAGAACGAGGCGGCACTCAGAGACTTCAAACAGCAAATGAATTTAGTGCAAAATCTGCAGTGATACAATCAACGTTTCGGGGTATTCACCCCTTCATCAGGATAACAAATACAGTGTAAAACATCACCTTATATAGGTGCACTCACCCCCTGGTGTCTTCCCCACGCCTGGCTGCCGCTGGCCGCGCCGGTCCGGCCCGTCATCCGCCCACCCCGAGTGACCACTTCCGCCGGAAGTGACGTTGCGGGTCCCGGCCGCGTTGCCCCGGTAACACTGTGTAAACAAATAACGTATAATAGTACAACGGCTCACGGACATATGGCAGAAGGTGATTAAAGTACAATGTGACCTTTTGTGCATAAAGATCATATATTGTCACATACCTGTAAATCTATATGAACCAAACATTACCCTGTGTTAGGGATCATATCTTTCACGCATAAAGTGACCAGTGCCAAACTGACGTAAACAGTGAAAAATTAATACTAAAAAACATGCATGTGTCAAAACCTTAAAACCCCCTTTATGGGTACATCCTACATGTTAGACAACCTCCGTGTATATCCATGGTATATGGACTCGTGCCTCAAATTCATAATCTGAATCTGGGCCTCTCCCTTAATTTATATCTTAGTGTTTCTGCCCTCCGTTATTATACGTTCCGTGAGCCATGTCCTTCCATACATCTAAAATTGACATATTAAAAATTGACATATTAAAAACAACTGTGTTTAAAATCATTTGTGGACCCCACTTTCTGGTCCACAATATCTATGAATCATTGGGCTTGAGTAATTTCCTCTGATCATTGAGATCCTATATAGTCTGTGATCGCAATGCTGGGTGGGGGACATCGTAGGAGAGAAAAATAAAGGGGGTTTTATAAATAGCCAGGGTTTCAGGATATTCCGTCAGGTTTTGGCCTTCTGTGTAGAATTTATATGTGCTGTTTATAGTATTACTATTTGGATGTTTTCACGATATAAAATATAAAGGACAAGAGATTTAGATATTGTGGACCAGAAAGTGGGGTCCACAAATGATTTTAAACACAGTTGTTTTTAATATGTCAATTTTTAATATGTCAATTTTAGATGTATGGAAGGACATGGCTCACGGAACGTATAATAACGGAGGGCAGAAACACTAAGATATAAATTAAGGGAGAGGCCCAGATTCAGATTATGAATTTGAGGCACGAGTCCATATACCATGGATATACACGGAGGTTGTCTGACATGTAGGATGTACCCATAAAGGGGGTTTTAAGGTTTTGACACATGCATGTTTTTTAGTATTAATTTTTCACTGTTTACGTCAGTTTGGCACTGGTCACTTTATGCGTGAAAGATATGATCCCTAACACAGGGTAATGTTTGGTTCATATAGATTTACAGGTATGTGACAATATATGATCTTTATGCACAAAAGGTCACATTGTACTTTAATCACCTTCTGCCATATGTCCGTGAGCCGTTGTACTATTATACGTTATTTGTTTACACAGCGTTACCGGGGCAACGCGGCCGGGACCCGCAACGTCACTACGCGACGTCACTTCCGGCGGAAGTGGTCACTCGGGGTGGGCGGATGACGGGCCGGACCGGCGCGGCCAGCGGCAGCCAGGCGTGGGGAAGACACCAGGGGGTGAGTGCACCTATATAAGGTGATGTTTTAAACTGTATTTGTTATCCTGATGAAGGGGTGAATACTAGAGATGAGCGGGTTCGGTTCCTCGGAATCCGAACCCACCCGAACTTCAGCTTTTTTTACACGGATCCGAGCGACTCGGATCTTCCCGCCTTGCTCGGTTAACCCGAGCGCGCCCGAACGTCATCATGACGCTGTCGGATTCTCGCGAGGCTCGGATTCTATCGCGAGACTCGGATTCTATATAAGGAGCCGCGCGTCGCCGCCATTTTCACACGTGCATTGAGATTGATAGGGAGAGGACGTGGCTGGCGTCCTCTCCATTTAGATTATAAGAGAGAGAGATTTACTGGAGCTTAGGACTAGGAGGAGTACTGTAGAAGTGTAGAGAGTGCAGAGAGTTTACTAGTGAGTGACCACCAGACAGTGCAGTTTATTTAATATATCCGTTCTCTGCCTGAAAAAAGCGATACACACAGTGACTCAGTCACATACCATATCTGTGTGCACTGCTCAGGCTCAGCCCAGTGTGCTGCATCATCTATATATATTATATATCTGTCTGACTGCTCAGCTCACACAGCTTATAATTGTGGGGGAGACTGGGGAGCACTGCAGTGCCAGTTATAGGTTATAGCAGGAGCCAGGAGTACATAATATTATATTAAAATTAAACAGTGCACACTTTTGCTGCAGGAGTGCCACTGCCAGTGTGACTGACCAGTGACATGACCACACTGACCACCAGTATAGTTAGTAGTATACTTATATTGTGATTGCCTGAAAAAGTTAAACACTCGTCGTGTGACTTCACTTGTGTGTTGTTGTTTTTTTTTATTCTATAAAAATAAAACTCATTCTGCTGACAGACAGTGTCCAGCAGGTCCGTCATTATATAATATATAATATATACCTGTCCGGCTGCAGTAGTGATATATATATATTTTTTATATCATTTATCATCCAGTCGCAGCAGACACAGTACGGTAGTTCACGGCTGTGGCTACCTCTGTGTCTGCACTCGGCAGGCAGCCCGTCCATAATTGTATACCACCTAACCGTGGTTTTTTTTTCTTCTTTATACATACATACTACTACGACATCTCTTTATCAACCAGTCTATATTAGCAGCAGACACAGTACAGTACGGTAGTTCACGGCTGTGGCTACCTCTGTGTCTGCACTCGGCAGGCAGTCCGTCCATAATTGTATACCACCTAACCGTGGTTTTTTTTTCTTTCTTCTTTATACATACATAGTTACATAGACATCTCTTTATCAACCAGTCTATATTAGCAGCAGACACAGTACAGTACGGTAGTTCACGGCTGTGGCTACCTCTGTGTCTGCACTCGGCAGGCAGTCCGTCCATAATTGTATACCACCTAACCGTGGTTTTTTTTTCTTTCTTCTTTATACATACATAGTTACATAGACATCTCTTTATCAACCAGTCTATATTAGCAGCAGACACAGTACAGTACGGTAGTTCACGGCTGTGGCTACCTCTGTGTCTGCACTCGGCAGGCAGTCCGTCCATAATTGTATACCACCTAACCGTGGTTTTTTTTTCTTTCTTCTTTATACATACATAGTTACATAGACATCTCTTTATCAACAAGTCTATATTAGCAGCAGACACAGTACAGTACGGTAGTTCACGGCTGTGGCTACCTCTGTGTCTGCACTCGGCAGGCAGTCCGTCCATAATTGTATACCACCTAACCGTGGTTTTTTTTTCTTTCTTCTTTATACATACATAGTTACATAGACATCTCTTTATCAACCAGTCTATATTAGCAGCAGACACAGTACAGTACGGTAGTTCACGGCTGTGGCTACCTCTGTGTCTGCACTCGGCAGGCAGTCCGTCCATAATTGTATACCACCTAACCGTGGTTTTTTTTTCTTTCTTCTTTATACATACATAGTTACATAGACATCTCTTTATCAACCAGTCTATATTAGCAGCAGACACAGTACAGTACGGTAGTTCACGGCTGTGGCTACCTCTGTGTCTGCACTCGGCAGGCAGTCCGTCCATAATTGTATACCACCTAACCGTGGGTTTTTTTTCTTTCTTCTTTATACATACATACTACTACGACATCTCTTTATCAACCAGTCTATATTATTAGCAGCAGACACAGTACAGTACGGTAGTTCACGGCTGTGGCTACCTCTGTGTCTGCACTCGGCAGGCAGTCCGTCCATAATTGTATACCACCTAACCGTGGTTTTTTTTTCTTTCTTCTTTATACATACATAGTTACATAGACATCTCTTTATCAACCAGTCTATATTAGCAGCAGACACAGTACAGTACGGTAGTTCACGGCTGTGGCTACCTCTGTGTCTGCACTCGGCAGGCAGTCCGTCCATAATTGTATACCACCTAACCGTGGTTTTTTTTTTCTTTCTTCTTTATACATACATAGTTACATAGACATCTCTTTATCAACCAGTCTATATTAGCAGCAGACACAGTACAGTACGGTAGTTCACGGCTGTGGCTACCTCTGTGTCTGCACTCGGCAGGCAGTCCATAATTGTATACTAGTATCCATCTCCATTGTTTACCTGAGGTGCCTTTTAGTTGTGCCTATTAAAATATGGAGAACAAAAATGTTGAGGTTCCAAAATTAGGGAAAGATCAAGATCCACTTCCACCTCGTGCTGAAGCTGCTGCCACTAGTCATGGCCGAGACGATGAAATGCCAGCAACGTCGTCTGCCAAGGCCGATGCCCAATGTCATAGTACAGAGCATGTCAAATCCAAAACACCAAATATCAGAAAAAAAAGGACTCCAAAACCTAAAATAAAATTGTCGGAGGAGAAGCGTAAACTTGCCAATATGCCATTTACGACACGGAGTGGCAAGGAACGGCTGAGGCCCTGGCCTATGTTCATGGCTAGTGGTTCAGCTTCACATGAGGATGGAAGCACTCAGCCTCTCGCTAGAAAAATGAAAAGACTCAAGCTGGCAAAAGCAGCACAGCAAAGAACTGTGCATTCTTCGAAATCCCAAATCCACAAGGAGAGTCCAATTGTGTCGGTTGCGATGCCTGACCTTCCCAACACTGGACGTGAAGAGCATGCGCCTTCCACCATTTGCACGCCCCCTGCAAGTGCTGGAAGGAGCACCCGCAGTCCAGTTCCTGATAGTCAGATTGAAGATGTCAGTGTTGAAGTACACCAGGATGAGGAGGATATGGGTGTTGCTGGCGCTGGGGAGGAAATTGACCAGGAGGATTCTGATGGTGAGGTGGTTTGTTTAAGTCAGGCACCCGGGGAGACACCTGTTGTCCGTGGGAGGAATATGGCCGTTGACATGCCAGGTGAAAATACCAAAAAAATCAGCTCTTCGGTGTGGAGGTATTTCACCAGAAATGCGGACAACAGGTGTCAAGCCGTGTGTTCCCTTTGTCAAGCTGTAATAAGTAGGGGTAAGGACGTTAACCACCTCGGAACATCCTCCCTTATACGTCACCTGCAGCGCATTCATAATAAGTCAGTGACAAGTTCAAAAACTTTGGGTGACAGCGGAAGCAGTCCACTGACCAGTAAATCCCTTCCTCTTGTAACCAAGCTCACGCAAACCACCCCACCAACTCCCTCAGTGTCAATTTCCTCCTTCCCCAGGAATGCCAATAGTCCTGCAGGCCATGTCACTGGCAATTCTGACGAGTCCTCTCCTGCCTGGGATTCCTCCGATGCATCCTTGCGTGTAACGCCTACTGCTGCTGGCGCTGCTGTTGTTGCTGCTGGGAGTCGATGGTCATCCCAGAGGGGAAGTCATAAGCCCACTTGTACTACTTCCAGTAAGCAATTGACTGTTCAACAGTCCTTTGCGAGGAAGATGAAATATCACAGCAGTCATCCTGCTGCAAAGCGGATAACTGAGGCCTTGACAACTATGTTGGTGTTAGACGTGCGTCCGGTATCCGCCGTTAGTTCACAGGGAACTAGACAATTTATTGAGGCAGTGTGCCCCCGTTACCAAATACCATCTAGGTTCCACTTCTCTAGGCAGGCGATACCGAGAATGTACACGGACGTCAGAAAAAGACTCACCAGTGTCCTAAAAAATGCAGTTGTACCCAATGTCCACTTAACCACGGACATGTGGACAAGTGGAGCAGGGCAGGGTCAGGACTATATGACTGTGACAGCCCACTGGGTAGATGTATGGACTCCCGCCGCAAGAACAGCAGCGGCGGCACCAGTAGCAGCATCTCGCAAACGCCAACTCTTTCCTAGGCAGGCTACGCTTTGTATCACCGCTTTCCAGAATACGCACACAGCTGAAAACCGCTTACGGCAACTGAGGAAGATCATCGCGGAATGGCTTACCCCAATTGGACTCTCCTGTGGATTTGTGGCATCGGACAACGCCAGCAATATTGTGTGTGCATTAAATATGGGCAAATTCCAGCACGTCCCATGTTTTGCACATACCTTGAATTTGGTGGTGCAGAATTTTTTAAAAAACGACAGGGGCGTGCAAGAGATGCTGTCGGTGGCCAGAAGAATTGCGGGACACTTTCGGCGTACAGGCACCACGTACAGAAGACTGGAGCACCACCAAAAACTACTGAACCTGCCCTGCCATCATCTGAAGCAAGAAGTGGTAACGAGGTGGAATTCAACCCTCTATATGCTTCAGAGGTTGGAGGAGCAGCAAAAGGCCATTCAAGCCTATACAATTGAGCACGATATAGTAGGTGGAATGCACCTGTCTCAAGCGCAGTGGAGAATGATTTCAACGTTGTGCAAGGTTCTGATGCCATTTGAACTTGCCACACGTGAAGTCAGTTCAGACACTGCCAGCCTGAGTCAGGTCATTCCCCTCATCAGGCTTTTACAGAAGAAGCTGGAGACATTGAAGGAGGAGCTAACACGGAGCGATTCCGCTAGGCATGTGGGACTTGTGGATGGAGCCCTTAATTCGCTTAACAAGGATTCACGGGTGGTCAATCTGTTGAAATCAGAGCACTACATTTTGGCCACCGTGCTCGATCCTAGATTTAAAGCCTACCTTGGATCTCTCTTTCCGGCAGACACAAGTCTGCTGGGGTTGAAAGACCTGCTGGTGACAAAATTGTCAAGTCAAGCGGAACGCGACCTGTCAACATCTCCTCCTTCACATTCTCCCGCAACTGGGGGTGCGAGGAAAAGGCTCAGAATTCCGAGCCCACCCGCTGGCGGTGATGCAGGGCAGTCTGGAGCGACTGCTGATGCTGACATCTGGTCCGGACTGAAGGACCTGACAACGATTACGGACATGTCGTCTACTGTCACTGCATATGATTCTCTCAACATTGATAGAATGGTGGAGGATTATATGAGTGACCGCATCCAAGTAGGCACATCACACAGTCCGTACTTATACTGGCAGGAAAAAGAGGCAATTTGGAGGCCCTTGCACAAACTGGCTTTATTCTACCTAAGTTGCCCTCCCACAAGTGTGTACTCCGAAAGAGTGTTTAGTGCCGCCGCTCACCTTGTCAGCAATCGGCGTACGAGGTTACATCCAGAAAATGTGGAGAAGATGATGTTCATTAAAATGAATTATAATCAATTCCTCCGCGGAGACATTGACCAGCAGCAATTGCCTCCACAAAGTACACAGGGAGCTGAGATGGTGGATTCCAGTGGGGACGAATTGATAATCTGTGAGGAGGGGGATGTACACGGTGATATATCGGAGGGTGATGATGAGGTGGACATCTTGCCTCTGTAGAGCCAGTTTGTGCAAGGAGAGATTAATTGCTTCTTTTTTGGGGGGGGTCCAAACCAACCCGTCATATCAGTCACAGTCGTGTGGCAGACCCTGTCACTGAAATGATGGGTTGGTTAAAGTGTGCATGTCCTGTTTTGTTTATACAACATAAGGGTGGGTGGGAGGGCCCAAGGACAATTCCATCTTGCACCTCTTTTTTCTTTTCTTTTTCTTTGCATCATGTGCTGATTGGGGAGGGTTTTTTGGAAGGGACATCCTGCGTGACACTGCAGTGCCACTCCTAAATGGGCCCGGTGTTTGTGTCGGCCACTAGGGTCGCTAATCTTACTCACACAGTCAGCTACCTCATTGCGCCTCTTTTTTTCTTTGCGTCATGTGCTGTTTGGGGAGGGTTTTTTGGAAGGGACATCCTGCGTGACACTGCAGTGCCACTCCTAGATGGGCCCGGTGTTTGTGTCGGCCACTAGGGTCGCTAATCTTACTCACACAGCTACCTCATTGCGCCTCTTTTTTTCTTTGCGTCATGTGCTGTTTGGGGAGGGTTTTTTGGAAGGGACATCCTGCGTGACACTGCAGTGCCACTCCTAGATGGGCCCGGTGTTTGTGTCGGCCACTAGGGTCGCTAATCTTACTCACACAGCTACCTCATTGCGCCTCTTTTTTTCTTTGCGTCATGTGCTGTTTGGGGAGGGTTTTTTGGAAGGGACATCCTGCGTGACACTGCAGTGCCACTCCTAGATGGGCCCGGTGTTTGTGTCGGCCACTAGGGTCGCTTATCTTACTCACACAGCGACCTCGGTGCAAATTTTAGGACTAAAAATAATATTGTGAGGTGTGAGGTATTCAGAATAGACTGAAAATGAGTGTAAATTATGTTTTTTGAGGTTAATAATACTTTGGGATCAAAATGACCCCCAAATTCTATGATTTAAGCTGTTTTTTAGTGTTTTTTGAAAAAAACACCCGAATCCAAAACACACCCGAATCCGACAAAAAAAATTCGGTGAGGTTTTGCCAAAACGCGTTCGAACCCAAAACACGGCCGCGGAACCGAACCCAAAACCAAAACACTAAACCCGAAAAATTTCAGGCGCTCATCTCTAGTGAATACCCCGAAACGTTGATTGTATCACTGCAGATTTTTCACTAAATTCATTTGCTGTTTGAAGTCTCTGAGTGCCGCCTCGTTCTTCTCTGATATGGATATGGGGGTCACACCCTAGGGGAAGGCACCAGCAGCAAGTAAGCCCAGGGGCGGACCGAGTGCCGGCGTTCAGTGTACGGTATATGGCCTCAGCACACGCTGCAGGGTGCAAGGCTACGCAAGGCACCGGACTGTGAACTATTTTTCCTCATCTCAGGACTTCTCTGTTTGTTTGTCTACACGCAGTTTTGCACATTTGCTCTTTTTCACTGGCACTGCACTTTGAACAGAAGGACCCTGGCGGAACAGGCTGACGGCCACTGCAAAATGGCTACCGCACTAGGAGCAGAGGATGAGGGGACTACGTTCTTATTACAATGTGATACATGTGACACCTTAAGCTTCTCTGACCTCGAAGCCGAGGGGATATTAACTAAAGAGTCCGCATTTGGAGATAGCCCGGCCACTACGAATGAGGATGTCTTCCGTGAATTACTTAAACTCAAAAAGAGAGAGGTGGACTACCTGTATCACAGCCGCACACTGTCAGACTATTATCGTGCCAAACAGATACCAAGGGGTTTTCGCATTCACAATGCACCCACGATTGGCCGGTACAACATTAGCTTCTGCAAAAGATGGATTGCAGTACTGAATAAATGCTCCATGGACTTGCTTCTCTTGGTCATTGAGGAAGCGACAAGGGAATACAACGTGACTAGAGAAAAGATCAGCAAGTACGAGGGGGAACACAGCGATCTGTACACAGCAGATGCGGCGAGGATTACCAAACTAGGAGAACAAGTAGAACAGTACCGACTTGACCTACTGAAATTTAAAAGGGAGAAATTGCACAAGGTCCAGCAAGATTATGTGCAACATCGGGTGTATACTTGGCTGGGAAATACAGGAGGCCAACCCGCTGGGAACAAAGTACCGAGATATCGATCTAGAACCCAGGTGACACATATGGGGACGACATCTGCCAGTGATTCGGATGATCAGGGAAATGCACAAGGAAAAAGAAATACCCACATGACCCCTTTAGGGGTAAAGACTCGGGCTTTAATAGCTGCCCGAGAGGCAGGTGCACCAGGCGGGGGGGACAAAGGTACAGGCAAAAGAAGGGGGAGGCCCCCCAAAGCAAGGAGGACCTAATCTTCAATTTATCGTCAAGTGTCCTATCTCCTGCCGAGGTAAGTGTCCTTGAAAAAGGACTGTCCTTTGTCCCAACCAATAGGCCGAACAAATTTCAATGGAAAGTTGATACGTTCAAACTGCAGCGAACATTGAAATTGAAGGAATACTTTGAGAAGCAGCCGAGGAATGTGGCTGTGAGTCATCTCCCAGAAAGGGTCAGTAGACTGGGTCCGAATTCACGTTTTGATCCTGTGTCTAATAATGCGTCAGTCAAGACTTTCAGCGGGTTATTAGAATTGGCAGGAACAGATAAGGTGCCATACACATACAACAACCTCTCCACAGAGGAGAACACTGCCCTGAAAGCCCTCAGTAAAAGACAGGACATTATTATTAGGGGGGCGGATAAGGGGGGCTCTGTTGTTATTCAGAACACTGCTGATTATGTTGATGAATGCCTTAGATTGTTGGGGGATACTGATACCTAATGTAGGTTGGAAAAAGATCCCACACTGCAATATAGGAATGAATTGGAATGTGTACTTGGGGAAGCGGATGCACAGGGATTATTAACCAAGACGGTTATTCAGAAACTTAGCACTGAATATCCCATTGTACCCATTTTCTATACACTCCCTAAGGTTCACAAGGACGCGCAGAGGCCCCCGGGGAGACCCATCATCTCGGCCCGGGGGTCTCTGTGCGAACCCCTAGCAATATTTCTTGATGCCTATTTGCAGCCTTGTATACAACAAACATTCACCCATTTTAAGGACTCCAGTACCTTGCTAAGAAAGTTCACTGAGATGGGAAAGGTGCCAGACAATATGCTTATGGCAACCATGGATGTCACCAGTCTCTACACCTGTATCCCACATGGTGAGGGGATACAGGCGGTGAGAAGACTCCTTACAGGTAATACAGCATACACAGGACCTGACATCGAACTATTCCTGAAACTACTGGAATTCACTCTTACCCACAACTACTTTCTGTTTGAAGATAAATTCTTCAAACAGTTAACAGGGTGTGCGATGGGATCGGCAGTAGCGCCGGCCTTCGCCAATACGTACATGTGGGAGGTGGAGAAAGGTCTATTCTATGAGAATCCGACAATTACCAAAGAGATTCTCTTATATTATCGCTATATAGATGACCTTTTGATGTTCTGGACCGGGGATGAGCAAATGCTCCTGGAAATAATTAATGTGCAGAACAAGTCCACCAGTCCGATCAAGCTGACAGTGAAAAGTAGCCACACGCAGATTGAGTTCCTGGATGTCTCCATTAACATACAGCATGGAGACATCATTACTAAATTATACACTAAACCCACCGATAGAAATACCATTTTGAGTTACAACAGTTTCCATCCCACTCCCACCATTCAAGGGCTACCATACTCCCAGTTTTTAAGGGCCTGTAGGGTCACGAGTCTAGCTGAGGATCTTGATCCACAATTAGATCTCATGGAAGAGAAATTTGTACAAAGGGGCTACCCAAGGTCCCTGTTAAAAACAGCCCGTGCCAAAGCGGTATCCCAAGAGAGGGGAAACCTATTGATTACGAAGGTCCCACGACTGGACAAGGATAGGCTCCCCTGGGTGAACACCTATGACACTAACAGTCGTCATACCAGCAAGAAGGCCAAAACCTTGTGGCCAATGATCTCTTCAGACCCTGGCCTCAAATCATTGAAAAATACTAGAATCATGCCAAGCTATAAAAGAGGTAAAAACATCAAAGACTTGGTGGTAAAAACTGATCTGAGTAAATTTAAGAAAAAGATTCCCTCACACTTTTTAAGTAGACCGAATGGCTGTTACAAGTGCATTGGATGCACAACGTGCAGCTACATGTCCACTAGTAACATGATCTCGCATCCCCACTCGGCCAAGAAATACACCATTAATTGGCCGTTATCTTGCCATTCAAAATTCGTCATCTATGTAATTATATGCCCTTGCGGACTGTATTACATAGGAAAGACGGAATGTCAATTCAAAGTTAGGATGGCACAGCACAGACAAGCCATCAGAGCTGCCATCAATACGGGGGTGAGTGATCAACCCGTGGCACGCCATTTTTTGAACTCCAAACATGGTCTCGCCACGTTGAGACATCGAATAATGGACCACGTGCCGGAGTCCATCAGAGGGGGAAATAGATCACTTAAACTTTTACAGCTGGAGTCGCGTTGGATCTTCAGACTGGATACAGTAAGACCGAAGGGGCTCAATGAATCATTGGGCTTGAGTAATTTCCTCTGATCATTGAGATCCTATATAGTCTGTGATCGCAATGCTGGGTGGGGGACATCGTAGGAGAGAAAAATAAAGGGGGTTTTATAAATAGCCAGGGTTTCAGGATATTCCGTCAGGTTTTGGCCTTCTGTGTAGAGTTTATATGTGCTGTTTATAGTATTACTATTTGGATGTTTTCACGATATAAAATATAAAGGACAAGAGATTTAGATATTGTGGACCAGAAAGTGGGGTCCACAAATGATTTTAAACACAGTTGTTTTTAATATGTCAATTTTTAATATGTCAATTTTAGATGTATGGAAGGACATGGCTCACGGAACGTATAATAACGGAGGGCAGAAACACTAAGATATAAATTAAGGGAGAGGCCCAGATTCAGATTATGAATTTGAGGCACGAGTCCATATACCATGGATATACACGGAGGTTGTCTGACATGTAGGATGTACCCATAAAGGGGGTTTTAAGGTTTTGACACATGCATGTTTTTTAGTATTAATTTTTCACTGTTTACGTCAGTTTGGCACTGGTCACTTTATGCGTGAAAGATATGATCCCTAACACAGGGTAATGTTTGGTTCATATAGATTTACAGGTATGTGACAATATATGATCTTTATGCACAAAAGGTCATATTGTACTTTAATCACCTTCTGCCATATGTCCGTGAGCCGTTGTACTATTATACGTTATTTGTTTACACAGCGTTACCGGGGCAACGCGGCCGGGACCCGCAACGTCACTACGCGACGTCACTTCCGGCGGAAGTGGTCACTCGGGGTGGGCGGATGACGGGCCGGACCGGCGCGGCCAGCGGCAGCCAGGCGTGGGGAAGACACCAGGGGGTGAGTGCACCTATATAAGGTGATGTTTTACACTGTATTTGTTATCCTGATGAAGGGGTGAATACCCCGAAACGTTGATTGTATCACTGCAGATTTTGCACTAAATTCATTTGCTGTTTGAAGTCTCTGAGTGCCGCCTCGTTCTTCTCTGATATATATATATATGTATATTCTTTAATTCATTTTTTCAGAATCCTATTTGAATTAAGCCTGACTAACCGTACAGCATTGCTACTGTTTGAACATGGCACATTGATTTTCTGAGTAAGTGAGTGATGTCACTGACATCCCTTTGCACATCAGCTGTTGCACACGTTTGAGATCTCCTTATTGCACATTGGTGTTAACTGGCTAAGTGATTGGGTGCAGGTATGCTCATCTGGTGGATATGGACAGAGACGTGGTGTTGTTTGTTGTTTTTTGTACCACACTTGGTGCTAATAGAATTTTATATCCAAATGCTTTGAGGGCGTGGTAGCCCATTCATGTTTTTTGTTTTTGCTTTATGTATGTATTTATTTTATTCATTTTTGTTCTTTTGTAGTAATCAATGTATGATGCTTTGAAAATATTATGTATAAAATGAAGCTTGTCTTGATAAAGATCCTCGAATGAGGATCGAAACGTCGACCTAAAGAGCCGAATATCGACTGAAATAAAGTTGTTGTGAACAAAATGAAGTTGCAGACTACTTGAAATCGACGAGTGCACCTCCACATTGTTGGACTTTTGTTTAAATACTGTGGGTCTACCCGCATAGGGAGATCCCCACTAGGGAGCACCTCATTGTTGTCTATCCTTCTGATGTGAGTGCAGGATTCCACATGCTATATATTGTATGACTGCCACTATACATTCATACTTCCTGACACCCATCACTTGATTGTATATTAGCTAAAGGAATCAAAACTGGAACATTGAATGTTTGGACAGAATTTTTAATTTTTTAAACTTGTATGTTTTTGTTGTATGTCTTTCTGACGTGGTAAAATCCACTGTATATCACAGATACCTTGAGGAATGGCCCAAGGAGGCTCGTGCCTGTTTAATGAGGGACTCTTATCCCAGGCTGAGCAAGGAATCATTTCCTTCACTGATGACGATATTGAAAAGGTCTTGTTCGATAAATTAGACTTTGAAGCTCTACCGGCTGAGTCATCAGCGGATATATTTTATAGGATATTAAGACTAAAACGCCGGGAGGTGGATCTATTGCTGCATGGACAGTTCTTGTCCGAATACCATAGGCGTAAATTGATACCACGTGGTTTCAGGGTCAATAATGTACCTACCATAGGCAGGAATAATCCTGTTTTTTGTAGCAGGTGGTGTTCCATCCTCAATAAATGTTCACTAGACCTTTTGATATTAGTGATAGAAGAGGTGGGAATTGAACTTAATAAAGTTAAGGTGGAGATTGAGCAACTTGAGACCATTTCTTTATCCACATTACGTGAGGATAAGACTAACAATTGGGTAGACAGATTGCAGTCACAAGTGGACTCCTACAGGAAGGAACTCACCTCATTTAAAAGAAAGAAACTTGCCACTGTAACAGCAGATTATCAAAATCACACCGTGTACCGGTGGCTGTTGGGAAATAGCAATCCACAACAGGGTGAACGGTCAGGCCGCTTCTTTAGGAAGCGCAGGCAAGCCCCATTCTCACGCGAGATTGTTTCTTCCATATCGACTTCAGACACTGATTTATCTGATGCACAACGGGGTAACAACTCTCATTTTTTAGAGACCACCACCGGACCCAAGGGCCTTCCACCTGCCCAAGGGAACTCGCGAAACATAGAACAATCACGCGGAGAGGCGGTTATAAAAAGAAGGGGCCGCAAGAAACTAACTTAGATTTGGTATTTAATTTATCCCAACGTAGTCTTGATCAGTCTGAGGTTAGTCTTCTTGCTAGAGGACTGTCGTTCGTTCCCACTTTTCCACATCAAGCATTTCAGGGAACAGTTGATCAATACAGGTTTGGGAGAAATCTCAGGCTTAAGGAATATTTTTCTGGTCAGCCTAAATTGGCAGATAAGAAACCTTTTTAAAAAAAGTTCAACATTCGATCCTATATCACACAGCCCCAGCATGAAGACTTTCCTCAGACTGGTCCAGAATGATGTACAACACTTCAAACCAACACGCCTCTTTGATAATCTCAATCCTGGTGAGAGAAAAGCGCTTAAGAATTTGAGAGATGACACCTCTATTGTAATAAGACCCGCGGACAAGGGGGGTGCTGTTGTAGTACAGGACTGGACGGATTATGATTTTGAAATATGTCGCCAATTGGCAGACACTAATGTATACCGTAGGGTCATCAATAACCCTATTCCTATGGTAAAAAAGACCATAGATCTGTGTCTAAAGAGAGGCTTGGAGAGTAATTGGATTGATCAGGACCTCTTTGAATTCTTAAGTATAGATGAACCCAAATGTCCTATCATCTATACTCTTCCAAAAATCCATAAAACAATGACCAAACCACCTGGGCGACCTATAATTGCAGCCGAAGGCTCACTGTTACAACCTATCGCTAAGTGGGTTGATTCCATACTTCAGCCTCATGTGAGTAAATGTCGCAGTTACATACGCGACACAAGTGATTTTCTTAATCAACTTGGACTCAATGGGGTCCCCAGGGGCCAGTGTCTCTTGGCCACTATGGATGTACAGTCACTGTACACAATTATACCACACAGTGATGGATTGGAAGCAATCAAGGAGGTACTTAGTGGAAATCCAGATGGTAATGTACCTACTGAATTTGTATTGGAACTAACTAATCTCGTGTTGAGTCAAAACCATTTCAAGTATAAGGATTCATACTTTTTCCAGTTATCGGGTACAGCCATGGGTTCTAACCTGGCGCCCGCGTACGCAAACCTGTATATGTCCAAGTTTGAGGAGATGCATATTTTACCTATATATGGTTCAAAAATTTCTTTCTAGAAACGATTCATTGACAATGTCTTCCTCATTTGGGAGGACACGCAGGAATCTTTTGTAGAGATGGTTAATAATATCAACATACTCAATAGTCCGGTAAAATTCACATGTGAAAGTTCCCAACATTCGATTCATTTTCTTGATGTGCAGGTATCCATTGTGGATGGAGCATTTGTGACATCTGTATACAGAAAGCCCACTGACAGAAACACCACCTTATTGACCAGCAGCTTTCATCCCCCTTCATTAAAAGATAATTTACCTATCTCGCAGTTTTTACGAGTGATGCGTATCAACAATAATGGAACAATTAGGGAGAAACAGTTGGGAGAGATGAAGCAGCGGTTTATTGAAAGAGGATACTCCACTAAAGTGATTAGTAATAGTCTCCGTAAAGCAAAGAAAATATTCAGTGGGACTACACCAGGGGTTGCGGCCAATAAGAATCGTATGGTCTTTACCACAAAATTTGACAATTACGCGCATTTTACACGTAAAACATTGGGTAAATATTGGCCAATACTAAAATCTGATCAGGGGTTACCCTTCACACACAATCCACCAATGATGGCTTATAAACGGGGATCCAACCTCAGACAAATGCTGATGAGGCCTACAATGGCACCAGAAACTAAAAAACCCAATTTTCTCCAGATCATGAGTAGCAAACCTGGTTGTTTCTCATGCGGGAAATGTACGACATGTAGATCTTTACTTACTGGCTCTACCTTTCCCCATCCGCATTCTGGTAGGAAAATCAAGATCAGGTACCATTTGCATTGTAGGCTTGACTTTGTGGTCTATACCCTCACCTGTCCGTGTGGACTGTGTTATGTAGGGCTTACAACCCGGTGTTTTAGGGAACGGATGGCAAATCATCGGCTATCCATTAGAACAGCAATCCAAACAGGTATCACGGACAAGCCGGTTGCTCGACATTACCTCCAAAGAGGTCATCAGGTGGCTAACCTGAAATGCAGGTTGATTGATTGGGTCCCACCACTGCCTAATGGGGGGGACCGTACTTTAGCCTTACGTAAAAGGGAATGCTTCTGGATTTCGCATCTTAATACTGTTTCACCAAAAGGCCTTAATGAGCACTCTGCTATGAATGTCTTCCTATGAAATACTCCCCTATGAGCTAATTATCTTTATGATTTCTAAGACCTTGTCTAAGCTTGGTATACTGTGATTACATTGAATTGATTTACCATTAATGTAGTTGTGTGCGACACAACATGGACCATAAGTGGTCAACATGTGAGAATGTAGAACGCATGTGATACCAATGATACTTTGTTATTGTTTATTGTGTTATTTTATGTATTCTTTTCCATATATACTTTTTTTTCTGGAGGTTTATGACTAGTGTCATGTTTTGTGTCGCAACAATCCTATATACGTAAATCTTTTATGAAGAGTATTCAGTGAATCTCTGCTTGTATGTTATGACCACCACGTTCCATTTACAGCATTTTTTTAGATCTGTGTCTCTGAACATATTTACTGAGTATGAATGTACCTGCACAAGTTGGCTAAGGGATGGTTTTTGAGACTAATTAGGCCTCTGACCCTTACGATTAGATACTGAAGTGCATGATTATATTCCCAAGACAACTCCTTTGAAGATAGTAACCTCCAGGCAACCTAGGTATAATCCAGTGACTTATTTTCCCGGGCCCCGGACTATAGTGGATATCCCTTTATGTATTTGTGGTATGGCACCTCAGGATGTCTATTTTTCAGTAAGTGGGTGTTAGTGTACATCTTTGGGTCAGTGGAACGTTGTCTGTTCACATTTTGCATGAGCCGTTTTGTCATTGAGCGGACGCCACACAGCATGACACTGTGGTACATAGCACTTCCGGGTATCGGACCGTGGAACGCATTGCGCTCCACGAGCGGCGCGATCAGCGGCTTACCTTGTCCGAGCCTTTTTGTCCCTGAGCGGCCGCCACACAGCATGACACTGTGGTTCATAGCACTTCCGGGCATCGGGCCGTGGAACGCACTGCGTTCCACGAGCGGCGCGATCAGCGGCTTGACCTGTCCGAGCTGTATTAAACAGCACGGTAGGTCCAGATAGTTGTCTAGTAATTATCTTAATCTGTGGTGAAAATTGTACATTTGGTAAGTCCATCTGAGAGTGGGAAATTGTGAGGGGGCACCTGCAGTGGTCTGCACCTCCACTTCCTGTACATGGGTATATAAGGCCAACTCATTTGCTGCCAAGGTGTGTGGCTGTAGAGGTTGTCAGGATTTCATTCACTGCAGGTGAGCACTGAATCTTACACTTAGGAGTGGTTAGTAAGTTTATACACTGTGGCAGCCATTAGATGATGTATGATTTATTGGCATTATATTCACAGTGATCTCCCAGGTTGTCTGAATTGCTCCATGGTTGTGAGTTTAAGTAAACATATCTGTAAGTATCTCACTTTGTGTTATTTTACGGTTGGCTTTGGATATATGTGGAATTTCCACTCTAATAGTGTGTGTGGCTGTATATATATATGTATATATATATATATATATATATATGTATATTCTTCAATTCATTTTTTCAGAATCCTATTTGAATTAAGCCTGACTAACCGTACAGCATTGCTACTGTTTGAACATGGCACATTGATTTTCTGAGTAAGTGAGTGATGTCACTGACATCCCTTTGCATATCAGCTGTTGCACACGTTTGAGATCTCCTTATTGCACATTGGTGTTAACTGGCTAAGTGATTGGGTGCAGGTATGCTCATCTGGTGGATATGGACAGAGACGTGGTGTTGTTTGTTGTTTTTTGTACCACAGTTGGTGCTAATAGAATTTTATATCCAAATGCTTTGAGGGCGTGGTAGCCCATTCATGTTTTTTGTTTTTGTTTTCGCTTTATGTATGTATTTATTTTATTCATTTTTGTTCTTTTGTAGTAATCAATGTATGATGCTTTGAAAATATTATGTATAAAATGAAGCTGGTCTTGATAAAGATCCTCGAATGAGGATCGAAACGTCGACCTTAAGAGCCGAATATCGACTGAAATAAAGTTGTTGTGAACAAAATGAAGTTGCAGACTACTTGAAATCGACGAGTGCACCTCCACATTGTTGGACTTTTGCATATATATATATATATATATATATATATATATATATATACACACACAATTTGTGCAGTGTCCGGCTCTCATTTAATGCTGCCCATCTGCGTCGGGTGCCCGCATGTAGAAAGAAGTAATTACAAAGGGAACAGTATGCAGCACTCCTGGCGTCTTAGTAAATCAATCTTGTAAAGCACAATCGTTTGGCAACGTTTCAGTGCCGTTTATTGTGGCACTTTCGTCAGGTTTAACAAGGTATAAAAAACAGTCACTTACCTATATACCCCCATACACCAGTGTGAAAGCGCTGCTCCGTTGGCGGGACCGGTTCCCGGACGGGCGGCGCGTAGCGTGTGACGTCATCAGCCGATGCGTCATAGCCGTGCTCCCCATCACCATGGCTACCAGAATACAACAAGAGAACATAGCGTATAGTAACAGTGCTCGTTTACATTACATAATCACTGTACATTACATATTCTCTAGATCAGGCATGTCCAAACTGCGGCCCTCCAGCTGTTGTGAAACTACATATCCCAGCATGCCCTGACACAGTTTTGCTGTCAGAGAATGCTAAAGCTGTGTCAGGGCATGCTGGGATGTGTAGTTTCACAACAGCTGGAGGGCCGCAGTTTGGACATGCCTGCTCTAGATGCACCTAATAGGTACATACAAACAGCACCGTTAATATTATGGAGTAATCTAACTCGACTACCTAGTTATTACAGACGGACATGAAATATTAACCACAGTAAGGGATTACATTCTATCTCTCATCATCATGTACACGCTGGTCATTACAAAAAAACTAAATAATTTAATCTCACATCCCAATATACATGCTGGTCGTTACAAGAAACAATTTAATCCCAGGTACTCATTAAGACCCTTAGGATGTAATGTGCCCAAACTGGTGGATCCAACGTGTTTCTAAACGTAGTAGTCTAAGGCCTCGGTTCCCTCCCCTCAAAGTTTGGGGGACATGATCTATCATGCGGTATCGTAGAGATACCAGGGGATGTCTAGCTGTTAAGAAATGTCTAGCAACCGGTTGGTCACTTTGGCCTGTGGTAATGGCAGCCTTGATGGCCGATCTGTGGGCTGCCATACGTTCCTTGAACATCCGTTCGGTCTTCCCAACATATGACAGCCCACAGGGGCACACCAGCTGGTAGACCACATACCTAGAAGAACATGTGAGTCGGTGCTTGATGGATATAGGTCTGCCAGTAAGGGGATGTGGGAATTGGTCGCCAGGGATAAGGAATTGGCATGTGGTACAAGTACATCTAATGCACCCCTTTCTGCTGCTAAGAAAAGTAGTGGTGTCACGAGTATTGGTTATATCAGCCTTCACCAATATATCTCGTAGATTACGATTTCTGGAATAACAACACATAATTCTAGTGTCCTCCAGGGACAGTTCAGTATCCGACTGTACCACAGGCCACAATTTTTTTACTTTCTGCTGAATAACTCGTCTTTGATGACTATACCGATTGACCCATGGTAAAAATTTATCTGATCTAGTTTTATTGCTAGATGTCAATAATTGCTGACGGTCCTTACTAAGGGCCTTGGATTTCGCTACATTTAAGTCATGCCTCTGATATCCCCTTGCTACAAATTTGTCTAGCATGATATCCATTTGGGATTCCGCTAATATAGAATCAGATGTAATACGTCTAATGCGAATAAATTGTGAAAACGGGAGCCCCCGTTTAAGCGGTCCTGGATGATAGCTATCATAGTGCAAAAGGTTATTCCTATCGGTAGGTTTTGTATACAGGGAGGTGGTGATCTGACCCTCATTGATTTTGATCTCTACATCTAAGAAGTTGATTACTTTGTCACTGATGTTGTACGTAAATTTAACCGCATGCGGCTTGCAGTTATGTTGCTCAATCATTGCTATGAATGCCTCCTCAGTGCCTCACCAAAAGATTAGTAAATCATCAATAAAGCGATAATATAATACAATGTTATCACTAATCACTGGGTCGCTAAAGAATATGTCCTCCTCTACATCAAACATATACATGTTGCTGTACGACGGGGCCACACTGGACCCCATCGCACAGCCCCTCAGTTGCAAATAAAATTTTCCATCATATAGGAAGAAGTTTTTGGTAAGGATCATCTCTAACAACCCCATACAGAACTCTAATTGGGGACCATTATACAAACTGCTATTTTTCAAAAATTTAGTGGCTGCCACAATGCCCTCACTATGCGGTATGATCGTTTAGAGACTCTGTACATCTACACTGCAAAGCAGTATTGATTCTGTAAAAATTGGTAATTGGTTGATCTTTCTAAGTAACATGCTGGTATCTAATAAGTATCTCGGATGGTTCTGTATACTAGGTTGGAATAATGCATCAAGATACACGGAGATGGGCTGAAACAAGGACTGTCTGGCAGAAATAATTGGTCGGCCTGATGGCCGTACCAGTGATTTATGGATTTTAGGAGTTGTATATAGCAGTGGGACCATTGGATGGCTAGGTGTTAAAGCTTTACTTAATACGTCACTAATAATACCATGCTCAACTGCAATATTAAGGTAGGGGTCCATTATTCCAACCTAGTATACAGAACCATCCGAGATACTTATTAGATACCAGCACGTTACTTAGAAAGATCAACCAATTACCAATTTTTACAGAATCAATACTGCTTTGCAGTGTAGATGTACAGAGTCTCTACACGATCATACCGCATAGTGAGGGCATTGCGGCAGCCACTAAATTTTTGAAAAATAGCAGTTTGTATAATGGTCCCCAATTAGAGTTCTGTATGGGGTTGTTAGAGATGATCCTTACCAAAAACTTCTTCCTATATGATGGAAAATTTTATTTGCAACTGAGGGGCTGTGCAATGGGGTCCAGTGTGGCCCCGTCGTACAGCAACATGTATATGTTTGAGGTAGAGGAGGACATATTCTTTAGCGACCCAGTGATTAGTGATAACATTGTATTATATTATCGCTTTATTGATGATTTACTAATCTTATGGCGAGGCACTGAGGAGGCATTCATAGCAATGATTGAGCAACATAACTGTAAGCAGCATGCGGTTAAATTTACGTACAACATCAGTGACAAAGTAATCAACTTCTTAGATGTAGAGATCAAAATCAATGAGGGTCAGATCACCACCTCCCTGTATACAAAACCTACCGATAGGAATAACCTTTTGCACTATGATAGCTGTCATCCAGGACCGCTTAAACGGGGGCTCCCGTATTCACAATTTATTCGCATTAGACGTATTACATCTGATCCTATACTAGCGGAATCCCAAATGGATATCATGCTAGACAAATTTGTAGCAAGGGGATATCCGAGGCATGACTTAAATGTAGCGAAATCCAAGGCCCTTAGTAAGGACCGTCAGCAATTATTGACATCTAGCAATAAAACTAGATCAGATAAATTTTTACCATGGGTCAATCGGTATAGTCATCAAAGCCGAGTTATTCAGCAGAAAGTAAAAAAATTGTGGCCTGTGGTACAGTCGGATACTGAACTGTCCCTGGAGGACACTAGAATTATGTGTTGTTATTCCAGAAATCGTAATCTACGAGATATATTGGTGAAGGCTGATATAACCAATACTCGTGACACCACTACTTTTCTTAGCAGCAGAAAGGGGTGCATTAGATGTACTTGTACCACATGCCAATTCCTTATCCCTGGCGACCAATTCCCACATCCCCTTACTGGCAGACCTATATCCATCAAGCACCGACTCACATGTTTCTTCTAGGTATGTGGTCTACCAGCTGGTGTGCCCCTGTGGGCTGTCATATGTTGGGAAGACCGAACGGATGTTCAAGGAACGTATGGCAGCCCACAGATCGGCCATCAAGGCTGCCATTACCACAGGCCAAAGTGACCAACTGGTTGCTAGACATTTCTTAACAGCTAGACATCCCCTGGTATCTCTACGATACCGCATGATAGATCATGTCCCCCAAACTTTGAGGGGAGGTAACCGAGGCCTTAGACTACTACGTTTAGAAACATGTTGGATCCACCAGTTGGGCACATTACATCCTAAGGGTCTTAATGAGTACCTGGGATTAAATTGTTTCTTGTAACGACCAGCATGTATATTGGGATGTGAGATTAAATTATTTAGTTTTTTTGTAATGACCAGCGTGTACATGATGATGAGAGATAGAATGTAATCCCTTACTGTGGTTAATATTTCATGTCCGTCTGTAATAACTAGGTAGTCGAGTTAGATTACTCCATAATATTAACGGTGCTGTTTGTATGTACCTATTAGGTGCATCTAGAGAATATGTAATGTACAGTGATTATGTAATGTAAACGAGCACTGTTACTATACGCTATGTTCTCTTGTTGTATTCTGGTAGCCATGGTGATGGGGAGCACGGCTATGACGCATCGGCTGATGACATCACACGCTACGCGCCGCCCGTCCGGGAACCGGTCCCGCCAACGGAGCAGCGCTTTCACACTGGTGTATGGGGGTATATAGGTAAGTGACTGTTTTTATACCTTGTTAAACCTGACGAAAGTGCCACAATAAACGGTACTGAAACGTTGCCAAACGATTGTGCTTTACAAGATTGATTTACTAAGACGCCAGGAGTGCTGCATACTGTTCCCTTTATATATATATATATTTGCATCCCTTCCAGTACAACATGGCTTCTTCCAAAGACAAAGTTTCTTGCCTTTTTTGCATTGTTCTCAACTCAGAATCAGCCCCTTGGACTACACGTTTTTCAGTGAGGTACTCCCTAAAATATGCATGCATTCTTAATTCATATGAAAAAGCAGCATGTGTCTCATTGGGACTAGGCATATATTACTGTCTCTGAAATCAAAAGCACATGCAAATGTCATACATGGTTTTGACAAGTACAGAAACATTCCTAAATGGTTCTCAGGAACTCTGGGAGAACTTTGCAGGTTTCCAGCACCCCTTGTTTCAATCTCTTTATCTTCCATTTTCGGTGTCGTGTGGATGGTCATCAGGAGGATAAAAGATTACAATACACCAGTCAGCAAAAGAGGCACTGACAAAAATGTAAATAAACGTTTTTAATAGACAGTTTTGTGAAAGAAAGAAAAAAAAGAATGATGACTGCTGAACCAATGGTGACATTGAGAGGCTGCTAGAAACATCTTTGACATTAACAATGGGAGGCTTGGAAAAAAGAAAGCAATAATGTATTTCAGACTGCACGTGATGGTTTTCTAATGAGAGTCAGATGGGAAAGCAATATGCAAAGACGCAGAGGAAAGAAAAGGAAAAAAAATCCCTCCAACACATAATGAGAACTGCATACTAATCACTTATGAGCTCCTTTAACTGTTTTTCCCAGGCAAACACTAGATCCCCCCTTCCCCACCACTACCACCTCCCTCGATAAAAACTGGCTCAAGTTCAAAACATAATTGCATTCTGCCAGCCTTTAGAAAGACACACACATATCTTTTTGTATTGATCAATGGATTAATTCCAAGAAATTTCTCATGAATAAATCACATCTGAAACAACAAAATCATGTGAACATTTTGAAAATACCCTTCTAATGTTTCAAAAGAACAAGGAGCTTAAATACATTTCCTAATTGTTGAGATATTTCAGAAAGGTCAAAAGTAATTTATACAGCTCTTCTGATAAATGAGGACAGTAACCATCCAGCATCAAGCACACAGATTCTTTCCCAGTTCTCTCCTACTGCAGATATTCCTCATTGTTGTGCAACAACACAATAGTTAGTTATCACCAATGACACGTTTGGTCTCGTAGATAATATATTTTTTTTTTTTACCACTGGATCAATGCCTTGACTAATTGGGGTCAAAGGTGAACATCTCAAGAGGTTATACATACATTTGCATTGCTATTAATCTTTAACTGCAATGTGAATCATGGTTGTACTAAATTATTTTACACCAGAGAAGCAAAAATAAAAAAAGGGAATGTCGTGCAGCTAAAAAAGCAAGCAAAGGGCAATGTCGCCATCATGTGGCAAACACATTACTTGCAATACAAAGTTTATAAAGTCTACATTTCTAAAGCTGAAAATAAATTTAAAAACTGAGGATGAAACTAAATACTTCCAACTATATAGACTTAATTAGGATGCACATTGTTAGTAAAAGAAGTTAAAGTCAGTTTATTGCATAGATTTTTGTGTTTGTTACCCCAATTGGTCCTGTTATGGTAAAGGAATATGACAACAAGTTCTATGTGTTTTGGGGAATTCTGAGCAAACTTGACAAATGAATAAAATAAATAGCTATGATTCTGGCAAATGTACCTTGTGTGTTTGTTTACAAAACTGCTTTAACAAACCTGATCTACTGGAATCATTGCTACTGCAAAAATATACACGTGCTTGTTAAAGCAAATATCTAACAATCCAATCAAGTGGCAGTAACTCAATGCATAGATCAGTGGAACCCAAACTCGGCCCTCAAGGCACCATAATAATCCAGGTTTTGTGGACAGGTAACTTACAGTAATAAATACATCAGTCAATTTGATTTAACAATCTGTGCTGAGCCATGGATATTTTTAAAGCATGGACTTTTAGAGGTGCCTGGAGAACAGAGTTAGGGAACCTTTGCCTCAGATAAGCTATGTAAGTGATGCCACTACTGGGGGTGTTATGTGTGAGCTTACACATAACGCCCCAGTAGTAGCACAGCTTACCCATAAAGCCCCCAGTAGTGCAGCTTACACATAACACCCACAGTAGTAGCGCTGTTTACAAATAATGCTCCCAGTAGCAATGCCGCTTTTAGATAACACCACCAGTAATAGCACCACTTATAAATAACACCTCCAGTAGTAGTGCAGCTTACACATAACGCCCCCAGTAGTAGCGTCGCTTACACAATATGCACCCAGTAGTAGCACTGCTTATACATAATGACCCTATTATTAGTGCCGCTTACACATAACACTCCCAGTAGTAGCACCACTTACACATAATGCCCCAGTAGTAGCACAGCTTACACATAACACTGCCAGTAGTAGCGGCACTTACACATAATGCACCCAGTGGTAGCACTGCTTGCACATAATGCCCCGTAGCAGTGTAGCTTACATATAATGCCCCCAGTAGTAGCGCCACTCACACATAGCACCCCCAGTAGTAGTGCCACTTATTCATAATGCCCCCAGTAGTGGCTCCGCTTACACATAACGCCTCCAGTAGTAGTGCAGCTTACACATAATGCCCACAGAAGTGCAGCTTATTTCACATTTTGGCCTCCCCAGCCCCAACACATATACATACACACACACACTGTGTAGTGGTGCTGCTTACACACAATGCCCCCAGTAGTGGTGCTGCTTATACATAATTCCCCCAAACGTGGCACCACTTATACATAATGCCCCCAGTAGTGGTATTGCTTACAAATAAAGCCCTCATTAGTGGTGCACCTTACATATAATGCCCCAGTAGTGGTGCCATTTATACATAATGCTCCCAGTAGTAGCACTGCTTACACATAATGCCCCCAGTAGTGGCACTGCTTACACATAATGCCCCCAGTAGTGACGCCACTTACACATAACACCACCAGTACTAGTGCAGCTTACACATAATGGCCCTCACCTCATTCCGAGATGATCGTAGCTGTGCTAACTTTAGCACAGCTACGATCATTCACACTGACATGCGGGGGGATGCCCAGCACAGGGCTAGTCTACCCTGCATGTCAGTGCCGCCCCCCCACCCCCGCAGAAGTGCAAAGGCATCACACAGCGGTGATGCCTTTGCACTTCAAGAGTAGCTCCCGACAAGCGCAGCTTTAGCGTACTGGCTGGGAGCTACTCGTCGCTGCCCTGGATCGCAGCGGCTGCGTATGACATCACACAGCCGCTGCAGGCCACTCCCCGCATGGTCCGGCCAGACCGCGCCCTTGAAACGGCGGCCAAACGCTGCCGTTCCGCTCCTCCCTGCCCAGCGACCGCCTCTGCCTGTCAATCAGAGCAGAGGCGATTGCAGCCCAGCTACGGCCTTCAACCATCTGGCATGCGCCGGTGCACTACGGCGCCGGCGCATGCACAGTGGGTACCGTTCGCTCAGCTGCAATAAAAAGCAGCGAGCAAACGGGTCAGAATGACCCTCAATGTCCACAGAAGTGCAGCACTGTGGAGGCAGTATGTGTAACTGTCCGGGATGCTGTAGTTGTCATGCTCGTTGAAAATGGTGTAATGCTTGTTGCCAGGGGCAAATGCTCATTGCCAGGGGTGTAATGCTCATTGCCAGGGGTCAGCGCCGGGTAACGCTGCAGCGCTGCACAGGGATAAGGGAGTGAGACAGTAGAGGTCAAGTATGACCTTTAGCATCTGTCTCATCCAAGGTGGCAGCCATTTTAGGAGGGACATTAGCAGATTTACATGTTTGTCCGCATGGGAATCTGCTGCACCCCCCCCCCCCTCCCAAGGTTGTCACGACCAAGCCCTTGCTGTGGCTGCTGGGATTGTAGTTATGCCAGTGAATGTGTATTATTATCATGCGTAGAGGGGGGAAGTATTTTGTCATGTGTGAACAGGGGGATTTAAGTGTAAACTATTGTGAGGTGTGGGCAGAGGATGTAGGTTATACTGTTGTCATGTTTGGTGAGCATAAACATAGACAGTGTGGCCGAGCCCATATAATGGAGGCATGACCTAATATAAGGAGGCGTTACTACGCCTCCTTACAAAAGATATAATTAAAAATAGTATTTATGGAGCTGCAAAGAGGCGACATGCGCTCTATAGGGGGGCAACACTGTGCACCCCAGTTGGAGGCAGATCAGGAGGGAGGCACTAAATGACCCACCCACCGCAGCACAGACAGAGAAGGCCAATGCTGCTCGGTAGCAGCAGCTTCCCTACACACTGTAGGCCAGGCTGGGGACACGTAAAAAAAGAACTGACAGGGAAGTGGGCAAGCAGTAAACTCGGCCCCCCATCAAGTCCAGGTCATTAGTACCCACGCCCCCATCAGGTCCCAGTAATTAGCACCTGCGCCAATAGTGGGGAGGGGGATGTAAGTCTATACTATTGTGATTTGTGGACAGGAGGATGTACATCCATACTATTGTGATTCAGTGATCGCACTGAGCATAAACATTTGTGGGTCCCAGGGAACCCTGACTTTAAAAAATTGGAGTCAGGGGGTGTAAATATATACTGTTGTGATTAGTGAGAGGTGAGTGTATATTATTGTCATTTGTGGGGAGAGGGGTGTAAGTGTATAATTTTGTCATGTGTGAGCAGGTGGCGTAAATGCATATTATTGTAATTTGTGGAGAGGGGAATGTAATTGTATATTATTGTTTGTGGGAGGGGTGGGTGTATTGAGGTCATCAGCAATGGTGGACGTAAAGTGAAAATCCCATAATACTAAATACTACAGTCACCTACTGTGTCCTCTCAAGCCTTTCTTCCTATACTCTGGCCTGGTCCCTCCTCAGCTGCTGACACTACACACCATTTCACTTACCAGAAGCACCCTAACCTTCACTCCTCTTCAGTGGGCCCCTTGCACTGCATTTCCCTGGTTGGGCCTTAATGCCCCAGTCCAACACTGCCCACCAGCTCCCCAGTAATGTAGAGCAACTCAGACTGAGCTGGCACCTATTGTCTGTGCGGTCCCCCTCTCCTCTTCCAATTGCTCTGAGTCCAATGTCACAACCTTGTGGCTGTCCCCATCGTTAAACAGGAGGATCTGCCATCAACGCACTGCTGTAGTTTTGGTCCTAGATAAGAACATTGTGTATACTGTATATTTGTCTTCCACTGCTGTCACCCACTGCCTTCACCCTCTGTGAGCCACTGCTGCCACCCTCTCCCTGTCACCCCTGCCTCTCTCCATCACATTTTACCTGTCACTTCCCTACCATCACCCTCTCCCTGGCATCATCTACTACTTGTCTCAGTCAACCTTTCCCTGGCATTGCTCACTACTTGTCTCCATCACTCTCTCCATGTCACATTCTCCCTGGTGTCACCCACTAAGTGCCTCTGTCATGCTCTCTGCTACCCATTACTTGTCTCCATAACTCTCTGCCTGTCACCCTCTCCTTGGCATCACCTACTAGTAGTCTGCATCACCCTCTCCTTGTTACCCACTATTTCTCTCCATCACCCACTGCCTCTCTCCATCACCTTCCCTCTTGCATCACCCAAGGCCTCATTCCATCACCCTCTTCCTGTCACCCTCTCCCTGGTGTAAAACCACACCCCCTTCCTGGTCAAACACACACCCTTTTTGGAAGCACATGCACAGGGATATTTTGTGTGTGTGTGTGTAAAGAGGGGGCGGGGAGGTGTGCCATTGTCATCTTGCCCTAGGCACCAAACACCATAGTTACACCTCTGGGATTCACAACAGTCTCTATAAAATGATACAAAATAATAAAACTATCATTGAGCAGCAGTTCTAGTTAATGCAAGCGGTTAGGAGAATAGCCAGACTGATTAAAGCTTTAAGAAAGGTGAAAGTAATCTAAATACAAATGCATCATTACAACACTGGTATACAGAAAGGCATCTCTGAACGCACAACATGTTTAACCTTGAAATGGATGGGCTACAGCTATAGCAGAATGCACAGAAAGTTAAACTATAATGGGCACAGGCTCACAGAAACTGGACAATTGCGTATAGGAAAAACTTTACCTGATCTGACAAATCTCGAGTTCTGCAGTAAAATGCAGTTGGTAGCATCAGAATTTGGCATTAACATGAATCCACTGTGCCTTGTGCCAATGGTTCAGGCTGGTGGTGGTGGTTGTGTAATGGTGTGGGGAATGTCTTCTTGGCACACATTTTGCCCCTTAATACTAATTGAGTATTGTTTATGCCACAGCCTACCTGAGTATTGTTGCTGACCATGTGAATCACTTTATGGTTGCAGCCTACCCATTTTCTAATAGCCATTTCTGGCAGAATAACACACCATTGTGAGATTAAGGCATCAGCAAGAGCCCAATGTATATACCTAATTTTTTTAAGCAACAATAATTTAAAAGTAAAAAATAAAATCAATTGTGCCTTTTAAATTATAACTGCTTAAAAAAAAAACACACGCAGACCCGCTGTGAACTCGCTGGCTATTTCCTTTAGCCCATCATCTTAAGCTGTTGACAAATATTTTAATATGTTCAGTAGACTCCAATAGTCTTCACAGTAACTTGACCTCCATCGATAAACTTTGTCATTGTGAGTATTTTAGTACTGAAAATGGAAGCTAGAAGCCAATTTGGGATGCAGATAA